>NC_092126.1:2633147-2992795 GCF_043159975.1 Macaca nemestrina
AATCCTTCATGGTACCCTTTTATAGCCACACCTACTTTCTTCCCACCCCACACCATCTTTAACCACCACAAATCTGTTCCCCATCTCTATAATTTTAGCATTTCAAGAATGTTATGTAAATGGAATCATACAGTATGTATCCTTCAGGGGCTGACTTTTTTCATTCAACATAATCCTCTGGAGATTCACCCAGATTGTTATGTATCAATAATTTGCTCCTTTTTCATTGCTAGGTAGTGCTCCATGACACACGGGTATCACAATTTGCTTAACTATTTACCCACTGAAGGACGGCTGAGTTGTTTCCCATTTGGGCATATTATGAATAAAGCTGATTGAACGTTCCTACACAGGTTTTTGTGCAAACGTTAAGTTTTCATTTCTCTCGGATAGATGATCAGGGTGCAATTGCTGGGTCATATGGTAGTTGTAGGTTTAGTTTTTTAAGAAACTGACAAACTGTTTATGAAAGTGGCTGTAGCATTCTACACTCCCAGTAGCAATGTCTGAGCGACCCAGTTTCCCCATATCCTTGTCAGCATTTGGTGGTGTCACTATTTCTAGTTTAGCCATGCTGAAAATGGTATCATGATATTTCGCTGTGGTTTCAATCAGCATTTCCCTAAAGGCTAATAGTGTTGAACATCTTTTCATGTTTATGTGTCACCTGTCTTAGTCTGTCTGGGCTGCTATAACAAAATACCATAGACTGGGTGGCTTATAAACAACAGAATTGTGTTCCTTACAGTTCTGGAAGCTGGGGAGTTGAAGAGCTAAGTGCCAGCAGACTGTATTTGGTGAAGGCCCACTTTCTTCATAGACAGATGTTTTCTCACTGTAACCTCACACATGGCAAAGGTCTCTTTTATAAAGACACTAATTCCATTCATGAGGGCTCCACCTTCATGACCTAATCACGTCCCAGAGCCCCTACCTCCTAGTACCAATACCTTGGGGGTTAGGACTTCAACACAGGAATTTGAGGAGAACACAAATATTCAGATCATAGCACCATATGTTTGGTAAAATGCCTCTTCATGTCTTTCGCCCATATTCTATTGAATTGTTTGTTCTACCCCGTTGAACGTTGAGAATTCTTCAGATGTCCTACCTGCTAGTCCTTTGTTACATATGTGGCAGGCAAAATTTTTCTCCTAGTCTATAACGTGCCTTTTTATCCTCTGTAACAGGGTGGACTGCAGGGGAAAGTGTCTCACCTGGACTCGGAATCAGGAGACCAGGGGTTGTAACCCAGACTCTGCTACCAACCAACTACTTCTGCCTCCAGGATGTGTGTCCTCATCTACAATCACCCATGCACCACGTGGGACAACAGAGGAGTTTTAAATGCCCAACGTAGTCAGTGATAAAGCTAACTAGTAAAACCAGGGCTGAGAGAGTCCAGAGTCCAAACTCTTAACCCCTAAATAAAATCTCATTTTTCCTTTTATGGGGCATGCTTTTGGTGTCAAGTCTCAGAGCTCCTTGCCCCCAGAACACAAAGATTTTCTTCTATGTTCTTTTCTAAAAGTTTTATAGTTTTGGCTGGGTGTGGTGGCTCACGCCGGTAATCCCAGCGCTTTGGGAGGCTGACGTGGGCAGATTGCTTGAGCTCAGGAGTTCGAGAACAGCCTGGGCAACATGGCGAAGCCCCATCTCTACAAAAAATACGAAAATTAGTCAGGCCTGGTGGCTCACGCCTGTAAGTCCCAGCTACTTGGAAGGCTGAGGCCGGAGGATCAACTGAGCCCAGGAGGCGGAGGTTGCAATGACCTGAGATCGCGCCACTGCACTCCAGGCCTATGGGACAGAGGGAGACCCTGTCTCAAAAAAAAAAAAAGGGTTATAGTTTTATGTTTTACATCTTAAGTCTATGATCCATTAATTTTTGTATAAGATGTCAGACCTAGGTCTAAGTTTTGTGTCCATTTGCTCCAGCGCCATTTTTTGAAAACGTTATCTTTCCGCCATTGAATTGCTTTTGCACTTTTGTCAAAAACTGGTTGGGCATATTTGGGTGGGCCTATTTCTGGATTTTCTATTCTGATTCATTGATATATGTGCTGCTACTTTATTTTTCTTCTTCAAAATTCTTTTAGCTATTCTATTTCCTTTGCCTTTCCATATAAATTTTAGAGTAATCTTGTCTTTATCTATAAAAAATATGACTGGGATTTTTATAGAAAGTGTGCTAAACCTGTGTGTCAATTTGGGGAAAGTTGTTGAGTCTTCCAATTCCTGAGTACAGTATGGGGTTTCCATTTACATAGATCTTTGATTTCTTTCATCAGTGTTTTGTAGTTCTTAGCATTTAAATCCGATACAAGCAGCCAGGAATGGTAGGTCATGCCTGTAATCCCAGAACTTTGGGAGGCCAAGGCGGGTGGATCACCTGAGGTCAGGAGTTCGAGACCAGCCTGGCCAACATGGTGAAACCCTGACTCTACTAAAAATACAAAAAACCAGCCGGACGTGGTGGTGGTGGGGGTGCCTGTAATCCCAGTTCCTCAGGAGGCTGAGGCAGGAGAATCGCTTGAACCCAGAAGGCGGTCAAAGTGAGCCGAAATCACACCATTGCACTACAGCCTGGGCAACAAGAGCGAAACTCTGTCTCAAAAAAAGCCAACCAAACAAAAACAAAACAAAAAACAAATCCTACACATGTTTTATTATGTGTAATATGTTTGTTACACCTATTTGTCTCTTTTTTTGAGCAACTAGGAATGGTATTGTTTTGTTTTATTTTATTTTATTTTATTTTATTTTTTGAGACAGGGTCTCACTCTGTTGCCTAGGCTGGAGTGCAGTAGCGTGATCTCAGCTCACTGCAACCTCTGCCTGCCACACTCAAGCAATCTTCCCACCTCAGCCTCCCCAGTAGCTGGGACTGCAGGCATGCACCACCACGCTCAGCTAATTTTTGTATTTTTTGCAGAGACAGGGTCTCACCATGTTGCCCAGGTTGATCTTGAACTCCTGGACTCAAGTGATCCTCCCACCTCATCCTCCCAAAGCGCTGGGATTACAGGCAGGAACTTCCACATCTGGCCGAAATGGTATTGTTTTAAAATTTGATATCCATGTGTTCATTGCTAGTATACAGAAATGCAATTGATTTTTGTGTGTTATCTTGTATCTTGTAACCCTGCTAAACTTACTTATTAGTTCTGAGAGAGTTTTTTGTGGATGCCTCGGGATCTTCTATGTACACAATCATGTAATCTGCAAATAGTGAGTCTTATTCCTTCTTTTCCAATCTATATGACTTTTATTTCCATTTCTTACCTTATTGCACTGGCTAGAAATTACAGCATTATGTTGGATAAGTGGTGAGACTAATATCCTTGGTTTGTTCCCCATCTTAGGGGCAAAGCATTCAGTTTCACCCTTAAGTATGTTAGCTGAAGGCTTATGGTGTATACCCTGTATCAAGTTCAGGAAATTCCCCCTCTATGTCTATTTTTCCTGAGATTTTTGAAATCATAAATGTGTGCTAAATTTTGCATTTTCTGCATTGATAGAGAGCATCATGTAAGTTTTCTTCTTTTAGTTCATTAATTTGGTGGATGAGATTCATTTTCAAATAACGAACCATCCTTATATCCCTGGAATAAACCCACATGTTCTGTCTTACTAGGCTGGTCATTTGGCTAGAGAGAGCAGATTTTTGGGGGAGCTTTTTGCATCTGAGTTTACCGGCATTTCTGGGTTGCCAGCTTCTTCAACTCCAAATCTGGGACATAAGAAACAAAAAGAAAACCTAGAGAACTCATCACTGTGTTGTTTCTTGGGTCCTGAGGTCCTTAGCTGGTCTGCCTTCTTCTCTCTGCCTTTTAAGAGGCCTTTTATATATTACATATTTACTAAATTATTTATAGTTTATGTAATATCCAGGGTTTTTAGTTGTACTTAACAGAAAGAATAGAGAAAAGTACATCTACTCCATCTTCCCAGAAGCAGAGGTCCTGTTAGTTTTTAAACGAATATTAACCCAGTAATGACAAGTGGAGGAGGGAGTGGTGAATGAGCAGGTGGTAATGGGGGAAAAGAGATGGGAGATAGACTTACCGTTTCTGTATACCATTTTACGGCATTCACATTTTGTTTTTTGTTTTGTTTTGCTTTGTTTTTGAGACAGAGTTTCACTCTTGTTGCCTAGGCTGGAGTGCAGTGGCACGATCTTAGCTCACTGCAACCTCCGCCTCCCGGGTTCAAGCAATTCTCCTGCCTCAGCCTCTTGAGTAGCTGGGACTACAGGCTTGAGCCACCACGCCCGGCCAATTTTTGTATTTTCAGTAGAGACAGGGTTTCATCATATTGGCCAGGCTGGTCTCGAACTCCTGACCTCAAGTGATTCGTCTGCCTCGGTCTCCCAAAGTGCGGGATTACAGGCATGAGCTCCCCGCACCCGGCCTGCCATTCAAATTTTGTACCATGTGAATATATTACCTATTCAACATATTAAGCTTTTAAAAAAATTATTAAAATATGTTCTTAAAGAACGTTAAATTCACTAGACTGAAATGAGGGTTCTCTAGGAAAACCCACCAAGGTAACCCCCTGTCCTTTTGCTCTGCCACACAGGAGTCTCTTTGGAGTTTAAGTCTGCGTGTGGATGGCCTTGAGTGAGCAGGATAGTGTGGTCGGTACACCTGACGCTCGTGAATGACTCCATCCAAAGAGCATCGCTCTGTTTTCCCACGACCCCCAGTGTGGCTCTGCAGAAAGAATGAGAAGCTGTCATTGAAACCGCCATTGCGAAAAACTGAGACAGTGAAAGAGAGCGGACCTAACCAGCTCCATCTTACTTCTAACCTCCAAGCTGTCCTTGTTCATTCCAAGCTAGCTGTGGGCTGAGCTAGCTTTGGGAGGAACTTAGTTTATAGTTTATAGTTTTATTTTTTTGAGATGGAGTTTCACTCTTGTCACCCAGGATAGAGTGCAGTAGTACGATCTTGGCTCGCTGCAACCTCCATCTCCTGGGTTCAAGCGATTCTCCTGCTTCAGCTTCCCAAGTAGTTGGGATTACAGGCACTTGCCACCACGCCCGGCTAATTTTTGTATTTTCAGTAAAGACGGGGTTTTGCCATGTTGGCCAGGCTGGTCTCGAATTCCTGACCTCAGGTGATCTGCCCACCTCAGCCTCCCAAAGTGTTGAGATTACAGGCGTGAGCCACTGTGCCCAGCCTATAGTTTACAGTTTAAAACAAAGATGGCAGCCCTTTCCCAAAACAAACCTCCTTCTTGCCTGGGGATTAGACTGTTTTTGTAGGACTAACAAATTAGGCACAAGATTAGAAATTATAAACTATAATTTACAGTCATGCAGCTGGAAGCTACAAGATTCTGACCCTCCCTAAACTGCTCCTAAGGTCAGTGCTTGAGATATTTTGCAGACCCTGCCCTTGATGGGTCAGCTGGCACCACCCAGATGGATAAACTGGCTCATCTGATCTTGTGGCCCCGACCCAGGAACTGACTCAGCGCAAGAGGATAGCTTCAATTTCCCATGATTGCATCTCCGGCCCAACCAATCAACTCTCTCTCACCGGCCGCCTCCCACCCACCAAATTATCCTTAAAAACTCTCGATTCCTGAATACTTGGAGAGACTGATTTGAGTAAAAACTCTGGTCTCTTGCACAGCCGCCTCTGCGTGAATTACTCTTCATCTATTGCAATTCCTCTGTCTTAATAAACCAGTTCTGTCTAGGCAGCGAGCAAGGTGAACCCATTAGGCAGTTACATCCCTAGTGGAACTAGATGATTTATTCCTGTCTCCTTAAAGGCCACCCCCTTAGAACTTTTTTTTTTTCTTTTTTTTTTTTTAGACAGCGTCTCATTCTTTCACCCAGACTGGAGGGCTGTGGTGCAACCTCAGTTCACTGCAACCTCTGCCTCCCGGGTTCAATCGATTCTCGTGCCTCTGGCTCCAAGTAGCTGGGATTATAGGCATGCGCCACCATGCCCTGCTAATTTTTGTGTTTTTAGTAGAGACAGGGTTTCACCATGTTGGCCAGGCTGGTCTTGAACTCTTGGCCTCAAGTGATCCACCTGCCTTGGCCTCCCAAAGTGCTGGGATTACAGGTGTAAGCCACCGTGCCCAACCTACCTGACATTTTTTAAAGTAATAAAAAGCAAAAAGGTTGTGGCCGGGAGCAGTGGCTCACAGCCTATTAAAAAGCAAACTCCCAGGCCCCTCCCGTTGACATTCTGATTCGGTAGGAAGGGGCGCCCCAGAAATCTGTGTGTGTCATTCACCTCAGGGGATTCCAGTACAAAAGGTCCTGGGGGAAGAACTGGTTCATCTAGGTTCAGAGCAGTTGTTCTCTGGGCCCCTGTTTATCAGAATCACTTGGAAATGTGATCATGGTTGTGTGGTTATATTAATAAAACGAGTTCTTATCATTTAGAGATAAATACTAAAATATTTGCAAATGAAATACTGCGTCCAGGAATTGCTTCGAAAAAAATCTAGTATGGGGAGGGGGAGGAAAACGGAGATGCAGCTGAAACAAGACTGGTCATGTGCTGATAATTATGGAAACCCAGGTGATAGGTACACCAGCGATTAATATAACGCTTTCTACTTTTGCATTTGTTTGAGATTCTCCATAGAATGATTTTTTTTTTTTAATCACAGGGAAGTTCTTTAAAGTATTCCTTTGCCCGGCGTCACTCCTGACCCAGGGATGAGGCACAGATACTTTTCCCTCACTGTTCTCTAGGTGAGTCTAACCCACAACCAAAGTTCAATACCTCTGCCCTACAGAAAAAGAAAAAAAAAAAAGGCCTATCCCCAGGGGGTTCCCCTTTGAGCCTCTTGACTGCCAAAGCCCCAATATCCCTGTGAACAGCTGGAGGCCACAGCCCAGCTGAGCTGTGACAGACACTGCTCTTTGCCTGCCAGCATCCATTCTTCTCATCTGCCTCACTAACCAATTTCTGGATTCTGTCCGGGACAGCATGTGCCCAACTCTTTCCAGACCACCACCCACCTGGTGGTCACGTGACCTGCCTCTGGCCAATAGCGTGCAAGCAGAGGTCGACTGTGATTGCTGAGTTTTGCTTTCCCAATGCAGGTGCGTTGCTTCTTCCTGCCTGGACTGAGGCTGGAGGTGGAGGACTATCACAGTATCCTGAGATCCTGAGCTGCCTTCAGAATAACACAGCAGAAAAAAACAAGGAGCCTGGGCTCCCCAAAGCCACAGTGGCCCTGGACTTCTAGGGGTTCCTGCTACTCTCAGTGTGAAGCAATCCCAGCAGATACACTGGTCTCCCAGGGCTAAGAATGCCCATGAGGCATTAGGCCCAAAACCAGCACATAAAATACTGTGTATTTCCCTGGAGGGTCTCCTCTGCCCAGGAGGATCCTGCAGTGACAGCAAGCTGCTGGCCAACCAAGCCACTAACACCAACAGTTACGCCGGTCTCGGTCTCCCGGGAGGCACAAGTTAAGCTCAAGATGGTCAACACACTTTCTTTCTTTCTCTTTTTTTTTTGGGACAGAGTTTTGCCCTTGTTGCCCAGGCTGGAGCATGATGGTGTGATCTCGGCTCACTGCAACCTCTTCCTCCCGGGTTCAAGCGATTCTCCTGCCTCAGCCTCCCGAGTAGCTGGGATTACAGGCATGTACAACCACACCTGGCTAATTCTGTATTTTTATTAGAGACGGGGTTTCTCTATGTTTGACAGGTTGGTCTTGAATTCCCGACCTCAGGTGATTCACCTGCCTCAGCCTCCCAAAGTGCTGGGATTACAGGCGTGAGCCACCGTACCCTGCCGGTCAACACACTTTCTGAAGGGAGAACCCAAAGGGGTGGCTGTGAGATTCAAAAGACGAGAGCTTCCTGATTTTTGCCCTAACCCAGGAACAGAATTAGAGAGGGAGGAAGAGGTGCAGTCTGGCACCTCCCCAAGGCCCTGTGGAAGAGCCTACTGTCCTCAGAGCCCTGGCCGTCCCGGCTGCATTTGAGAGTGCTCCCTATGCTGGCCAGGGCTTTCATTCTGGCTTCTCTATCTTACCAGTATG
This sequence comes from Macaca nemestrina, assembly GCF_043159975.1. Lineage (NCBI taxonomy): Eukaryota > Metazoa > Chordata > Mammalia > Primates > Cercopithecidae > Macaca > Macaca nemestrina. The sequence goes on from NC_092126.1 coordinate 2,641,179, forward strand.
TGTGCCTATACCTTTTATTGTCCCCGTCAGGAATCAGCAACAATAACCAGTAACCCAGTTTTCTGCTGAGAGGAGCCATGAGTCCATTTGAATCTAACAAGACAGGGCTTAGGAGGAACACAGGTCAGTGGCACAGGTGCAGCTCGGGAGAAATATGGCCTCGCAGCAGCATCTGTGAAAAAAATTCAGCCTGTTTGACCATGAATCACACATGTGATATGGCGGCCAAAAGAAGCTATGTGAGCCTGGGCTGGACAGGAAAGAAACTAGGATAGGGGAGGCAAGAGCCCTTCTCTACTCTGCCTGGGTCAGGCCACCCTGGGAGCATCATGCGCTGCACCTGGCCTGGGAGCTGAGCACTGGTGACCAAAGTCCAGGAGGCAGGTCCCAGATGTGAGGGTAAGGCACCTGCTCCAGGGATGCCAGAGTCTTCTGGCAAAGCTGGAAATCTGAGAAATCTGAAATCGAAGGGCCATGGGGAGCCAGTAAGCACAGCAGGTTGTCAGGTGTTGGGGTTGGGGGCCTTATCCAGCCACTCCTGGGAAGGTTTTCATCTGGACGGAGCCATGTGTACTGGGTGACGCCTGCTCTGGGCATGTCAACAGTGGTGGTGTTTTGTTCAGGCACCACATCTTAAGAAGCAGCACAGGCAAAGTGCAGATCATTCAGGAGGCAGTCCTGGATGATAGTGGGCAAACCATGAGAGATAAACAAGGAAAAACCACGTGGGGGGAAAAAGAGTAGGTGAGTGGGTGGGTACTGAGGGGGCACAGTGCCCTGGGGAGAAGGGAATAACTCGCTCAGTGTGAATGCTGGGGCAGACCCGAGAACAGGGAGTGGCATTAACAGGAGAAAAGATTTCTGCTCAATAAGGACTGCATGAAAGAGATGTCCAAACATAGGAGGCCTGCTGTGAGAGGTACTAACCTCTCCATCACTGGACATATTCAAACAGAGGCTATAAGGTCACTTGTTAAGGATGCTATCAGCAAGATTCACTCACAGGTGGAGACGAGTATGAGGCCCTTTCCAACTGAGATTCAAGCAAAATGATCAGGCCAAAGGTTTTCCCCATCACTAAGACGTCCTGTGGGATCCTAGGCATGGTAATTATCCACCATGACAGCCTCCTTTTGCACCTGGGTCCCCCTCCACGCTGCCCACGCCTTCACCCTGTGACATTGACTCTACTCTGACTCAGCTCTGCGGCTGTCCACCCACCGCCCAGGCCAACCTAACCTAACCCCTCAACCTAACCAAGTTACTTCTCAGTCCATCCACAAGATTCCGAATTCCCTTTGACAACCTTTCTTTCCCCTCAAGTGAGCCAGGAGCTTGACTAATGCCTCACTTTCCTTAAATTTGAGAACAAAACCTTTGTAAAAGTATTTTAACTTCCTGTGGGATTATTTTCTCCTCTGTAAAAACAACTCCAGAAATCTCTAAAAGCCATCATGGAGACAGATCTTGCCATTTTTATTAATCACTCACTGAAAAAACAATTGCAGCAAGTCACCTTCTTTCAAAAGCCCTTCAACAAAGCCAAGCTCCGTCCCTGCTCTGATGGCAGGGGCCTCCTGCCACCTGTGCCAGTGGGGTATTCTAAACTCTTCTCACGCGGGGTCCTCAGGTAGGTGGAGCCCCAACTCCAAGCCACGCCTCTGTATCTCTCAGAAATAAATTCAAGCAAATGCTGCTAAAAGCCTGGCTGGGGCCGGGCGCGGTGGCTCAAGCCTGTAATCCCAGCACTTTGGGAGGCCGAGACGGGCGGATCACAAGGTCAGGAGATCGAGACCATCCTGGCTAACATGGTGAAACCCCGTCTCTACTAAAAATACAAAAAACTAGCCGGGCAAGGTGGCGGGCGCCTGTAGTCCCAGCTACTCCGGAGGCTGAGGCAGGAGAATGGCGTGAACCCGGGAGGCGGAGCTTGCAGTGAGCTGAGATCCGGCCACTGCACTCCAGCCTGGGCGACAGAGCGAGACTCCGTCTCAAAAAAAAAAAAAAAAAAAAAGCCTGGCTGGGTGCAGTGAATCCCAGCACTTTGGGAGGCCGAGGCAGGAGGATCACTTGAAGTCAGGAGTTCGAGACCAGCCTGGCCAATATGGCAAAACCCCGTCTCTACTAAAAATGCAAAAAATTATCTGGGCATGATGGCATATGCCTGTAGTCCCAGCTACTCGGGAGGCTGAGGCGGGAGAATTGCTTGAACCCGGAAGGGAGAGGTTGCTCTGAGCCAAGAGGTTGCCACATTTCCTGGGCAACAGAGGCTCAGTCTAAATGCATGTTCTTCTAAACATATTATTGGCCTAGAAAATATCAGTGTTCTAGCTCCTGGGACTTTGAATTTAACTTAACCTTCAATTTCACTCCCCTCAAATATAACAGAAAGAAAAAGGCATTTCTTGTTTTTTCCTTGCTCAGACTGCAAAAGAGTCAACTGTGGCAGCAGAGCCCACTGAATCCCCTGGGAAAAGGCAATTCCAGAAGCTCTCAAAGAAGAACAGCTGCTTGTCTAATTTGTACTTACATAAAGCTGCCTCAAAATCACACAAATGATTCAGTGAAGTCTTGGGACATTTCAGTTAACTGATTTCATGCATAAATTTTTAAAAGAACAGTTATCCAGGTGGCTAAAGTGATGAGCCACATAAAATAATGTACCTCCTGGCACGATGGGCTGAGAAAAGTACCACTTCACTGCCGCAGGCTTCTTGCCACACGAACCCAAACTGAGAGACACTGTACAACATAACCAGCCAGAGTGTCAAGGTCGTGAGCGAAAAAGACTGAGGACCTGTCCCCGGTAGGAAGAAACTAAAAACACATAACACTTCCGTGCCATGTGAGACTCGGGATTCGATCCTGGACCAGAAAAAGGTCCGTCAGCCGCTGCTTGGCGACACTGGAATGAGGTCTGCAGACTAGTTAATAGTATTCTATCAGTGGTAATTTCCTGATTTTGATCATTGCAGTATGGTTTTGTAAGATGTTAACATTTAGGGAAGTTAGCTGAAGGGGATCCAGAAACCCTTTCCAACAAATTTTGCAACTTTTGTGTAAGTCTAAAGTTATTTCAAAATAAAAAGGGTTTTAAGAAGTGGTTATGGCCGGGCACGGTGGCTCATGCCTGGAATCCTAGCACTTTGGGAGGCCGAGGCAGGTGGATCACCTGAGATCAGGAGTTCAAGACCAGCCTGGCCAACCTGGTGAAACCCCATCTCTACTAAAAATATAAAAATTAGCTGGGCGTGGTGGCGGGCACCTGTAATCCCAGCTACTCGGGAGAATGAGTTGGGAGAATCACTCGAACCCAGGAGGCGGAGGTTGCAGTGAGCCAAGATAGCGCATTACACTCCAGCCTGGCGACACAGTGAGACTCCGTCAAAAAAAAAAAAAAAAAAAAAAAGCGGTTATGAAAGATATTCCTCTTTGCCCTGTGTGCCCTGGGAATATGTCTTCCCAGGACACCTCTGAGTTTCCTCTGCTGGGAGACATAGGTATTGAGGGACATCTTTGAGAATCAGGCCTCATTACTGCCTACGCCGTCCATGTGTGAAAAGCTCTGCTTGCCCAGAAAGTCACCCTCAAAGCCACCACCACTTCTAGTTGCTTACCTTGCTCCATTTTCTCTATCACAGGCACTTAGGGTTTTTCCTGGGAGCCGTGACAGGGGTCTGGAGAGGCGGGTGGCCAGCATGGTAGCGACAGGTGGTAGAATGGCCCAGTTCCTCCCAGTGGTTCTGAAACACAAACGCACCCTCAGCATTACTTTGTTGCCTTCAGGGCTTTAATCAGGAGTAGTCATGTTTCTTTCAGGTTGTGAAAGTCAAACTGGGCTGCATCTGTTCCACCCAGCTCCAGTCCTGGTACCAGGCAGTCCGCTCTGGGTCCTCTCTCAAGCTGCAGCCCCATGATAGAAAGAGTCAGGAGCCAGGGTGCCTGGAAGCCTGGGTTCTGGCTCTAGCTGTGCCACCGAACGCACTGGGCAACCCTGGGCAAGTCATCACCCATTCATAACGTGAGCAGGGTGGCCCCATCAGTGATCCTCAAACTCCCAATCGCTGGGAGACTCGAGGACCCAACCCCTCAGGGATTCTGACTTGGTAAATCCTATTCCTCTAACCTGCTGAAACACCCACCTGTGGTGCCCACCTGCCCCTGCAGGCAGCTTGGCCCCATGCCACATAGCATCTGACTCAGCTGTCCACCTCTTTCCCCCATCCCAACAAACAAGGGGGCTCTGGCTCTGAGGCTGAATTAATCAGTAATTCATTATAGCATGGAGTTTGGAGCTGCCAAATAAGAGACTCTTGTAATTGACAGACACACACACACACATACACACCCTCCGCGTCCCTCCCCATTTGAGGTTAAAGCAACCTTATTGCAACAAGAATCTCTTAGTAACACCTTAAGGCTACTGGGCGCCAGGACTCTTCAGCGTTATTGACTGCTGATCAGCACGGGCGTGCGTTGCCCTCCGATTCTGTTAACAGTGATTCCTCCAGGCCTAAGGGAAGGCAGGCGGGCTGCTGAATGGGTTCTAGCCTCTCCTCTGCCTACCTGGCTGTAGTCTGTCACACAGTTCCCGAGAACAAGGTACTGCCTGGGAGGCTCCTCCCCTGCCTGTTGGCTGCTACCCCAAACCTGACTGACAGCCAGCCCCCTGGGGCCAGAGGTCAGCAGTGTTGACTAAGCAACCACTGCCATGCGCCCTGTTGGAGGGAGGTTTAATTTGTTTAATCCTCAGGAAAGGAAAGCAGGCAGGAATCTCTCTGGTGTTATCTTTCCAAAACTACAGTAAACTCTCGCTTGTACTCCTGCCCCTATTTGCCACACCCCATTCTCAGCACAGCAGCCCAGAAACCTATTTAACTCTAGTCAAGCTATGCGACTTATGTGTTTAAAGAACTTTCCGTGCCCACTGGGGCTGGCCTCTCCCTCCCTGGAGGCCCCTAGCTCACCAGGCCACCCTCCTCTTTGCTCACTGCGCCGTAGCCAGCACTGACTCCGAGAGCTCCTCGCCTATGCTAGAGTGTTCCTGCCTCAGAGTCCTGGGTCCTCCTCTGCCCTCATCCTGGATGCTGAGTCCTCTGACTCCCTCACTAAAGTGGCTCCCATTCAACACACAGGTTGCTCTCTGTAAAATCACTCTCATAGCAGCTACCTTAATCCAAAATTACCTTGTTTACTTACTTTATCTTCCTCTACCAGATCATAAGTTCAGTGACACCAGGAACCCTGTCCACCTGGTTCACCACCAAATCCTCAGTGCCTAGAACGAGCTTGACGCAGAGGAGGCACTCTGAGGCCCTGGAGAGTGGATGGGAGCTGAGTGAGTTCCCACAGGACAGTCTGGGGGTGGAAAGTTGGCCTGTGGCCACAAAAGAAGTTTCCATGGAAAGTTCCTTGCAGAGAACAGCAGAATGGAGCCCAGACTGGCTTTTTATAGTTTTATGGAAGGCACAGGCCCGTGCTGGCTCAGACTTTTTAATGAGGAAACCCCTCCTGCCATCAAAGTACTGGCTGAGCACACACATCTCTACCTCCTCCCTCCAAGACCCAGGACCAGAGTCTGAGGTCACCATCACTGGGAGACTTCCCATCCAGTCATCTATAATCAAAGTCCTTTCCACCCCTTAGCTCAATGCCTGTGGCAGAAAATGCTTTAATATGATCTCCAAATAGACAGCTGCTTTCCATTTTGTTTTCCTTGAAGTCAGCAATATCTAAAAGTACTAAAGTCAAAATAGTTAAAAGTGCATAACAGCTGAGTCCCTTGGACAATGCACTGTTCTCGATGTGGTCTGCTGCGTGCGTGTTTCTGAAACATGCAGCTATTTCCACTGCAGGGCTCCCAGGACTGCAGGGTTGCTGTCTGCCATCTTCATGTTTTGTGCCAGGCCTTATTCTCTATAAATAATAAGTTCTCAAACTTCACACACCATTCTCTTGCCTTTTAGTTTGGGAACAGAAATGGCTGTGGGAGGTGGATGCTCAGTCTCCTCAGCCTTGAAAGTCAGGTAATTAGTTGCCCCAAGGTGACTGAGCACAGGGGGCGTGACTCCCAGGGACCAAACTCATAAGATACTGTCACAGAATCAAAATGCTCACATAGCAACCTGGAATCTTGGAGACATTTTTCTATTGCTAGAAGCACTTGAGCCTTCTCTCAAGGGCCCTCTCCACTGTCAAGGTATAACTCATGGAAAGCACTCCTACTCCAGAAAAGAAGAAAACAGTGTGTGCGTCCTTGCCTCACTGCTGGGCTTGCTGTGTTCCATTCTGACATGACTATCTTGCAGAGGTCATGGCTGGGGCTTTCCTGTGAGGCAGCAGCAGGGGCTCCCCTCAAAGGGGCAGGCACTCCCAGTGCTAACATTCTCAACAGAGGCAGGGCGTCCGCAGCAAACAGGGTCACAGGAGGCAGGAAAGAGAACTCAGGTGTTTCTGGACATGAGGCCTACATGGGCCCTTGGCACTCCCAAGTGGGAGGGGAAGGTCCTGCCCCTGAGGAGGGCAAGCTGGGTTGAGGCAGGGTTTAGGCTCCAATGCAGAGAACCCACACTGAAGAGCTTCAGACCAGCCAGTTTCTGTGTCAGGTTCCCAAATCCTACAACTGGCAGCCTACCTAAACGCATTCTACTTGGCTGATTTGTTTGGCCAGCCTGATGTTTTAAAAAACAGTGTAACTAGGCAGCTAAGCTATGCTCGAACTCAATACAAACAGTTTGTACTTACTACGTTAAAACTATCCATGTCATCTTTGTTAATTGCCTGGATACTATGGGCATTTGAGTTTTGAGATTCCTGACCATATATATATATACACACACACATATGCACTATAATCAAAGAACTGTATTTTTATATATATATGTATTTATATGATATATAAATATGTATGTTTGGCCATTCCTCTTCCGAATGGTTCGTAGAGTCTTGCTTGAAAGTTCCAGCCCAGCTCAGTTATACATGGGAGCTTCCTTGAGGTCATGCCAAAGGGAAACCTGACAAGTTTTCAAGCCCTCATTCAAAAAGACACCTAAGACTCCTCAGAGAAGCACCATTCTGAAACAAAAGTCAGAAATAATTACACAGGAACTCAAGTGATATAGTAGACAATGTTCTCACCACCACTGTATCATACACGCAGACGTGACACTCACATAGTTTGTTTCACAGGGGCCTTCAATAAAAGCCAAGGGTCTAACATTAGGCACACCCACTGCAGACACCTTGACTGTCCTGAGAGACATTCCAGGCACCAGATTAGGCTTGGGTGATGACCAGTTCTCCTCCGATAACACACCACAAATACAGTCTCTGCAGTGACTACCTTTCCAGGGTCTGTCCTGCTCACCTGACGCCCCTCCTCTCAGACCTGCCCCTCCCCCATAGGATTTGGCCTCTGCAGCTGCAGAGACTGCGCTTTGGTCATGGAGGACTGAGCCAGGAAGAGACATCAGACCTAAGGTGAACACATTGTTCTGTCCCCTGGCACCGTGAGAGAATGCGAACAATGCTCTGCGGCGCAGGGCCATGCCATGGGGTTGCTGGAGGATGGCAGCTATACTCCACTGGCCCTGAAGCCACAAAGAGAGGGAGAAAGCCAATCCGCAGGGGGTGGGGGGGTAAGAGGCTCATGCAGAAGGCAGCAGGGGTGGAGGTGGAGGGAGGGAGAAAAGCAACAGCAGCAGCCGCCGCTGCCCTCCTGTCCCCCAGCTCTGGAAGCCGGGCTGTGCCTTTACAGTCTGTGTAATGTAAGGCAGCTGATAGTTTCTGCTACTTGCCGCCAAATCAATAGCAGCTAAAACACACTGAAGGCAGAACATTATTATCTGTAACTTTTTATTTTTGTGGGTACATTGTAGTTGCATATATCTATGGGGTACATGAGCTATTTTGATACAGGCATACAATCGCCTCAGGGAAAACGGGGTATCCACCCCCTCAAGCATTTATCCTTTGCGTTACAAACAATCCAATTATACTCTTTTAGTTATTTTTATATGTATAATTAAATTAGTATTGACTGTAGTCACTCTGTTATGCTCACAAATACTAGTTCTTATTCATGCTTTTTAACTTTTTTGTACCCATTGACCATCTCATCTTCTCACAGACCCTCACTACCCGTCCCAGCCTCTGGTAACCATCATTCTACTATATCGCCATGAGTTTAACTGTTTTAATTTTTAGCTCCTACAAATAAGTGAGAACATGCAAAGCTTGTCTTTCTGTGCCTGGCTTATTTCACTTAACATAATGACCTCCAGTTCCATCCATATTGTTGCAAATGACAGGATCTCATTCTTTTTTGCTGGCTGAATAGTACTCCATTGTGTATAGGCACCACATTTTCTTTATCCATTTATCTGTTGATGGACAGTTAGGCTGCTTCCAAATCTTAGCTATTGTCAAAAGTGCTGGAACCAACATGGGAGTGCAGATATCTCTTCCATATACTGATTTCCTTCCTTTTGGGAATATACCTAGCAGTGGTACTGCTGGATCCTATAGTAGCTCTATTTTTCGTTTTTGGAGGAACCTCCAAACTATTCTCTGTTGTGGTTGTACTAATTTACATGCCCACCAACAGCGTATGAGGTGTATTAATTTTCAGTTTGGACCTCTATTCTGAGAATGCCTCATTTATAATGACCTTATAATGACAACAGGAACATGTGCTTCCCCCATTCCACTCCTCTTCTGTCCTTCCCCAAGACACAGTGTTACCCGAGCTGTCAAAACTGCCATAATTACAACTGCCAGGTCAAGCGGGCACTCTATCGCTAGGAGAACAGGGCTTGCCTACCAAGTTAAAGGCTGGCCACCAAACGACGGAGTCTCGGACTCTGTTCTTGGTCTGTTCTCAGCACCATGACGAGCACTGATAGCTTTAAATAAGATTCGCATGCCGCCAACTCCCAAAGGTTGACCTCCAACCCAACCTTCTCCCTTGAATTCAGACAACTGTGCATCCAACATCACCTGAACGTTTACTAGGCATCTCAAACGTAACCTGTCCAAACTGAGCCTGCGCTATTATCCTGCAGACCTGTTCCTCTAAATCTTCCTCATTCTTGACTCCTCTTTCCTGCACACTCCACAGCCCGGTGCTCAGCAAATCCTATCAATGCCACCTTCACAGTATATCTAGCATCCTCCACTACCAGCCTAGTCTAAGCCTTCATCCCTTCTTGCCTGGATTATTGCAATAGGCTCTCAACTAGACGCCTGCCTCCACTGTAGTTCCTCCAGATTCCGCTCAACACAGCCTGCAGGATCGTGCAGAAACATAAATCCGATCATGTCACGCCTCACCAAACTCCTGCCAGAGCAAAAGCCAAAATCTAGAGTTCGCCTACAAGGCCCTCCATGTTCTGGGTCTCCATTGTCTCTCTGGCCTCATTCCTACCTTGTTCACTGTACTTTGGTCACAGTGGCTTCCTTGCTGTCTTTGGAATATGGCAAGCCAGCTCCTGCTTTAGGGCCTTTGTCCTTACTGTTCCCTTTACCCAGAACCCTCTTGCCCCAATATCCACAGTCCTTTACTAAAATGTTTACTAAGACATTCTCTGGCCACCCCGTCTATCTCACCCCAACCCTGACTATCTATCCGCCTTCTCTGCTTCCATTTTTTCCTCCTCCTTGGCACTTTATTACATTATAGCATTCTATATGTTATACATATTTATCTTGTTTGCTGTCATTCAGTCTCATTAGAATATAAGCTCTTTGAGAACAGGAATTTTGGTCTGTTTTGTTCACCATTGTACAACATGTACAACAGTGCCCTGCACACAACAGACAATATTTATTTATTGAGATGGAATCTTGTTCTGTCACCCAGGCTGGAGTGCAGGGGCACAATCTTGGCTCACTACAACCTCCACTTCTCGGGTTCAAGTGATCCTCCTGCCTCATCCTCCTGAGTAGCTGGGGTTACAAGCATGCACCACCATGCCTGGCTAATTTTTGTATTTTTAGTAGAGATGGAGTTTCACCATGTTGGCCAGGCTGGTCTCAAACTCCTAACCTCAAATGATCTGCCCACCTCAGCCTCCCAAAGTGCTGACATTACAGGTGTAAGCCACTATGTCTGGCCAGTACATAATTAAATGAATTAAGAGAGTTTTGGCCGGGTGTGGTGGCTCACGCCTGTAATCCCAGCGCTTTGGGAGGCCGGGGCGGGCGGATCACTAGGTCAAGAGATCAAGACCATCCTGGCCAACATAGTAAAACCCTGTCTCTATTAAAAATACAAAAATTAGCTGGGCGTGGTGGCGCGCACCTGTAGTCCCAGCTACTCAGGAGGCTGAGGCAAGAGAATTGCTTGAACCTGGGAGGCGGAGGTTGCAGTGAGCCGAGATCACGCCACTGCACTACAGCCTGGCAACAGAGCGAGACTCTGTCTCAAAAAAAAAAAAAAAAAAAAAAAAGTTTTAAGAAGAGGAGTGCCATTATCAGACTTACATTTTTAAAAAGATAACTCTCATTGGGTTAATAAGTTGAAAATGGACTAGAGCAGAAGCAGGGAGACCAGTTAGGATCTGTGGCAGTAATCCAGGGCCACCATGTATAGTCATGCAGGTTGTATATTGCACAACTCCAGTGAGATGTGAAAACGTGTTCCTTAGAAATGTACAAAAAGGCTGCCAGCCCCGGTGAAAACCATGGAAGTGATTAGAATTGGTAAGTCTGGTTTTATATTGAAGGTAGAGTCCACTACCATTTACCAACAGATTGAGGGCAGGATATGAACGAAGGAAGAATCAAAGCCATTTCCAAGATATTTGGTGTAGGTGTAAAAAATGACAGTAGTGCAAGTGATTAAGGAGGCTTTCTATTCACAAGTGCTTACTGCATTTCAAACCCGAGTACACAAGCTGAGCCCCCGAGTCCTCACCTGGCTCCTCCAAACCATATCTCCAACTATACTTTTCTCCTGTACTCATTAAACCACTTGCTACACCATCCCTCAACAAGCCCTGTACTTTCCAATTTCCGGGCCTTGCTCATCTGACCAAGTCCCAGCTGGTTCAAATAACTCTCCCAAGCTGCCTTTCTTAATCCCCTAATTCAAAAATCTTTCGCCCAATCTCCTCCCTTCTGTGCCTTGTAACAGCACCTACCTAGCCAGGGTCGTATTCGAAGGATTTCTGTTTATAAACATTCACAAGCCCCCATCCTACCACCGATCCCCACGGGGACTGTGAGCGCCCTACAGACAGGACCCGCATGTTGAATCACTCTCTTCTTGCTCATCCGAATATCTACTGTGTGGTCCCTAACAGGAAGCAGAGGCTCTGTAAATGTGTATTGGGTGAATACGAAAGCTTCACAAATTTCAAGGGTCAGCTTCCTTGCCGGCCAGGGATATATACGCCCTGTGCAGAGCCAGGCTCCAACGCCTCTTGTAGAAAGAAGGACATTCACCAGGACATTTGCAGCGTCACAAAGGATCCTGGCAGCGCGAGGCCTGCAGGCGGCCCTCCATAAAGAAATATGTGCTTCTGCAACTCCTCGAAGTAGGAACTGCAGGGTGACTCTGCATCAGCTGACTACAGGCAGATTTCCAGGCTGGCTGGCTGGGGAAAAAAACCGCGGAGTTCGTCGCTGCGCGCAGCACCAAACCCTTCCCCAGAAGGGCGCAGCCTGGAGGCGGCCGCGCGCAGGACGCACGCCCAAGGCGCCGGGGCCGCTCGGGACCGATTCGAGCGCTCACACCCACAGGGTATCTATTCGGCGCGCTCCAGCACCGAAGCAGAGCGCGAGAACGCCCGAGACCGCGGCGCAGCCAATCCCAGAGCCGCGCTCCCCAACGGCCGGCCGGAGGGCGGAGAGCGAGGGGGCTCGGCCAGGGCAGCGCTTCCCATTGGTTGAGGCGGCACCGCCCAGACAAAGCCCCCTAGTCTCCGTGCGAGTGGGCAGCCTGGGCTCCCGCCCTGGCCAGTCCCGTGCCCACCACCACTCTGGCATCCCCAGCCTGCCCCCGCGGCTCCTCCTCCTTCCCGGCCCCGTGGCCTGCCTGCTGTCCAGCAATCTTCCCAAGGGCGCTGTGGCGCGGAGGGAGCACTCCCCGAACCCCGGGAACAGAGCCTCGCGGAGGACGCAGGACGAGGAGGCGGAGGGACGTGGACAGGACCAGGAGATTCGGTCCGGAAGGGGACAGGGCCTAGAGCCCGGGCTAGAAGGCAGGACACCTGGCTTCGGTCTGGGCTCGGCCTTGGACTACGACGTGACCTTGAGGGGACGGTTCCTTCCCTTCGTGAGGCCTGGGTCCTCTTCAGTAAGATGCGCCGGCAGGAAACGCTGAGTCGTTTCACCTGGGAGCTGCAGGGCCGCGTGTTTGACCCAGGGCGTCCTCCTGCCTGGCACATTATTCCGAATAATAAATGCCAGATCATACTGCTGGAGCCGCGGACCGAGAAGCCGAGAGGGAGGCGAGTGAGGACACCCTGAGGTCTGGGCGAGATCGGTCCGTCCTACTCTTACCCCGCTGCGGCCGCAGGGCTCGCCCCTTCCCCACCCGTATCCCAGCTTCCGGGCTAAAGGAACACGTGAGGCCGAACCAAACCGAGGGCGCCAGGGCATCCCGCCCGAGCTGCGGAGACGCGGACCCCTCCTCTTACCCAAAACCAAATGGGCAGGGGGCTCCGCTGCAGAGGGCTCGCCGAGGCGCTCGCCTTCACCCGGCGCCGCGCAGGTGCCCGCGCTCCTGCCGGGAGAGCCGAGTAGGGGCGCTGCCGCAGGCTCTCTCTGGAAGCCCCTCCACCAGCACTGCTGTGGCCTGCGGCCTCCGCCACCCGGACGCGCCTACACACTAAGCGCGCGCTGGGGCTACGCTGGGCGGGGCCCACGGCGGCGTGGCTGGGGGGGGGGGGCCGCCGAGCCTCCTCCTCCGCCCTGGGCGCCGGGCGTGGCCCTCCTCACGCCCAAGGTGCCAGGCGCCCGGTGCGGCCGTCTCGCCCCTAAGCCGGGCGCCAGATCCCCCGCCGCCTTCTCGCTCCCCGACAGCCGAGCCGGGGCAGGGGTCAGGGGGGTGGAGCCAGGTGCGGAAAGGGTTTCAGCCTCGGGGGCTGAGGCCGGGAGGTGAAGACGCTGCTCCCCGAAGTGAGGAAAACGCCAGTGAGGAAGAGGCCTTTCCAGGTCCTGTGCGTGTTGCTGTCTTTAGAGCTCACTAGGGTTGGTTGGTTTTTAAATTTCTTTTGATCAGATGAAATTTATTTAAAGGCTGGGGGCGGTGGCTCACGCCTGTAATCCTAGCACTTTGGGAGGCCGAGGCAGGTGGATCACTTGAGGTCAGGAGTTCGAGACCAGCCTGGCCAACATGGTGGAACCCCCGTCTCTACTAAAATACAAAAATTAGTTGGGCATGGAGGCGCACACCTGTAATCCCAGCTACCCGGGAGGCTTAGGCAGGATAATCGCTTGAACCCAGGAGGCGGAGGGTCCAGTGAGCCGAGATGGCGTCATTGCACTCTAGCCTCGGCGACAGAGCGAGACTCCGTCTCACCAAAAAAAAAAAAAATCGCTCTGCTCCTCAGGATCTTTAAAAATAATTAAAATAATTTAAGAATAGCAGTTTCCCAGAGTTTTAATAATAGAACAGCGGAGGGCGATCGGCCACAGATAAGGGTTTCCTCCCAACCCCGCCCCACCGCGCTATCGCCCTGCGCCAGCACTCAGTTTCCAGGATAAGAAACAGGCTGAGGAGAGAAGATAGCAGGACACATCAGTGGCGGCGCTATGTGAAAGGAAAATAAATCTTGGGGCCCCAAAATCACTAAGCTAAAGGGAAAAGTCAAACTGGGAACTGCTTAGGGCCAACCTGCTTCCCGTTCTATTCAAAGTCACCCTCTGCTCACTGAGATAAATGCATATCTGATTGCCCCCTTTGGAAAAGTTAATCAGAAACTCAAAAGATTGCTACCGTTTGTCTCTTATCTACCTATGACCTGGAGGCCCCCTCCCCACTTCGAGTTGTCCCACCTTTCCAGACTGAACCAATGTTCATCTTACATATGTTGACTGATGTCTCATGTCTTCCTAAAATGTATAAAACCAAGCTGTGCCCTGACCACCTTGGGCACATGTCAGGACTGGAGGCTATCTCACTTGCATGAGTTCTTAACTTTGGGACAATAAACTTCCTAAATTGACCTGGCTCAGATTTTGGGGATTCACAACTATGTTTAGGTAAAGTACAGAGAAGGAATGAATAGAATAAAGAGAATGAATGAAACTCACAAATACAGGAAGATGAAAACAGGAGGAGGGAAGTACTGGCCTGACGAAGATTTAAAGAAAACTGTAGACCGGGTGCATTGGCTCATGCCTATAATCCCAGCACTGTGGGAGGCTGAGCCGGGTGGATCACTTGAGGCCAGGAGTTCGAGACCAGCCTGGCCAATGTGGTGAAACCCTACAAGTCGTGGTGGCACATGCCTGTAATCCCAGCTACATGGGAGGCTGAGGCAGAAGAATAGCTTGAGCCTGGGAGGCAGAGGTTGCAGTGAGCTGAGATGGTGCCACTGCACTCCAGCCTGGGCAACGGTGGGAGACTGTCTCAAAAAACAAACAAAACTGTTGACTCTGTCCGTCCATTCTGTGAGCTTCTGGAGGGCTAAGGCTCTCTTCTTTATCCCCAGCTCCTGGCACATACAGCCTTGACGACTGGGAGAATCATGAAAGAAGGATGCACTTGGTTTTCTGTGCCCATTTCACAGATAGACTCAAGCTTGGATTTGCTGCAGTGACGGTGTTTCAGAACATTAGGCATACAGTACCACAGGGTTAAAAATAAATCACTATACTGAAATTACAGCTTGAGGATTATGCTTTGCTAGAAAAGCAGTTAAATGAAGAATTCATCTTTCCCCCAAGGAAAAAAAAACATAGATCCTGACTCTGAGAATTAAACTGAATTGTAGTTCTATTTGCATAAGACAGAAAAGGACATTTGACCTTTCTAAGGTTGTATTACACACCTCCAGTGTCTGGCCTTGCATCTTCCCAGCCCAACTTTGCTGTGAACAGGTGTAACCTGAGAGCACCTTGCCTCAGCTGCACCTGGTATTCCCCTGCGTCTCTGGGACTGCAACCTGGGACCCTTGCAGGAATCCACTGCCCACTCTGACACATGAGTAAACCTGGAAGTACAAAGGAACACCTCAAGGGACAAACTTTGACCAAAGGGCAGGCAGGAACTGCTGGAAAAATACTCTGCTCTTCCAGTCTTGCAGTGGGCAATTCTGGGATATGTTCTATGCAGCTCCTAAAATGATAGCCTTCTGTTTGCCCATAGTAGTGACCAATTGATCAACTCACAAATACACCCTTGGATGCCGTTCTCTTTCCCTCCTTCCCTATTTAACTCTTCCCAGCCCTCCCCTCCAATTCCTTGGGATTTGATTATGTAGCTTTAAATGACTCCAAACACTTTCACTTTGTTGTGAGAGTGACATTGTTTTACTGTAATTACAACATGGAGTGAACTCTCCCTGCTCAAGGGAATTATATGTCACTCCTTATCAGACCCCACATGTGAGCTACTGACACCAACCACTGGACTCCAAAACACATAGAAAGCCAAGATTTTGACAGACACTTGGAGAGCTTAGGATGTGGCCAGACCACTCTCTGGAGGCCCTGAAGCTATTTTTGAAGCCTCGTCTCACAACACTGGCACCGCTCTCTAGCATCAAGGGACCTCATGTATCTTCATGAATCTCCATTGTATTAGTCAAGCTGTCCCTCCCGAGAACCTCTCCCAGAAAGTTGTGCCTCAAACTCTGATTGGACTTTGCATCCACAAAAGCCTGCTTTCCATCTTAAGTGGGCAGTTGAACTTGTTTTTTTTTTTTTTGAGATGGAGTCTCACTCTTGTCGTCCAGGCTGGAGTGCAATGGTGTGATCTCAGCTCACTGCAACCTCCACCTCCCGGGTTCAAGCGATTCTCCTGCCCCAGCCTCCCGAGTAGCTGGGACAGGTGCCCACCACCACGCCCAGCTAATTTTTGTATTTTTAGTAGAGATGGGGTTTCACCACGTTGGCCAGGCTGATCTCGAACTCCTGACCTCAGATGATCCACCCGCCTCGGCCTCCCAAAGTTCTGGGATTACAGGCATGAGCCACCATGCTCAGCCTCAATTGAGCTTTAATAACTGGATTCTAAATGAAACTGGAGCTCACTCGTTATGTGATTAATATACCTTGTCTGTTGAGTGTATCCCTTGTGAGATTTGTTCTCATTATTCTCCCCCGTTTTAAGAATTCTGAAAAAGAAAGACCTCTTTGGCAATAAACTGTGTGATTCATGAAATCATACTTTGATCTTCTCTTATTTTAACCATACAAAACGGATTCATTCCCCAAATAAACTACCTGTACACCAGTCCTTGCTCAGGCTCTGCTATTTGGGGGAACCCAGATTAAGCCAATGGTTAACCCAAAAGAGACATCTCAGCTTATCTTTCCCAACCCTGCTAAGGAATAATTTATTTGTTTGGTTTGCACTTTTTCTCCTTTATTTCCCAAAGGCCCTGCCCCTTAGGGCATCAGTAGTAAACTCTGACACAGATAGTAGCAAGAGACTCTCAGGAGAAAGGGCCAGCTGAGGAGTTGGGACTAGGTTAAGGGGTCAGACAAAGCCATTCTCAGCCCCACCTTCAACCTTTCCCCTCCTTCTGCCATTCTGGTTGTTGACTTTGGAACTGGAGAAACATTCAGCTGTGAGGTTGAACACGCACAGTCTGTGGAAATCAGGTCACTCCCAACACGGCAGGCACCAAGATTCTGTCTCCCTCACCCTACTATAAAACCAACTCCTCTCTGTTCAGGTACAAGGTGTCAGACCAGAGTCTTCAGCACTTAGCATACTCCCTGCAACCCAGGGGGGTACTGTTACAAACTAGCAAGCTAGTTTTGGGAGGGAAACGGTCCTTAGCCCCTGCTTTCAAGGAGGTGTGAAAAGTAAAGTAGAGGTTCCTCTTCAAGGACTTTTCTCCCCGTCTAATTAGGAATAAATAGTAACTTCTCTTAGGAGCAAAATTTATTCAAAGACCTGTGCTGACATTCTTAAATATCTTCTTGCTGTAATGAAGAAATCATATGTTCTTAGCTCCCACAATTTAGCCTAAATATTTGCCCTGGCGTGCTTATACTGGTCCAAGCAAGCATTAGGTCATAGCCTCTTCCTCTTCCTTATTTGAAGGTGTTTTTACCTTTCTCAGCGTTTCATTACTTCCTCCTTCCTTCGTTCTCCTCTGCCTTTGCCTCTTTTGAAAAGTTCTAAGTTATCAGCCAACTGGGACAAATACAGAATGTGAGGTCCTGTTCCAGCCAGGACACAGCAGTAGGGCGGATGTGTTAGGTTATAAATGACCCTGTCTCCTTTGTTCGGTGTACGCTCGTGGCAAAACTGCTGGCGAGTGTACCCTTTCTGCAGAAAGTATAAAAATGGCCTTGCTTGCGGTGGCTCACGCTGTAGTCCCAGCACTTTGGGAGGCCATGGCGGGCAGATCACGAGGTCAGGAGATGGAGACCATCCTGGCTAACACGGTGAAACCCCGTCTCTACTAAAAATACAAAAAAATTAGCCGGGTGTGGTGGCGGGTGCCTGTAGTCCCAGCTACTTGGGAGGCTGAGGCAGGAGAATAGTGTGAACTCGGGAGGCAGAGCTTGCAAAGCAGAGATCAGGCCACTGCACTCCAGCCTGGGAGACAGAGCAAGACTCCGTCTCAAAAAAAAAAGGCCTTGCTGAGGAAATTAAATTTATGTTCAAGTGCTATTTCTTTATGGTACCAAGGAACAAGCATTTCAAACTGAAGTGTGAAAGGAAGATATCTTGGGGCCCCCACATCACTAAGCTAAAGGAGAAAGTCAAGTTGGGACCGACTTAGGGCAACCCAGCCTCCCATCCTATTCAGTCATCCCCCTGCTCACTGAGATAAATGCATATCTGATTGCCTCCTTTGGAGAGGCTAATCAGAAACTCAAAAGAATATAACCATTTGTCTCTCATCTACTTGCGACCTGGAACCCACCTCCCTGTCCCACTTTTGCTTCAAGTTGTCCCACCTTTCTAGGCCAAGTCAACGTTCATTTTACATATGTTGATTGATGTCACATGTCTCTCTAAAATGCATGAAACCAAGCTGTGCTCTGACCACCTTGGCACATGTCATCAGGACCTGCTGAGGCTGTATCACGGGTGTGCATCTTCAACCTTGGCAAAATAAACCTTCTAAATTCACTGAGACCTGTCTCAGATTTGAGGGGTTCACATTTTGGTAACCATGGAGGGATTCTGAGTGGAGATGCCCCTGACCTTTGACAGATCTATTGGTGCATGGTAGCAACATGTGCTAACCTTACGGCTCAAACCAATAGGACAATTTGCTGAGGTCTGGGAGCACCCACTCCAGAGAATCCTTGACTTCCCCAAATTTGGTCAAGATC
The DNA here is from genome assembly GCF_043159975.1 of Macaca nemestrina. Classification (NCBI taxonomy): domain Eukaryota; kingdom Metazoa; phylum Chordata; class Mammalia; order Primates; family Cercopithecidae; genus Macaca; species Macaca nemestrina. Next base: position 2,659,650 of record NC_092126.1, read on the forward strand.
TAGAGTTTATTTTTCTGTACAACTTCCCCCCACCTTTTTTTTTTTTTTTTTTTGGAGTTTTATTTGCTTCCAACAAGGAAGGCAAGATTTCCTCTTTCCAGGATGATAGAAGGCCAACAACTCCTTTAGGGAACTTGAGCTCACTCCCAGCAGGGAAGATGAATTCGACTTTTTTCCTGCTTCTAGGATGGCAAAAAGCAGTCTTCAGCCTGAGACCCATCCCTACGCAAGTAGCTAAACTGGGGTTTTGTCTTGGTTCAAGTGTACCAACCAGCTGGTCTGAATTTCTCCTCACCGTGAGAGTGCTCAGTGATCATATTGTTGGGGTTTTGTTGTTGTTGTTTGTTCTGACCAACTCTAACAGACTTGGTCCAATCTGAGTGAGAATTCCAAATTATGGGTAACAAAACCTCTCTAATCTGGCTGAAATTTCTCGCAGCTAAAGAAAACAAAAAACAAAACAACAACAACATAAAAACATGCACCTGATTTCTGTGTTTGCTTCCTGACTTAAAAAAAAAAAAAAATCTTTCATTTACTTTTCTTCCCCCCATACCTCCTTCCGCCTTTGCCATCTGCAGTACCAAAAAAATCTAGAGAAGGTTTCTAATGACTTGAACCCCTTTAAAGAATTCAGAACAAAGGGGCCACTCACCCCTTTGGGAGTGTTCTGTTTTCTTTGTGAAGTTTCAAGAGTCATGGGCAGATTCTTCTTAGGTTTTAAGCTCTGTTTTCCTGTATTGCATGACCTGACCTCTTTGGCTCTGGGGGAACCAGAGATGACTTTGCACTGTGAGAGGATTTGACCTTGGAGCATATCACGGCAGACAAGAACTACAAAGTTATGGGTGGCTGAGCACAGTTTACAGGAAGTGGTGTTGGCTGGTTTCTTTTCTTTTCTCTCCTAGGAAATTGTTGTTTAAGGATCCTAATTGTAGTTCGGAGATACATTCTAAATGGTCTTCTCTATTGCTTTTTCTCCCAAAATTAATATCAGTTCGGTTTGTCTGTGTGCATTTGTGTGAGGAACTGAACTGTTGTTTTCCTAGGCAAATGAGAAACTAAGTTTTCTCAGCTCCAAAGAGAAAGGACATTTGCTCTTCCCAGCGAAAGGCACCCCTGGGTGACCAGGGTCCTCATGGGAGTGTCTGGGGAGTTGACCCCCTGCAACATGTAGTGGCCCTGCAGGGAAATCCCCAACAAAAATTAATTTAAAAATAGGTCATCCAGGAAACACATATAAGGGCTGATCACCTGGCATTCTGAGCCCTCTCAGAGGTCATAGACCTCTGAAGAGAGAAACTGAGATGCTTAAGAGGCTGGAAACAACTCAGTGATGACACACTGTGGAGTCCTGCCCACAAGCAGCTCACATCGATCCACCACACAAAAACCCTAGGCCACAGCTCACTTCTTCTTTTTAAGAAAAAAAAAGAAGTGGGAAACGCATAATCCGAGAATGAGGAGAAAACAAGGAGAATGACCCCCTGTAGAGTACCTTATTGGTTTTATGGCACCTCTATTTGCCAGAGTAAAATGGAAGTAATATAGTCTTTGTGCAAATGTACATTAAGGAAAAAGAGCCCTAAGGTCAACCTGCGAATTCTAGAGTTCCTAGTCCCGTTTTCTCTATTTTTCTTTCTGCCTGCTTTAAATCTGCTGTTATTTTTCTACTGAGATAAAACCACTGTTTGGATCTAACAGTTTTTTGGGTTTTTCTTGCAAGCTGGCAAATTTGTATTAATCTCATGGCTAAAGTACTGGAGTAAAAGTTATAGAATCTGTGTGTGTGGGTGTATGTACATGTACGTGTGTATATACTTGAAGGCCTTTATAATAGATGTCTCTAATTTTATGTTCAATTGTTAATTAAATTCATTTTAATTTCCCTCTAGCTCACCAGACTTTCACTTTGTACTTTATGATGTAAATTTTGCTGTCTGACTTTTACCTGAGTTGTTTCCTTTAATATGCAATTTTAAGGCTATTTAGCTGACAACTACCTAGGGTAAGGTAGAAAAAAAAAAGCAGGGGGAAAAAAGGAGGTCTTTATGAACCTATAAGATATATTTCAGGTGGGCAGAGTGGCTCACGCCTGTAATCCCAGCACTTTGGGAGGCTGAAGCAGGCAGATCGCCTGAGGTCAGGAGTTGGAGACCAGTCTGGCCAACATGGTGAAACCCTGTCTCTACTAAAAATACAGAAACTAGCCAGGTGTGGTGGCACATGCCTGTAATCCCAGCTACTGAGGAGGCTGAGGCAAGAGAATCACTTGAACCTGAGAGATGCAGGTTGCAGTGAGCTAAGATTGCTCCACTGCACTCCAGCCTGGGTGACAGAGTGAGATTCTGTCTCAAAAAAAAGTGCTTCTATTGGCATGCCTAATAGGTGTATATATTTCTGTGTTGTGTACACAATATTGCACTACTAAAAACATATAAAAGAGCTCTAATTAATTGGCTGAAAAATAAAATAAAAGCACTTAAACCAAATGTATATTTAAAAAAAGACTAGTCAAATGCTTTTTCTTTTTCTTTTTTTTTTTTTTTTTTGAGACGGAGTCTTGATTTGTCACTCAGGCTGGAGTGCAGTGGCACCATCTCTGCTCACTGCAAGCTCCGCCTCCTGGGTTCACACGATTCTCCTGCCTCAGCCTCCCTAGTAGCTGGGACTACAGGTGCCCACCACCATGCATGGATACTTTTTTTGTATGGTTAGTAGAGACAGGGTTTCACTGTGTTAGCCAGGATGGTCTTGATCTCCTGACCTCGTGATCTGCCCACCTTGGCCTCCAAAAGTGCTGGGATTACAGGCGTGAGCCACCGTGCCCGGCCATCAGATGTTTTTTCAAGTTCATGTGACTTAAGTAAAATCTTTAATAAATAAGCTGGCTTTAAAATTATTGGTAAAATAATATTAGAAATGTCTTAAGAATTTGCCAGCATACATTTTTGTTTGCATTTACTAATCAAGCAATTTCATACCTGTCCCTGCCGAATACTATAAGGTGTCAAAATTTGGCATAGGTGTTACAAAACTATAAACCTAGCCCAAAACAGAATGATCTTTGCTTGTGTAATCTTTAATAAATAAGACATTGATACTGGTTTAATAAAAATAGCTACATCTTAAGTTTAGTAAGATTACTATAACTTGGCCAGGCATGGTGGCTCATGCCTGTAATCCCAGCACTTTGGGAGGCTGAGATGGGCGGGTCACGAGGTCAGGAGATCGAGACCATCCTGGCTAACATGGTGAAACTCCGTCTCTACTAAAAATACAAAAAAATTAGCTGGAGCTGTTGGCGGGCACCTGTAGTCCCAGCTACTCAGGAGGCTGAGGCAGGAGAATGGCATGAACCCGGGAGGCAGAGCTTGCAGTGAGCCGAGATGGTGCCACTGCACTCCAGCCTGGGTGACATAGCAAGACTCCATCTCAAAAAAAAAAAAAAAAAATTACCAACCATAACTTCTAATCTTGTGGCTTTAGGCAGTCCAGTCCACAGGGAGTAAGGTTTTTTATAGTCTTTGTTTCAAAACTAAAGTATAGACTAAGTTCTTCCCAAAGTTAGTTTAGTCTATGCCCAGGAATGAACAAAGAGAATTTGGAGGTTTAAAGCAAGATGGAGTCAGTTAGGTCAAATCTTTTTCACTGTCTCTGTTATAATTTTGCAATGATGGTTCCATAACTTTAAATGATGACTATCACAGTTTTCATAAATAATCTAAAACAATTAAAATAAAATAATTAGGTGAATGTAATAGGATAAATACTTGTAGACAAACTCATCATAATTCAGAATCTAAAGTTATATTAAATTAAGTAACAGATATTTCGTTATATGGGTATTTTTCAATAAAAATATATTTGTAGGAAAACATTCTTTTTAAAAAAAGTGTGTCGTTTTTAAAAACATGTACAGTTTTTGTCTAATTCAAAGCTTATTTAAAGGTCATGTATAAAACAAGATAAAAGGAACCAGGAAATAAAAGAGATATAGAGAAAGTTATGGCTGGGAGCAGTGGCTCACACTTGTAATCCCAGCACTTTGGGAGACTGAGGCAGGCAGATCACTTGAGGTCATGAGTTTGAGACCAGCCAGGTCAACATGGTAAAATCCTATCTCTACTAAAAATGCAAAAATTAGCCAGGCATGCTGGTGGGCACCTGTAATCACAGCTACTTGGAAAGCTGAAGCAGGAGAATTGCTTGAACCCAGGAGGCAGAGATTGCAGTGAGCTGAGATCTTGCCATTGCACTCTAGCCTGGGCAACAGCAAGACTTCGTCTCAAAAAAAAAGACAGTTATAAAAATAAAGAGGTTTTTTTTGGTAAGAAAGCTTAAAGAGAAATAATTTCATATAAGAAAAAATCTTATATGCTAAATTTAGTCTTAGAGTAAAATGACTGGTTGTTTAAGAAAGAGAGATGGATGTTCAGGACAAACCAGAAAGTCCAAGCATGTCATGAACAGTCTGTGTAAGTCACAATAAGAGGATTTATTTTTTAAAAATCTTCTATGTGATCAAGTTGTCATATTATTATTAAGTTTTGGTTTGCTTAGGGAAAAAACTGAGATTAAAATTTTTTTAAGTTAAGGTTATTACACCCATATATATCTCTGTATGAGCTTTTAAAGTACTTGTGACATTTAGTTACTGGGCTTTAACTCTTGAGTGTAAAACAGATACCAAGTCCTGCTAAATTTTGAACACTGACAGCAATTCAAGCTCCATCTTTAGTCTTGGTAGAAGATGCCAATCAAAATAAACTGCATTTCTGAAACACAGGGCCAAAAATTCAAGTTATTCAACTTCTCTAGGCCCAGGGAGTATCTCAGGAAAGGTAGGCATGTGAGACTGTAAGGGCCAATGATGAGAGATAAAATAAGTTCAGTTTCTCTATAAATTAATCATTAATGTCAAAGGCACACTGATGCAACACCAGCATATGAGCTCATATCAAATTTAAAAGGTTTTTATGAAGCATTAACCAACTCCTAAGTAAAGGTTATAAATGTTATGAAAGGCTTATGGAAGTTATAGCTTATGGTCAAGATTAAAATTTTATGGATGGTTTATAAAATTTTAGAAAACAAATTTAATTGGCTTCCTGCTGTGTTTTGTGTGTGTGTGTGTGTGTGTGTGTGTGTGTGTGTGTGTGTGTTTAGACAGAGTTTCGCTCTTGTTGCCCAGGCTAGGGTGCAATGGCATGATCTCCGCTCACCGCAACCTCCGCCTTCCAGGTTCAAGTGATTCTCTTGCCTCAGCCTCCCGAGTAGCTGGGATTACAGGCATGCGCCACCATGCCTGGCTAATTTCGTATTTTTAGTAGAGATGGGGTTTCTCCATATTGGTCAGCCTGGTCTCAAACTCCCAACCTTAGGTGACCAACCTGCCTCAGCCTCCCAAAGTGCTGGGATTACAGCCATGAGCCACCACCCCCAGCCAGCTTCCTGCTGTTTTTACTAGGGCTTATTGTTTTGAAAATTAACCCTCTTCACTCAAAGAGAAGGTTTTTGCCTTTTTAAAAAATCCTTGAGTTATCACTTTGGTCAAATGATTGACTTATTTCACAATAACTTGTGATGTCAAGTGTTTTAAACCTTTGATATTTGTAACCTTTACGAAATCAAATTATAAATTATGTCTTTTTCTGATCAAATGAATCCTTTAAGATATTAGGTTTCCTAAAGTCCAAAATGACATAATTTGGCTTATTTGATATAAAAATTATACAGGAAACTTTGTCAAATATGAAATGGAGTTTGGCTTTCTTTGGGCTGTATTTTTATAAATATGTTATTGGTACGTGTTTCAAAATCAGGGGAAACTCCTATAATTTTGATATGACTTTGTGTACGTTATCAGTAATAATTATAATTGTTATGTTAAATTATTGTTGCCACAGAGATAGTAAGTTTCTTTGTCAGTTGTGTCTTTGACTGTGGCTGCCCTAAATCCTTTTGTCATCCACAAACAATTGTCTTGTTTTGGTCCTCCTTAGAAAGTGGTTTTATAATCAACTATAGAACTCTAACAGGTGTTCCTAGATGCGGATTTCTAATAACTTTGGAGATTGGAACATTACAATAGAGAAAAAACTTTCAGGACTCTCATGGAGAACTGAAATGTTCATGAATATCAGGAGAAAAGTTAACTGCATGAGCTGAGCTAATAAAAGACTAAAGTAATCTTTTTAACTTTTTGCTTAAAATGTTGCTGATCCTTTGTTTTGTTTCTCAGAAACAAGAAGACATCTTTTAAGCTATTTACAGCTTTTAACAATTGAGTAAAGTATACTCCTATGAACAAAATTTAGAGCATATTTGTTTCTCTCTACATGCTTTCTCCAAAATTTGGGAACTATGTGTGAGTATTCTTAACTTATGCCAATACAGTTATTTGTATAAGTGCAATAAGAATCTGTTTTCATTTGTAACAGGATACAATTGGAGAAACTGGCTATTTTACTAAGGTTTTGACTGGAATGGTGTGCTTTCCTTTAAGGATTCAAACTTGACTTATGCAGCCAATAAAAGCCCATTGGATAAACTGCTCTGATACCTTTGTCTACACAGCCACTGTACAGGGTTCCTGACGTCTGGTAAGTAAAGAGTGTCACTTTCTGACAGGCCCAGGAACCCCAAGTTTATCTTGGAACCTCAAGAGGAAAGGATCACTCAACTTACAGGTACTTGACGGCACAAATCCATAGCTGGGCTTGGCTTTAAAAAAATGTCTTATCTGAGATTCCTTCTATGGAACAAAGTTCCATCAAAGCCAATTTAAAAGCCTATGTTAAAAAATAATTATTCTTGCTGCACTGTATACAAATAATTAGGCCAAGTGTAATAAAGCAAACCAGCCCTACCATGATTTTTCTTTTGTATAAAAATGGGAAACTGGAGAGAGAAACATTATGATTCAAAACTATAGTACAGCAGTTGTTAGATTCCAGTCTTCCTAACGTTTCTTGATTTTTATTATTTTTTACAGTTTGAACTGAATTCTAATTTCTCTTGGCTCCAAGTCTTCAAAGTAGTTTTTGTCACTTTGTTTTAATTTTTTTTCTTCTTTTTTTCCCCATTTTTCCTAATTTGGAGTCACTGAAAACTGAGCTGTACTTTCATAAAGCCCCAAAAATTGAAGCTAGACAACTTCAGAAGAAAATAACAGCAACCTTATTTACATACATTAGCGACTTTCATACCTGCCTACTGATGTATAAAACTTCAGAGTAATGTGGCTTATAACAATTTTCCAGGATTGTTTTTTCATTTGTTGTTGTTTTTCTACCTTCCTCCCCCTATTTTCTCTTCATACGACAAGAGACTTCACCACCTTCTACATATGAGCTTTCCTAATAACTTGGGACCTATCTATCTAGGAATAAACCATCCTAGCCATGAGACACCGGATGAAACCTGGGACAAGAGACTCATTTTCTCCTAAAATGCTTTCTCCAAGAGATTTTTAAAAAGAAAAGGAGGGAAATGTGAAAGGAACATAAATCTTGGTGCCCCCAAAATCACTAAGCTAAGGGAAGAGTCAAGCTGGGAACTGCTTAGGGCCAACCTGCCTCCCCGTTCTATTCAAAGTCATCCCTCTGCTCACTGAGAAAAATGCATATCAAATTGCCTCCTTTGGAAAGGCTAATCAGAAACTCAAAAGAGTGCAATTGTTTGTCTCTCATCTACCTGTGACCTGGAAGCCCCATCCCTGTCCTGCTTTTAACTCCAGTTGTCCCACCTTTCTAGGCCAAACCAGTGTTCATTTTACATATGTTGATTGATGTCTCATGTCTCCCTAAAATGTATAAAATCAAGCTGTGCTCTGACCACCTTGGGCACATGTCATCAGGACCTCCTGAGGCTGTGTTACAGGTGCACATCCTAAACCTTTGCAAAATAAACTTTCTAAATTAACTGAGAGACCTGTCTGAGATTTTGGGGGTTCACGGAGGGAAATGAGGCATGTATGTAAGCTAAATGAATCATTAGAAGTCCTGTAAGTCTTCTAAAAGAGGGACAAATAAGTGTCATCCGAGTTCTAATAAGAGTTCAGGACAGGCTTTGTAGAAGAGGTAGTATCCTGAAAGATTCTCAGTCAGAATGATATACCCTAAAAGAGGCCCTTGACCTGAGAGACCATGGTGTTCTCTCCTGTCTGTTCGCCTCCTAGCTCACTCTCCTCCAATACCAGCTGAATTTAATCATTCCTAGCCCTTCCCTTGCTGGATCTGGCCCTGCCCAGGGTCTGAATGCCCCTGGTCTTCTCTGCCCTCAGTATTAAGTTCTCAGTGTTGTGTTAATTCCTGCCCTTGGGCCGCCACCTCCAAGTCCTCACAGGTTAAATCCTGCCGTTAGGCCGCCACCTCCAAGTCCTCACAGAGCCAGTGTGCAACCTGCTTTGCTGAGTTCTGCTGGGGGGTAGAGAATAAAAACACTATCTACTGCCCCAAACCCCACAATCCTCTGTTTGTTTTGATGCAATTGAATTTTATTAAAGTTTTGTGGGGGTTTTTTTTGTTTTGTTTTGTTTTGTTTTGTTTTTGGCTAGAAATCACACCCTTAATTTGCAGAATTTTAGAGGTATTGAGTAGCTTTTTCTACAATTGACAGCAAAGGAAAGAAGCCCAATATATTATTCTGTGCTGCTTCTAAAACAAAGCTGTGGTGCTCAGAATCTAGTGGGTTGAAAAGAGCCTTTGACAACTGATCTTAACGTGACTGTAATACTGAATTCTGTGGATTAATGAGAACTGGAGGAGCTGCCTTTTCCTTGCAGTGAATGAGCGAGTAAAACAAGTGCTTGACCTCAAGGGGAAAAGATGGGGAGTATTAGGCATCCCCACCCACTTTCTATCTCTTAACTCTTACATGTTCATTAAGATGAGTGTTTGTTTAAGCACAAGCTTTTTGTGCATAGGAATGGGTTGTCTGTAAATTTAAGCAATGTTCTTTTGAGGAATTGGGATCTTGGAAAAGGGAACAATATGAGGATATTTGATTTAAAAAAAAAAAACACCTGTGCCCATCCTACCCTAAGCTACAGCAACCCATACAATTTATTCATTCATTCAGTTTGCACTGATTGAGTCCTTATGATGTCCCAGTGATTGTGCTATATTCTTAGAGTGGAATCATAAATCATAAAGCAGGCTCCCTGTTTGCAATAATACTACAATTTAGCAATAAACGGTTGATTTCTATGTACCAGCCACTGTGCCAAGTGCCCTCTATGCATCATTTCACTTACTTTTGCAACAATTCTAAAAGTAGCCTAAGATTATTCCCATTTGCAACTGAAAACATTGACAGTTAGCAGGTTCAAATAACTTGCCCACAACAATAAAACCAGGAATTGGCAAAGACAGATCCCATCCAAGTCTGTCCTACTCCAAATACTTTGCTTTAAGCACACCACCAATTGTCCTGAGGTTCTTTCTTTGAAGAAAGGGATTTTTAAAATCCCAGTTTCTGTGGCTATTTGGAGTACAGATTTTTTTTTTCTTTTTCTAGAGTTACAGGAACTCAGCATGGAGTACAGAATTTTTTATAATCAGCTGGGCATCATTCATGTGTCTAATCCAACAGAAATGAATTGCTTTGTTACACAGAAATTTCATTCAATGAGTACAATACAGATGGCAATTTCTGATGTCTTCAATGAGGAAAAGTTATAGGTTCTAGTTGATTATATTGATATGTTTTGGCTATGTCCCTACACAAATCTCATCTTGAATTGTAGCTCCCATAATTCACATGTGTGGTGGGAGGGACCTGGTGGGAGAAAATTGAATCATGGGGGTAATTTCCCCCATACTTTTCTCATGGTATTGAATAAGTCTCACAAGATCTGATGGTTTTACAAGGGGAAACTCCTTTTGCTTGGCTTTCATCCTCTCTCTTGTCTGCCACCATGTAAGATGTGCCTTTTGCATTCCACCATGATTGTGAGGCCTCCCCAGTCATGTGGAACTGTGAGTCCATTAAGCCTCGTTTTCTTTATAAATTACTCAGTCTTGGGTATGTCTTTATTAGCAGCAAGAAAACGGACTAATATAGTAAATTGGTACCAGTAGAGTGGGGCACTGTTGTCAGGGTACCTGAAAATGTGGAAGCGACTTTGGAACTGGGTAACAGGCAGAAGTTGGAACAGTTTAGAGGGCTCAGAAGACACAGGAAAATGTGAGAAAGTTTGGAACTTCCTAGAGACTTGTTAAATGGCTTTGACTAAAATTCTGATAATGATATGGACAATGAAATCCAGGTTGAGGTGTTCTCAGATAGAGATGAGAAATGTGGGAACTGGAATAAAGCTGGCTCTTACTATATTTTAGCAAAGAGACTGGCAGCATTTTGCCCCTGCCCTAGAGATTTGTGGAACTTTGAACTTCACAGAGATGGTTTAGGATATCTGGTGGAAGAAATTTCTAAGCAGCAAAGCATTCAAGATGTGACTTGGGTGCTGTTAAAAGCATTCAGTTTTAAAAGGGAAATGGAACATAAAAGTTTGGATAATTTGCAGCCTGATGCAATAGAAAAGAAAAATGCATTTTCTGAGGAGAAATTCAAGCTGGCTGCAGAAATTTGCATAAGTAACAAGGAGCCAAATCAACAAGATGATAGGGAAAATGTCTCCCAGGCATGTCAAATACCTTTGTGGCAGCCCCCTCCCATCATAGGCCTGTAGGCCTAGATGGAAAAAATGGTTTTGTGGGCTGGGCCCAGGGGCCCCCTGCTGTGTGACTTGGCACCCTACATCCCAGCTGCTCTAGCCATGGCTAAAAGGGGCCATGGTATAGCTCAGGGTGTTGCTTCAGAGGGTTCAAACCCTAAGCCTTGGCAGCTTCCATGTGGTGTTAGCCCACGGGTGCACAGAAGTGAAGAATTGAGGATTGGGAACCTCCACCTAGATTGCAGAGGATGTATGGAAATACCTGGATGTCCAGGCAGAAGTTTATTGCAGGGGTGGGGCCCTCACAGAGAACCTCTGCTAGGGCAGTGAAGAAGGGAAATGTGGGGTTGAAGCCCCCACACAGAGTCCCCACTAGGGTACTGCCTAGTGCAGCTGTGAGAAGAGGGCCACTGTCCTCCAGCCCCCAGAATGGTAGGTCCACTGACAGCTTGCACCATGTGCCTGGAAAAAATTGCAGACACTCAATGCCAGCCCATGAAAGCAGCCAGGAGGGAGGGTGTACCCTGCAATGCCACAGGGGTGGAGCTGCCCAAGACCATGGGAACCCACCTCTTGCATCAGCATGACCTGGATGTGAGACATGGGGTGAAAGGAACTTTAAGATTTGGCTGTCCTGCGAGATTCTGGATTTTCATGGAACCTTTAGCCCCTTCATTTTGGCCCATTTCTGCCATTTGGAATGGGTATATTTATCCAATGCCTGTACCTCCATTGTATCTAGGAATTAACTAACTTGCTTTTTGTTTTATAGGCTCATAGGCAGAAGAAACTTGCCTTGTCTCAGGTAAGACTTTGGGCTATGGACTTTTGAGTTAATGCCAAAATGAGTTAAGACTTTGGGGAACTGTTGGAAAGGCATGATTGGTTTTGAAATGTGAGGACGTGAGATTTGGAAGGGGCCATTAGTGGAATAATATGGTTTGACTGTGTCCCCACCCAAATCTCATCTTGAATTGTAGCTCCCATAATTCCCATGTGATGTGGGAGGGACCCAGTGTGAGATAATTGAATTGTGGAGGTGGTTCCCCCCATAGTTTTCACATGCTAGTGAATAAGTTTCATGAGATCTAATGGTTTTATAAGGGGAAACCCCTTTCACTTGGCTTTCATTCTCTCTCTTGCCTCCCCATGTACGATGTGCCTTTTGCCTTCCACCATAATTGTGAGGCCTCTCCAACTATGTGCAACTGTGAGTCCATTAAACCTCTTTTTCTTTATAAATTACTCATTCTTGGGTATGTCTTCATCAGCAATAAGAAAATAGACTAATACACATATAAACTTTGAATGATGGCCAAGCATAGCAGCTCATGCCTGTAATCTCAACACTTTGAGAGGACAAGATGGGAGGATCACTTGAGCCCAGGAGTTCAAGACCAGCCTAGGCAAAACAGCGAGACCTTGTTTCTGCAAAAAATTTAAAAATTAGCCAGGCAACATTGTGGCAGGCCAGGTCTCCATAATGGCTGAACAGGTAGGCCTCCATAACAACTGTTTCCGCACTGACTGAGTGCTGAAGTTAAGTGTTAAAAGCTGATAGAGTCAGTGCCCTCTTCAAAGGCTTGAATGTAAAAATAGCCCACCAAGAGTTTTGCCTAGGCCTTTCCTGGGCCTTGAAGCATGACAAAATAATGAAGGAATTCTTAACAGGACTCATTTAAGATTAAACAAGTTTTATTGTGGATCTTAAGGACCTCCCCAGACCTTCTTAGGCAAGCTTTACTGGGACTAAAGGAACTCCCCAAAACTCTGTGATTTAGCAGGACACAAGATAAGGTTAATCGCCCCAGCACCTAGACCCATTTAGATGAAGTGAATTTACTAAGGCTCCAGAGGAAGGCCTTCCGGACTCAGATCTTAGTTAGATTAGAAGAAGTTAATCACTTGCGTCTTTAGATGAATGCACACGTACACATAGACATATAGCTTAGAAGGTATATAAGCTCTGGAAAACTTTGTAATTTTGAATTGTTCTGGCGATATTTTCCAGACCTTCTCCCTGGACCCAGTTACAACAATAAACTCCCTTCTTTCCCAGTTCATCTGCATCTCATTACTGGGCTGCAAGAATAAGCAGCCCGACCCAAAGTTTGGTCTGGGAACAAGGTGAGGTGTGCCTGCCTATAGTCCCAGCTACTCAGGAGACTGAGGCAGGAGGATCCCTTGAGCCCAGGCATTTGAGGCTGCAGTGAGGTATGACTGTACCACTACACGCCAGCCTGGACAAGACCCCATTTCTAAATAAACAAATAAACCGTTTTGAAAGACAAAAGTATGTAATGAGATTCTCAACCCCTAAAACTGATTTGATTTTCTAAACTTCAAATTCTGTTTTTTTCAAAGAATATCTAATGTATTACAATAAGCTGCTTTAAAAAACAAGATACAAAACCCCATGCTTATTTTGCCTAATTCTCTTTCCAGTTCTTTTCCCAATGAATACATATTATTTTTTATTTCTCCCTATTGCTACCAGGGACAGAGCCTACTATTTCAAAAAGAAAATCTAATTGCAAAGCTGCTGCCTCTCTGTTTTGGGTTAACAGCACCTCTTTCCAAAGGCCTATTCACTCCTCTCCAACCTCCTCCCTTTCTACCACCCTTACCCATGGCTCGAATTTTCTTCTGCCGACAGCTCTCAGTGACAGCCCTCACGTTCAAGTTCAGCTGTCTCTCACCTTAGCCGGTGGGTGCTACAGGGTTCCCTCAGCACTATCAGCACGCAGGATCCTCTCCAGGTAAGTGACCAGCCAGATCCTCTTAATTCTCAGTTGACAGGGTGTATAGACACCCCTGGAAACCTTTTCCAGGCTTTCTGTATATTCTTTCAATGCTTGCCTTTAGCTGAGAATGGAAATTCTCACATATGTGTGATAAGTAAAGGTGGGGGGGCGGGGCTGGGATGTTTTTGTGTTTGTCTTTGCACAGGCAAAGTTCAACAGCTTTGTAACTGCTTGTTTTAAGCTTAAAATGTCTGTGAGTTTGGCCCTCTGACAAGCAAAGGGTCAAGGACAGATGCTGCTGCTTAGGAATATATTAAAAATAAATGATGCCAAAGGGCAGCTCCCGCTGACTCCATCTTTAGCTCTCCCTGCCAGGTATGTGTGGGCATAAATTAGCACAGGAACTGGCCTGAACAGGATGAGAAATCTTCAGAGACTGCCCTGAGCATAACCCAGAGTCAGGACCTGAGAAAGATTTCAAAATAGCCAAGTGGCTTTAGATAGGGCCATTTGCAAGAAGAGGCTGGGACTCAGGGAGGAGTTACAGTTTGAATCTGAAGGCAGATTCAAGGAGATAGGGCCAAAGCCATACGCCTTGAATATCACAATGGTGGTAAGGAAGAGTATGTCTGAAATACAGGAGATCCTTTAGGACATCTCTTAGTATTCCCATGCCCTGTGATTAAAGTCAATGGAAAATTACAACAACCCAATCCAGGCAGGACTACTAATGACCCAGACCCTTTAGGAATGAAGGTTCCGGTCACCTCACCAGGCAACAATCCATGACCAGCTCAGGTGCTTGCTGAGGGCAAAGGGAATATGGAATGAGTAGTGAAATAAGATAGTTATCAATACTAGCTACAACTACATGACCAGTTATAAAAACAAGAACTGTAATTGTCATGAGTGTGTATGCCTTATTTTGTTATGAATATGTTAGTGTGTGTATAGCACCTTTGTTTTCTTCCCTTTCGTATTCCTTTATCGTGTTACATAAGATGCCTTACTTGATCTCATAGAATTTAATATTGCTAACCTTACATCATAGTGTTTAAGTTACAGGATCTCAAGAAGAGTAAATATCACCTGTGAACCCCCAAAATGAGATAAGTCTCAGTCAATTTAGGAAGTTTATTTTACCAAAGTTAAGGACACACGCTTGTGACACAGCCTCGGGAAATCCCGAGGACATGTGCCCAAGGTGGTCAGAGCACAGCTTGGTTTTATACATTCTAGGGAGACAAGAGACATCAATCAATGTATGTAAGATGAACATTGGTTCTGTCGGGAAAGGTGCAATAACTTGAAGCAGGGAGAGGGCTTCCAGGTCATAGGTAGATAAAGAGACAAATGGTTGCATTCTTTTGAGTTTCTGATTAGCTTCTCCAAATGGGGCAATCAGAATATGCATTTATCTCAGTGAGCAGAGGGGTGACTTTGAATAGAATGGAAAGCAGGTTTGCCTTAAGCAGTTCCCAGTTTGACTTTTCCCTTTAGCTTAGTGATTTTGGGGCCCCAAGATTGATTTTCCCTTCACACACCTAAGGACTTTGTACCCTCTTCTGGGAAGAGGATTAGCGCAGTAGGATGCAGTTGTAGGAAGCATAGTTGTGTCATGTTAGACAGAACTGCAATCTTGTTATTGTCTTTTTTTGAAGGTTAAGTATGATTTAAGGAGATATGTGTGGGTCCCAAATTGACAAGGAGCGGACTGGTGATGGTTAATTTTATGTGTCAGCTTGGCAGGAGTGGAAATTGTAAATTTTTTTCTGTAAAGGTTTTATTATGCAGACAAGGGGCTCAGTTCTTGGCAGCTGCTTTCCTCATGGCGGCCCAGTACCCAGATATTTGGTCAAACTGATGGTGATGGGATGCAGTGAAATGCATAGTCAGGTTGGGGTGGGTCCCTGAGGTTTCTCCCCACCTTCACGCCAAAAACAGAGCTGAAAGACTGGACTGCTGGTCCCAGATGAAACCCATGACTCAGACTTAGAACTTCTATTCCTGTTTTCCCACCCTTTCCTGATTGATTCTTCTGAATAATGTCTTTTAACCAATTGAGTGTTGCCTTTTCCAATACTACCTATTGGCCTGCCCCACCCCTATTCTGAGCCCATAAAAAGCCCCAGACCCAGCCACTTGGGGAGATGAGAACCACCCGACTGTGGGGCTGGGGAACCGCCCCCCACCTCCCTTCTCTGCTGATAACTGTTCTGCCATTCAATAAAATACTTCTCCACCCCCTCACCCTTCAATGGCCAGCACATCCTCATTCTTCTTGGTTGTGGTGCAAGAGCTCGGGAACCATCGAATGTAGGTACGAGCTATAACACAGGCAAGCTGGGGCATGCCAACCTGGCTGAGTAAGGCCCGGGCAGGGCATCACCACCTGGGGGTTCCCAGCTTGCAAAGTGATCAAGAAGAAAAATCCTACATGAAAACATTATTCTGTATGTTTTTGTGAAGGTGTTTTTTGAGTGAGATTTGACTGATGGAATTTGAGTAAAGCAGTTACCTCTATAATGTTTAATCAGCTAAAGGCCTTAATGGAAAACGACTGACTTCCCCAGGAAAGCAAGAAATTCTGCAAGCAGACTGCCTTCAGATTCAAACTGTAACTCCTCCCTGAGTCTCCAGCCTCTTAGCCTACCCTACAGATTTTGGACTTACCATGCTGTTACAGGAAAGGGGTCCCAATCCAGGCCCCAGGAGCAGGTTCTTGGATATCATGCAAGAAAGAATTCAAGGCAAGTCCATAGAGTAAAATGAAAGCAAGTTCATTAGGGAAGAAAATGATTTTTTAAAATGGCTACTCCATAAGCAGAACAGCCCTGAGGGCTGCTGGTTTTGCCCCCCCGCCTTTTTTTTTTTTTTTGGTGATTTCTTGATGATATGCTAAACAAAGGGTGGACTATTCATGCCTCCCTTTTTTAGACCATATAGGGTAACTTCCTGACGTTGCCATGACATTTGTAAACTGTCATGGTGCTTGTGGGCGTGTAGCAGTGAGGACCACCAGAGGTCACTCTCATGGCCATCTTGGTTTTGGTGGGATCTAGCCGGCTTCTTTACTGCAACCCGTTTTTCTTTACTGCAACCTGTTTTATCAGCAAGGTCTTTATGACGTGTATCTTGTGACCTCCTATCTCATCCTGTGACTTAGAATGCCTAACTATCTGGGAATGCAGCCCAGTAGGTCTCAGCCTTATTTTACCAAGCCCCTATTCAAGATGGCGTTGCTCTGGTTCAAATGCCTCTGACAAGGCCTCTACAGTCACATGAGCCAGTTCCTTAAACTCTCTCTTTCTTTCTGTCTTTCTCTACATACACACACACACACACACACACACACACACACACACACACACACATACACACACACACACCTCACTGTATATAGATTGGTTCTCTTTCTCTGGGGAACCCTGACTGATATACTCACTCAGCGTGGTCTGCTTCCTGGACAGGACTCTGATACAGTATTGAAATAGATTCCTCTGCTGTGGAATTGGTCTATCCAGGACCTGCAGCATAGGTCAGAGGTAGGGGCCTGGTCTCAGGCCAAAGCAGGACATGTGAGACTTGCTTTTCACCCCCTCCAACCCCTGAGGTCTCTGCAGTCCCTGCTGTCCAGGTGCTCACAGCCCAAGGAAGGGAACAGGCACTCTGCAGCTTCTTCCCTTCCAGGACAGCTTCAGCTGGTGAGGCAAGTTAGGCATAGCCATGGAGCTCTGGGACGGGGAGGGAACTCTCCCTCCAGCTTGGGGAGGGTGACGTAAATTAGGCGAAGCCATGGAGCTCTTGACCGGGAGGGAGATGCTCCTTCAGGCTGGGGCAGGAAGGAGGGTGAGCAGCAGGAGATAAGGATGGCCAGGGAAGCTCAGTCCACGTTCACTGGCCTCTGTTCAGAGAGCACTGGAGGTGCATTAACTTTACATAAAAGCATCTCAAAGACCAAAAAGCCTTCAAGACCTAAAGACGTGAGTCTCAAATGGTGGTGTTCCAGGTTCCTGAAAGAGATATTTTGAACAATGGGGCCTTCCCAAGCATCCCCCAGACCAAAACGTATTATTAATTGGCAAAAAGAGAAAAAGAAAATCTCAATGAAATAAAAAGGAGCATGACTACTTTCGGTGCCATCCTTCCTTCTCTCACCATTGTGTACCAGCTCTGTCATTACCCATTTTCCTCAGAGATGTTTGCTGCAGCCTCTCCCATCCTTTCCCCTCCCTTCTCCCCTTTCAGTCACCCAGACGCCCTCCTGTTCACCACTTACATGCAGCACCCTGGTCCATCCCTCTGCACCCAGCATTACAAGGAGGTCAGGGAGGAGCTAGCAAGGACCAGGTCGCCGGGGGGTTGCTGTCAGGACTACCCTCTCCAGCAGCTCCAGGTGGTAGCCTTGGGACCTGCCCAAAGGCAAACACTTGGAGAAGGCCCTGTCTCAGGAGGGTGATGCAGGCTGTGAACAGGGCATCAGCTGTGGCCTGAGCCAGTGGCCAAACTGGAAGGAGGAGCATGTAGAAATGAAGAAACTGAAGAGAAGAGGCTGGGGAATGGCTGTGGGGGACCCTGGGGGGCTTATCTCCTCCAGGCAATGTGTCTTCAGGGGCGTCCCTCAGACTCACAGCAGATTCACTGAGTGATGGGTGTGCTCTTAAGGCAGCGTAACCACCTAGCAACACGTCTTTTTTAGGAAGCCCTGGCCAGCCAGGGTATCTCTAGGTTGTCCTGGCTTAGCATTGCCTCCTAGCTGGAGACTTCTTGAGGCAGACTAAAGGTTGCTGGAACCTCTCTTGCTTCTTCGCCCCTCCGACTTCCCCAGGTTCTGCTGCCAGCCTCCAGTGCAGGAGAAATTTAGCTTCTATGTCTCAACATCCTGCTTCCTCTATCCAATCACTAGGTCAGGTCTGGGGAGGTGAAGGATGTAGGACACAAGTTGGGGTCAATTAGGGAAAGCCAAGGAGAGCATGGGGCATGAGGAATGCACAATAGGGATACTGGGGAAAGCTGGAAACAAAAGACCACCAGATTGAGCAGCCTAGTCTCCCAATGCTGACTGAGCTAGAAGGCGAGGCCCAACTGGCAGTGGGAAAAGAAGTGAGCTATGATGGGCCCTCATGTTTGCTGACTTTCAGGCATGCCAGGCTATCCTTAGAGGTCATCCCTTGAATGGCTGCTTATCATCCTCGTGATGTGAGGCTGTGGCTGCCACAGGAGGGGAGCGTGGAAGCCATGCTTGCAGAAAGAGTGTGTTCTGACAAGCAGAGGCTGGCTCAGGAGATAAGCTCCCACCCCCACACAAAAATAATAGAGCTCCATCCAGAGTTGAGGGGACTGCAGCTGGAAGGCAGAGTTCAGAGTCATATCCCAAAGGCTGCCAAAGAGAGGCATCCCATCAAGACTCTGCAATGGCGAGGACAAAAGTCAGGAAAAAGAAATGAAGTATAAATAAAAGAAGTCAAACCACCATTATTGCAGGTACTAACTACTATTGTTACCCCAGAATATTTAGGAAAGTAAGCGCTAAAATTATTAGAATAATAATGGAATTCAGTAAGTTGGTTGAATACAAAACAAATGCAGGGAAAAATTAAAAGCTTTCCCTTTCAGAATATACAGTAGAAGAAATCATAAAAGTCACAACAGCAATAAAACCTAAAGACAACAAGAAAATGTAGAGTCATAAAGAATGTATGTCATTACTGACAGACATGAAAGATGAATTGAAAAATAAGGAGATGGGCCGGGCACGGTGGCTCACGCCTGTAATCCCAGCACTTTGGGAGATCACCCGAGGTCGGGAGTTCCAGACCAGCCATGACTAACATGGAGAGATTCTGTCTCTACTAAAAATATAAAAATTAGCCGGGCGTGGTGGCACATGCCCATAATCCCAGCTACTTGTGAGGCTGAGGCAGGAGAGTCTCTTGAATCCGGGAGGCAGAGGTTGTGGTGAGTCGAGATCATGCAACTGCACTCAGCCTGGGCGACAAAGTGAGACTCCGTGTCAAAAAAAAAAGAAAGAAAGAAAAAGGAAAAAGGAGATAAACCATGTTTTCAGATAGGAAAGCAACACTATAAAAGATGGATTTCCCCCCATATTTATCTAGAATTCAGTGCAGCTTGGGGGTGGGAGTGGCAGAGGGAAACATGATCAATTGATTTTGATGGATAAATATGCAAAGTTAAGCAGGAAAACATTTTTAAATGCATCATAAGATAAAAACATACTACAAAACTAAGCTAATTAGACAAGTATGTAAAAGCATTTTTTAAATAAAACATTTTTTAGTTAAAAAGACAATGACATGGTGCTGGTACATGTATAGAAAAAGCAGATTAATGAAACAAATAGGCAGTTCAGAAACAGATCCACAAATTAATGAAAATTTAATACACAAGTAGAGTGGCATTACCAATGAAAAAGATTGTTGAATGGTGTAGAAACAATTGTACATTTATATACCATACACCTAATAAGTTCTACATGAATTAAAGATCAAAAAATAAAAACTAAGACTATAAAAATACTATGAGAAAATATGAGACTATTTCTATAATCTTGAGGCTGGAAAGGATTTGCTAACTCTAACACAATATCCAGGAGGCATAAAGAAAAGCAAAAGATTCGATCACTCAGAAACCTAAACTTCTGTGCAAGAGCACTGCCCTCCAAATCATTGCCAGGGAGAAAACACTTGCAACATATAGAAAATATAAGAGCCAAAAATTCACAAAATATAAAGTGTTTCTACATATGAATAAGAAAAAGAGAAACAATCTAATTGAAAAAATACACAAAGGATAGATAAATCACAAAAAAGAAAAGCATCACTGATAAACCTAAGGAGACACGCTGAATTATGATGAACCGTAATTTTTAAAATGCAAAATAAAAAACAAATTTTTTTGTAAATCAAATTGGTGAAGATTAGAAATACTGGAGAGAAAACATTCTGGAGAGAAAACGAGGTGCTGGCAGGAGTGAAAATCGCCGAGTTTGGTTCTGTAGAGGTTTTGTTATGCAGAGCAAGGGGAGCTCAATCCTTGGCAGCTGCTTTCCTCACTGTGGCCAGGACGTCACTCAGCTCCTCCTACCTCCTCTTGGTGCGGATGTGTGGCCCCACCCTTTTCTTGATGAACGTGAGGGCCCATTTGTCTTTGGAGACCTTGAGCAAGTCCGTGGCATGGCGCTCATTCAGGGCAAAGCCACACAGCTCTCGGATCATGTCCTGCTGAACTTGGTGAGCGTGCCTGAGCTTGCTCACGTCGCTGATCCACCTGTGCCCTCACTGAGGCCCTCAGCCATGGGGTAGTACAGAGCCATGGCTGCTGCTCTCCGATGGCTGATGCGTTGGAAGAGCGAAAACTGCAATATTTTTTGAAAATAATTTAGCGGCATGATACCCATGGACTCAGCGGTTCCATTCTAGGACTCTAGCCTACAAAATAGTAACATACTTCAATAGATGAGCATACATAGGTATTCGGTGCAACAGAAAAAAAATGGAAAATAACTTAATAATGGAATGTTTCATCTGTCCACCAGGCTGCTCTTCTGGCATGGCCCTTCCTTGCATCCTGGCCTTCTCCATCCCCCAACCCTCTGTACATGATTCTTTTGGAACAACTCTACCTTCCTGGCCACAGCTGATTAATTCTGGTGTTCCCTTGATCCATGGCGGGCCAATCAGAGCCAATGAGAAAGAGAGCCAATCTAAAGATGTAAAATATTAAGCTCACGAGGGAGCCTGAGCTCAGGATAGGAGGCCTCTTAGAAGCCACATTTCCCTCCCTCCCCCATTCACTGAGGCACCAAAAAAAATATCCACCAAGATTCTCCAAGGTAATCAGAGGAGCAAAAAATTTGACATTTGGGGAATATGGTGGCCCCAACTCTTACCTCCAGAGTTCCCCTTCCCTTAGGTATGCCCTGCATTGCTACTACCACCCCAAGCCGATCTCAGGAGGGACTGCTCCCCACTTCCTTTCCACCCAGGCACAGGTGCAGACCTCATTTGAATGGGGTCTGGGAGGGCAGAGTTGTTCGGAAACCAGGCTAAGACATTTGCCCGGTCTTGGCCAAAGGCTCAGAGCTAACTGAAGGGAATCTCACACATGTGGTAACACAGCCTGTGATTCTGGAGGTGAAAGCCATGGAGTGACCCGAGGGATGCCACAAGAGGAGTCTAATGCGGAGAAGTTCCTGGGGACAACCACTCCTATCTACGCCCATCTTTACCTAAGCTTTTGAGATTTCTCTAGCATTTCTGCTCCCTACGGCTGGGTGAGACAAAAAGCGAGTGTTCACCACTTTTTCCTTGTCCTGAGGGCAGAAAGCCAAAGGCAAGCCCTGAAGAACGGTAGCGCCCACTCTTCCCAGCTGTTCGTTACTATCTGTCAGTTATCTGAGGGAAAGGATCTTCAAGGGCAGCACATCACAGGGACAACGTTGTGAAAAAATCCTACTCTGGAGTCTAAGAATAAATGAACGGCCAGGCACGGTGGCTCACGCCTGTCATCCCAGCACTTTGGAAGGCCGAGGTGGGTGGATCACCTGAGGTCAGGAGTTCGAGACCAGCCTGGCCAACATGGTGAAACTCCGTCTCTACTGAAAATACAAAAATTAGCCGGGTGTGGCGGCACACACCTATCTATAATCCCAGCTACTCAGGAGGCTAAGGCAGGAGAATCGCTTGAACTCGGGAGGCGGAGGTTGCAGTGAGCCGAGATCATACCACTGCACTCTGGCCTGGGAGACAGAGTGAGACTCCATCTCAAAAAACAAAAAAAAAATTATCAATTCAGTAGATCTACACGCTTCTCAAGTCAAAAAGTGGCATCCAGTTTCGGCCACTATCTAGCTGTGTGGCCTTAAACCTCTCCCCCGGACCTCCAGCTCTGTGTTCACAGAATGACAAGCCAGGCTTTGGTAAGACTGAAGATTGCTCAGAGTTCTCAGAGTTCTCATTCCCTTTTTTTTTTTTGGAGATGCAGTCTCAATCTGTCGCCCAGGCTGGAGTGCAGCGACGCAATCTCTGCTCACTGCAACCTCCACCTGCCGGATTCAAGTGATTCTCTTGCCTCGGCCTACCAAGTAGCTGGGATTACAGGCGTGCGCCACCACACCTGGCTGTTTTTGTGTTTTTAGTAGAGACGGGTTTCACCATGTTGGCCAGGCTGGTTTCAAACTCCTGACCTCAAGTGATCCGCCTACCTCAGCCTCCCAAAATGCTGTGATTACAGGTGTGAGCCACCACACCTGGCCATGATTCCCATCATTTTTTGCCAGCCTGATGCCTGTTCAAGTTCCCAAGAGCTGCGTATCTTGGGCACCTGAGCTGGAGACAAGACAGAAAGCCCACAAGGAGCCAAGCATCCATTCCCAACAGGCACCAGTGCTCGGGAGAAACTGCAGTGAACCAAACTGGTGACAGGGTGGAGCTCTCCATTTAACTGATAATTAAGCTGCATGTTGAGTTAATTGTCTAATTAAATATTATTATCGAACAATTTATCACTGAACATTTTAGGTAAATAAGACTCCCTCAAATATCAATAGCTTCTGCTGGTGAGGAGTGACTTGCCATATTTGCCATCGTAATTGCTTTGCCACTCTGCTAGGAGAAATTAATCTGACTGTGACAACTTAGTGTGGCCAGGAACAGTAACACATTTCATCTAATGGACTTAAATTAATTAGAAGCAGGCTTTGCAAGTTGCCTCTAAAATCTATGGCTGAACAAATACGGGTGCCACACAGTGGTGGATACTTATTCTTTTAATAAAATTACTGTATTAAAATGCACCATTTTGCTTCTGAATGCTCAATGGAATTTAGTAGCAACCCCAATCCTTACAGGGTGTTTATAACTCTGCTTTCTTGACCGCTACTCTCTCTCTCAAGTCCTTTGGATACTCCAAGCTGTATTTTTGTTTCCTTTTCTGTTTGTTTGTTTTCTGAGACGGAGTCTCGCTCTGTCACCCAGGCTGGAGTGCAGTGTTGCAACCTCAGCTCACTGCAACCTCCACCTCCTGGGTTCAAGCAATTCTCTGCCTCAGCCTCCCGAGTAGTTGGGATTACAGGTGCCCGCCACCACGCCTGGCTAATTTTTTGTATTTTTAGTAGAGATGGGGTTTCACCATGCTGGCCAGGCTGGTCTTGAACTCCTGACCTTGTGATCCACCTGCCTTGGCCTCCCAAAGTGCTGGGATTACAGGCATGAGCCACTGCGCCAGGCCCAAGCTAGGTTTTAAAGGTCTTTGAGACCCAGGCCAAAGGACTACTCTGGAAAGGCAGTGACTCTCTCCAAGATCCACGTCTATGGTGGCAGGGCCAGCTGGCAGGAGAGTCAGAGCTTGGCAGCTTCTTCTGCAAGATGCATCTGTGCTTCCTGCCACTACCGAGCCACCTGGCCCCTGAACGATGTAGCCTGTACCGTTTACTAATGAGCTTGGAATACTCCTGCGCTACTCGTGGCATTCGTCCAGAGTCATGCATCCTGACCTGTCTCCAAGTCCATGCTAATCGGTCCTAAACTTCCCAGCTCATGTCTTATTTTACTGTCTTTGGACTAATCTAACCTACTCTTGTATGTGTGTTGTTTTATTATTTTTGGGGGGGCGGGGGATGGAGTCTCACTCTGTCACCTAGACTGGAGTATAGTGGTGTGATCTCAGCTCACTATAACCTCCTCTTCCCAGGTTCAAGTGATTCTCCTGCCTCAGCCTCCCTAGTAGCTGGGATTACGGGCGTGCGCCACCATGCCTGGCTAATTTTTGTATTTTTAGTGGAGACAGGGTTTCACCATGTTGGCCAGGCTGATCTCGAACTCCTGACCTCAAGTGATCCACCTGCCTCAGCCTCCCAAAGTGCTGGAATTACAGGCGTGAGCCACCACGACCAGCCTAATCTTTCTCTTTAAACCTAATGCTTTTCACCCTTTGTCACATTTTTGCATTCATTCTACCCAGTTCCTTCCAGGTGTTCCCAGGCCTTGCAAGTGTTCTGAGCCGTACTGGGGAGAGGAAGAGGGGTTTCTTGTCATGGGAGAGATCTCTGAAGCAGAGGGACATCAGGGGCCCTGCTCGGAAAGGGAGCGTCCGTTCACAGTGAGGTGCCTTAGAGACGATGCAGCAGCAACAGGCCCTCAAGTCTGCCCCCGCTTCTGGGCATCTGCCCCTTACAGAATATCCACATTCCACTGGCCCCAGCACCTCCAGACCAAACACCAACCTCGAAATGTTGTCAGCAGGACTTAGGTATCAGGTTCTTGGTAAACACAGAACCACCTGCCTTTTCCATTCCTCCTGCCTCTGTCCTCCTGCTAAAGTCATGCTGTCCCTTTGGGGGGTCTACAAATACCAATTCTTTTATTTCACTCCCTTACGCCAAAAGGAGAGCTTCATTCATTCCACACAAATTTATTGAGCACTTACTATTTGCCAAATATTAGTCTAAGCACTGGGGATAGCTGTAAAAAAAACACACAAATCTGTGCATTTGTGGAGCTTAAATTCTAATGAGGGAGACAGAAAATCAACAAGATAAATAAATGAAGATTAACACTGCAAATAGTAATAATAAATTCTAAGGATAAAAACAAAGCAGGAAAGGACGATAGGAAGTTACTAGAGATGAAGGGCTGGGGGTGCAGTTTTAAACAGTCTCAGTCCAAAGGCAATATTTGAACAAAGACTTGAAGGAGATGGAGTAGTGAGCCACGCAGATATCTGGGGGACAGGAATAGATCCAAGATTTGTGGGACCCAATGTTGATACAACTTCGAGAGCCGCGTTAAGAAATAGAATATGAAATTATCAATACAAAAGTAGGTACAAGGCCTTGAGAGGGCCCATGTTGGTAAAGGGTGGGAAGTTTATGCTCCATTAGTTTATTGGTAATTCTGCTTCTGCTGGAAGAATGGTGTCCCATGCAGAGAGAACAGCGAGTTCTAAGGGCTGGAGCTTGTGTAAGGAGCATGCACCATGAGTGAGAACAGCACCAGGAAGCCAGGGTAGCTGGAGCGCACAAATGAGAGGCTGTGGAGGAGGAGGCATGATCAGAGAGGTAGTGGAGGCCAGATTACATAGGATGTCTTTCAGGCTGGAATGCAGTGGCACCATCTTGGCTCATTGCAACCTTGACCTCCCAGATCAAGTCATCCTCCCACCTCAACCTCCTGAGTAACGGGGACTACAGGCAGGCACCACTACACCCGGCTAACATTTTATTTTTTGTAGAGATGGGGTCTCACTATGTACCTAGGCTGGTCTCAGACTCCTGGGCTCAAGCGATCCCCCTACCTGGGCCTCCCAGAGTGCTGGGATGACAGGTGTGAGCCATTGCTCCCAGCCACTGGCAGTTTTTGAGCAGAGGAGTAATATGAGCTGACTTTGATTTTAAAAGAATCCCTCTAGCTGCTAGTTGAAGAATATGCTGAAGCAGGTCAAGGATGGAAGCAGGAGACCAGTTAGGAGCTAACTGGAATAACTTAGGAGAGAGCAGACGGTGGCTCAAGCCAGGGTGGAGGCAGCAGGGGAGTGAGAAGTAGCTCATTCTGAACACGCTCAGAAGATAAAGTCCACAGGATTTGCTACTGGATCCTTTCTGGGTAAAGGAGAAGGAGAGATATCAAGGATGACTCTGAAGATTTTGTCCTAAGTAACTGGAAGGATGTATTTCCATTAACTGAGAAGAGGAAAAATTGTTTTTGTTTTTTGAAACGGAGTCACACTCAGTTGCCTAGGCTGGAGTGCAGTGGCGCGATCTCGGCTCATGGCAAACTCTGCCTCCCGGGTTCAAGAGATTCTCTTGCCTCAGCCTCCTGAGTAGCTACGATTACAGGCTCCCGCCACCATATCCAGCTATTTTTTTTTGTATTTTTTAGTAGAGATGGGTTTTCACCATGTTGGCCAGGCTGATCTTGAACTTGTGACCTCAGGTGATCCACCCTCCTCAGCCTCCCAAAGTGCTGGGATTACAGGCGTAAGCCTCCATGCCCAGAAGAGGACAATTTGGAATCTGAGAGCCGATTTTAAGTGGAAAATTAGAGTTTAGTTTTGAACATGTTAAGTTTGAGATGTTTATACATCCAAAGGGAGGGATGGAGTCTGAAATTCAGTCTGGAAGAGGTCTGGGCAAGAAATGATAAATTCTTGGACCTGGATTGGATCACCAAGGGAGTGACTGTAGGAGAGAAAAGAAGTGGCTCTAGAGTGGATCCCTGAAGCCCTCTGATATTTAGAAGTCTGAGAGACGAGAGAACTGACAAAAGAGACAAAAAAGGAACAGGCCGAGAGGTAAGAGAAGAACCAAGAAAGAACGCCCTGAAGCCAGGTGAGCGACGTATGTCAGAGAAGCGGGAGTGATCGGGTGCTTCAGGTGCTGCTGA
The DNA here is from genome assembly GCF_043159975.1 of Macaca nemestrina. Classification (NCBI taxonomy): domain Eukaryota; kingdom Metazoa; phylum Chordata; class Mammalia; order Primates; family Cercopithecidae; genus Macaca; species Macaca nemestrina. The sequence continues at coordinate 2,686,475 of NC_092126.1, forward strand.
TGTGACAAAACATGAGGACTGAAAATTGGCCTCTGAATTTAACAGCATGCAGAAATCACCGATGAGCTTGACAAGAGCGGGAAGGCGTATCAATTAGGACCCAGATTTCCGGAGCGTGACATACAAACTCCAATGAAACCTTCAGCCTGGTCTGTCTGGCTGTGCTCCCTTCAGCACCGGTAAGCAGTCCACGCTTTTTTTTTTTTTTTTGAGACTGAGTTTGCTCTTTTTGCCCAGGCTGGAGTGCAATGGCACAATCTCGGCTCACTGCAACCGCGTCCCGGGTTCAAGCGATTCTTCTGCCTCAGCCTCCTGAGTAGCTGGGATTACAGGCATGCGCCACCATGCCTGGCTCATTTTGTATTTTTAGTAGAGATGGGGTTTCAACATGTTGGTCAGGCTGGTCTCGAACTCTTGACCTCAGGTGATCCACCCACCTTGGCCTCCCAAAGTGCGACGATTACAGTGAACCACCGCACCTGGCCCTAGTTCACATCTTTTGGTCTGGTCTCTGGAACCTTCCACCTCCGTAACTTGTGGGCTGTTCCTCCAGGTTCTTTTCAGCCCTGCAAGCAGAACTCAGGCAACTCGGCAAGGATTTTACCTACTGGAAGCCACTAACCTGGAGAGTTAGGATTCTGCCTTTTCCCCACACAGGCAATAGAGACAGAAAAAACAAAACAGAGAGAGAGAGAAGGAGAGAAAAATAAGTAAAGTTGAAACAAAATGAGTTGCTCATTTTTACTTTTTACTGTCAGTAAGTAAACACTGCCTTTACCTTATGAGTTAGCTATTACAGGACTGTATCCGTGGCTGCCAACAGAGTGTGGTGGGAAGACAGCTGAAACGGCATTATGTTGATCTGTTTACAAAAGAACTTTTTTTTTTATGAGTAGGAATAGGTAATCATTAAACTACATGTGTCCAGTTTACCAGAAAGGAAATGGAAAGGATTTATAGCATCTATCTTTAACTTACCAGTCTATCTTCAAGTGATATTATAGTGTACACTAGAGTATAAGAACCCAACATGGCGAAACTCCGTCCTTACTAAAATAACAAAAAATTAGCTGGGTGTGGTGGTGCACGCCTGTAGTCCCAGCTACTCGGGAGGCTGAGGCAGGGGAATCTCTTGAACCTGGGAGGCGGAGATTTCAGTGAGCCGAGATCGCGCCACTGCACTCCAGCCTGGGTGACACAGCGAGACTCCATCTCAAAAAAAAAAACCAACCATACAATAATCTAATTCCTCCCCTCTTGACCTTTCTGCTGCCATTTTTACATTTATTTGTGCTACAAAGCCTACGCAACATTAGATAATAAGGAAAAGAACTTCTCTACTTACCCATGTAAGTTGCCCTTCATTCCTTTGTATATACTCGTATTTTCATCTGGTATCACTTTCCTTCTGCCTGAAGGACTTCCTTTAACCTTTCTTGTTGTGTGGGCACTTGGGATAAATTCTTTCAGCTTTTGTATGTCTCCAAAAAAAGGCTTCATTTCACCTCCTTCATTTATAAAGGATATTTAAGCTGGTTATGGAATTCTAGTTAACAGGATTTTTTTTCTTGCTATACTTCAAGGATTTTGCTTAAGGATTTTCTTTTCTTCTGCCTTTTCTTGTCTTTTCTTTTCGACATACAGGGTTTCATGTATTGCCGAGGCTGGCCACAACTCCTGGGCTCAAGTGATCTTCCCGCCTCAGCCCCCCGAGTCGCTGGGACCACAGGGGTGTGCCAATGCACCAGGCTTTCCACTGTTTTCTTGCTCACGTGTTTTTCCAATGGGAAATCTGGTGTCATCTTAATCTTTGTTCATCTATACGTTTGTCCTAAATGTTCCCTTGGTTCTTTTTAAGGTTTTCTATTGATCATTGATTTTGAGCAATTTGATTATGATGTCCATTGGTGTCATTTTCTTCACGTTTCTTATGCTTGGGGTTCATTGAGCTGCTTGTATCTGTGGGTCTGTAGTTTTAATCAAATTTGGATTTTTTTGCCATTATTTCTTCAAATATTTTTTTCTGTTCTGTCTTCCTTTTACTCTCCCTGAAGCTGATTTTTGACTGGTCCATATGTAATGATATGTCTAAAATGTGCTGGAAAAAAGCATGTGTTTTTCTTTTAAAAATGATCTCTCAGTGAGTTAGTTTAGTTTTTTTTTTTTTTTTTTTTAAGGCAGTCGCATTGGCTAAAATTAGGTTTTAAAAAAATATATATAAGTAGCATGTAAATAACTGCTATTTTTAAAAAAGAAGAGGCTGAGGCAAGAGGATTGCTTGAGGCCAGGAAGTTTGAGAGATCAGCCTGGGTAACACAATGAGACGCTGTCTCTACAAAAAAATTGAAAGGTAGCTGGCCAGGCACAGTGGCTCATGCCTGCAATCCCAGCACTTTGGGAGGCCAAGGCAGGAGGATCGCTTAAGCCCAGGAGTTCAAGACTACCCTGGGCAACATAGCAAGATCTCATCTCTACAAATACAAAAATTAGCCGGGCATGGTGGTGTGGGCCTGTGGTTCTAGTTATATGGAAGGCTGAGGTGGGAGGATCACTTGAGCCTAGCAGACTGCAGTGAGCTACGAGCACACCACTACACTCCAGCCTGGGGGACAGAGCAATACCTGTCTTTAAAATAAATAAATAAAAATTTAAAAAGGAGAAGAAGAAAGAAAGAAGAGAAAAGAAGAAAGAAAGAAGAGAAAAGAAGAAAAATGATGAATAAATTTGAAAGCAGAAAATATTTAAACATTTATATGGGAAAAAATAAATTTTAACGTCTGTCATAGTTATAAATATTTTTACATGTTATAAATATATACTATATATTTATGTATGTAAATATTTATATTTTATATACTTGTATATTTTAGATATATCCTAAAGGAAATCAAGAGATAAATGACAAAAAGAGGGGAGGAGAATATTTGCAACACAAACAACGAAGAGCTAATTAACTTAATACATGAAGAACGCTTAATACACAAAGATAAAAAAATGTTGGGCCGGGCGTGGTGGCTCACGACTGTAATCCCAGCACTTTGGGAGGCCGAGGCAGGTGGATCACGAGGTCAGGAGTTCAAGATCAGCCTGGTAAACATGGTGAAACCCTGTCTCTTCTAAAAATACAAAAACATTAGCTGGGCGTGGTGGCGGGCACCTGTAATCCCAGCTACTTGGGAGGCTGAGGCAGGAGAATCGTGTCAACCTGGGAGGTGGAGGTTGTAATGAGCCAAGATTGCGCCACTGCACTCCAGCCTGGGCGACAGTGCAAGACTCTGTCTCAAAAAAAACTAACTAAATAAAAATAAATGTTAAAAAGAAAGAAATGAGCAAAGGATATAAACAGGTAGTGCATGGGAAAAAATGCAAATGGCTAAGAAACATACATAAAGGTGCTCAACTGTATTAATTTCTTAAAATACACAAAGTTATATGTACCATTTTTCGCCAGCAGGTTGACAGAGACTGGAAATTTAGAAGTGACCCACCCCTAACCTTTGCAGGGTTAAAGCAGCAGTACAAACGCGTACCCATGTGTCATACAATTACATAGAGAAAAACTACAAATCATGCAAACAGGCCAGGTGCAGTGCACGCGTGTAATCCCCACATTTTGGGAGGCCAAGGTGGGAGGATTGCTTGAGCCTAGGGGTTTGAGACCAGCCTGGGTAACAGAGAGATTGTGCCTCTACAAAAAATAAAATAGGCCGGGCCCTGTAGCTCACGCCTGTAATCCCAGTACTTTGGGAGGCCGAGGTGGGTGGATTACCTGAGGTCAGGAGTTTGAGACCAGCCTCAACATGGAGAAACCCTGTCTCTACTAAAAATACAAAATTAGCTGGGTGTGGTGGTACATGCCTGTAATCCCAGCTACTCGGGAGACTGAGGCAGGAGAATTGCTTGAATCTGGGAGGCGGAGGTTGTGGTGAGCCGAGATCGTGCCATTGCACTCCAGTCTGGGCAACAAGAGCAAAACTCTGTCTCAAAAAATAAATAAATAAAATAAAATAGCTGGGCGTGGTGGTGTGTGCCTGTAGTTCTAGCTACTCGAGAGGTTGAGGCGGGAGGGTCTCTTTCCAGGAGTGACAGGCTTGTGTGAAAGATCTTTAATATATATTTTTGAGAAAAGTTAATTAAGGATCTGATGTATACGACGACCAACTGTGTGTACATCTACATACCTATATCTATCTATAGCTCTGTGTGTGTGTGTATATATATATATTTATGCTTACATTTGCCAAGAAACTTTCTAGAAGGAATTACAAGAGAGTTACTACCTCTGGTTACTAAGAGAAGGGATAGATGGGGCAGTTCTTACCTCACACTTCTGTCTGTTCAAATTTGTCAGAGCATTTGGTACTTCATAATAAAAACAATAACCAAAAAATACACTGAGTAAAATTTCTCAGACACATCTGGTAACAGCTTCTAGCCTCCATCAACACCAGCAACTAGAAGCATCTCACATTGCAGGCATTGCACCAGGCACGGGGCTACCCAACCACAAGTCAGAGAGCTGCCTTTCCAGGCCCGTGGAATTTTGTTCAGCCAGTTGCTGCCAGTTAGTTCTCTGTCTTTGTTTCCAAGATAGCAGGAACCCTACAGGAAGCCAGTAGAAAATATGCCACACCCCCAAATGTGTTTTCTTCACGGATTTCCCTAGAAGGCTGCCAGCCTGGGCAGTGGGTGAGAAGCCGCTCTGCTGGTTTACACATAGCAGGCCCAGCGCCCCACAGGCTCAGGGAGGAGCTCTGCCCTCACCGGGCCGAATCTCACCCATGCAGGTGGCGGATCAGAGGACTTTCTGCGACTGGGAAAACAACTCAAAGGTCAGCCCTTCCCAGCAATGAGTAAACACCAACATCCCCAGTTCTGAGAGGGGCCCGCAGAGGTGGCCTCTTCCCTAGTGAGAAGTCCCCCGTGGCTAGTGATGGATTATTGGTCCGGGGGCTTCTGGACTTCAAAGACCAGAGGTTTGGTTGGATTCATCTCTGTATCCCGGTTCTTGGGACAGTGCCTGGCACATGGGTGGTGTTTGTTGAGTTGCCATCAGGGCCTGTCTCTTCCCCTGCCACTTTCCACACCTCCGCAAAGAGCTAGCTGCTCTTGGGCTGCTTCCGTTGGGTTTGACCCTCACCTCTCCAAAGGGGGTATCCTTTTGCCGGATCTGCACTGTGCATCCAGGAAAACGCACCCGATGAGAAGCTCCTGATGACTGGTTCACACTAATATTGAAAGCTTATCCCAGAAAATGTAGAAATAAAGGTGACTAATAAAATACAACAAAAATTCTATTCCCCTCCCCTTCCTGCTCTAACAGAACTGTTACGCTCCCCTGCAGCCATCTCAGGTGGGGAATGTTTTTTGTTTGTTTGTTTTTGAGACAGAGTCTCACTCTGTCACCCAGGCTGGAGCGCAGTGGTGTGATCTTGGCTCACTGCAACCTCCCCTTCCTGGGTTCAAGCGATTCTCCTGCCTCAGCCTCCCGAGAAGCTGGGATTACAGGCGTGCGCCACCAGGCCCGGCTAATTTTTGCATTTTTAGTAGAGACGGAGTTTCACCACATTGGCCGGGCTGGTCTCAGACTCCCGACATTGTGATCCATCCGCCTTGGCCTCCCAAAGTGCTGGGATTACAGTCATGAGCCACCACGCCTGGCCCTGAATGTTTTATCTCCTGGAGTGAATGTCCTCTTTGCTGATGACTGCCTCTTCCAGGCCATTCTGCCACTAGTTTCATTGATTGACTAACCTCCATAGACCCTCAGTCTAGCAAGGAGACCACAATGATGCTTTGGGTGTCCAGGTATCCGTTTCAACTCAGACACTACATCGAGTAGCCCTCCAGACGTCTGGGGATTCCTTTCTCTTCCGTGCATGGTCACCCAAGTACATGGCCTTGGGGCCGCCTAGGGAAAGATTGGGGGAATCATTACAGTCTTTTCTCGCCAGTGCTGCCGAGTTCTTCCTTAGAGACCCGGCCTCTTCAGTCCCTGTGTTCCAGGTCGGAAAACTGGCTCAGGTCCAAACAACTGAGCAAGGGACTGTCAGTTTGTTTGAGGGCTCTGGGCCTCCTACGTCTCCACTCGTGCCTCTTGCTGGCTGGAGACGTTAAGCGGCACCTGCGTAGGTTATCCATTTATTCTGCCCCGGGAGTTGCTGTGCTCTGCAGACCACAGCTCCCTGTGGCGGGGCCCGGTTGGCTGCAAGACTGACTCTGCAGGTCATTGTGGTAATTGTGACCTCCTGGCATCTGGAAGCCGAAGGCCACCGCCTGGCCTCTATGACTGGGGGCGGAGGGGCTTCATTGCCATGGGTAGCAGTGAGCCCAGCTCTGTGACCAGCTCTCCTGTTTAGTGATGTTGGTGCCTCTCCCCTGAGCATTCCTGATGTTCGTGGCCAATCACGTGTTCTCTGGGCCCGCCCATCATACCTACCCACCCCGCACCCCCGGTGGCTCTTCCGGTCTCAGATGATACAGTGTGCCCACTCTCCTCAGGCTTTTATGTTTTCACTGCCATCTTCCAGGGCAACTTGGCCATTTCCATTGCAGCCATTGACACTGGCTGCCACTTTCTCCAGGCTTCTAAAAGCCACCCTTGAGTTTGCCTCATCACCTGGGGTCCTTGCCAGGAGGTTAAACTCGCATCCTGAGAAAGCGCCCCAAGGGAACTCTTGCTAGGCCCAGGCTCCTTGATTAAGCCCCCAGGGAGGAAGCAGCCAGCGGCGTGTGTTGAGGAAGCCACGGCTGCTCACTAACCTCCCACCTTGCATGTACTCTGCCTCCTTTCACTTCCTTTGTCCTTTACTCTTACTTTCCTGGAACTCGCCCCGCTGCCCAGAAACACACAAGCTTTGCCTCAGGCTCTGTTTTCTAAGGAAATTGGGCCAAGGCAGGGGTGTTCATGATTCCACATGTTGTAAGGAGAGGGGAGGCTCTTTCTGGCCCTGGAACTGGGGGTGTGCTCATAGTAAGTCCATCTAGCTAGGGATGAAAACAGAAAACCCAATGTCTATGGAAAAATACAAGGATGTGGAAGCGTAACATAAAGACTAAATCAATATAAGTTCAAAATATAATCCCTCCCTGAAATGACACAGCATTTTTTCACTGGAAGCAGCTGGGGGCTGGTGCTGGGCTGCCGCATCCCCAGGCAGCAGAGGGCAAGGAAGGAGAAGGGCAAGAGCTCGTACCACGGGGGTCTTTGGCTCACAACCTGTGCTCCATTTCTGTGTCTCTCGTGGTCCATAATACTGCAGATCCTGCCATGAGTAGGGGCGAGGGGAAGAGGAACTGGGCTCAGAACTGTTAGAAAGACTTGGTTTGGAAGAGTGGGGAGTGCTTATTAGGCAGAAGTTGGTGACCACCACACCAGCTGCCTCAAGATTTCAAAATCACAGGCCAGGCACGGTGGCTCACGCCTGTAATCCCAGCACTTTGAGAGGCCAAGGTGGGTGGATGACCTGAGGTCAGGAGTTTGAGACCAGCCTGGCCAACATGGTGAAATCCCGTCTCCACTAAAAATACAAAAATTAGCCAGGAGTGGTGGCGGGCACCTGTATTCCCAGCTACTTGGGAGACTGAGGCAAGAGTGTCACTTGAACCTGGGAGGGGGAGGTTGCAGTGAGCTGAGATCCCGTCATTGTACTCCAGCCTGGCAACAGAGCGAGACTTCATCTCAAAAAAAAAAAAAAAAAAAAAAAGCTAATACTTGGGTCCCACTCGCAGAGATTCTGATTTAATGGGTTCAGGGTTTGGCCTGGTTGTCAGAAATCTTACACCTCCCCAGGTGATGGTAAAGTGCAGCTCAAGCACCCTTTGGGAGGGAGACCACTTCTGTCCCTGAGCTCCCTTGTCTCCGTCTGTCACTCTCTCTCCTGTTCTCTCTCGCTGTGGGCCGCAGCAGCTCGCGGCTGCAACCCGTTTGGGGAGTGAAGTGAGCTCTTCCTGCTGTGCCCTCCTGTTTACCGGCGCGGGAACTCGGGCTTCCACTTCCTCCCCGTGATGTGAGTAGAATGAATTCCAACTCTCCTGGCAGCAAGTTGCGTACAAAACAAAGCTTGAGGGAGAGCACTTTGAGTAGTCCCGAAAGCTCCCTCAGGGAAGACAGACAGAAGCAGAAGAGGGCAGTGTGAGGGGCACACGGCCACAATTCCATTCACGTTCTTTCGATTGTATCTAGCCAAAGAAAAGCCCTCACGGGGGAGGATCAACGGTTCGTTTCCCCATTGACAAGTCTGTGTCCACAACACTGGTCTGTTGCAGTGGTAGCGTGAGCAAGTAAAACCGGTAAAAGTTTTTCAAAATTCTTTGAAAAGTGAATCAATATTCTATCGGGCTCAGACAAACTATTTCTGCTGAGACCCATCTGGAAATGTGAAAAGCTCTTCGTAGAAGGAAATCGCAGTTGATCTGAATAATTTCTACAGAATTCTACATTCTGGACTTCCTGGAGACCTAATTGTCCTTAAAAAAAGAAATGGGATTTTTAAAGTGTATTCGAATGGAAAATCAGTCACAGACATCAGAGGCAGAAGAGATAGCTGCTTTTTCTTTAAAACAAAAGTAAATTGGGCCATCAGATTGCAATGGTAAAGTGCTTTTGAACCTGCCACATATGAAATGCTTGGTAAAGGCAGTTTTTGTTATCCAGAAGTGGTATTGGCTAGGAAAACCATTAAACAAAAGTCACGCTACTTCACTTTTTAAGGAAGTCTGGGTGCAAACGGCCACAGGTAAAAAAGCAGTGGTATCAGGAGTTTAGAAAGGACAGCCTGGCAGGGGCAGGGGCTGGCGTGAGGGGATGGGCAGCGACAGGGAGAAGCGCCAGGAGTTTGCTTCTCTTCTCTCTTTGAAGCCAGGCAGGACCCTAAGAACAGCCCGGAACAGGGGTTCTCAAACCTCCGTGTGCAACAGAATCACTCCCAGTTTCGGATTCAGTGGGTCTGGGGTGGGACCTGAGAATTTGCACACGTAAAAAGTTTCTGGATGGTGCTGACGCTGCTGGTCTAGGAACACTTTCAGACCCACTGGCCAGGAGAAAGAGAAGCAGCAAAGAAGGTCGTGCGATAATGCTGGAAAATCCACTGCAGGAAAGAGGCCCACAGGCTGTGTGAAACCAGACTGGGAACAGCCTCTTCTTTACTTTTCTTTCTTTCCTTTTCTTTCATTCATCTTTCTTTCTTTCTTTTTTTTTTTTGCATTTTCTTAACTTGCAAATATATATATACCTTATTCTTTTCAACCAAGCAAATACCACAAGAAGATTTTATTTTGCTAAAATATGTTAGTAACGTTTATTTTATTTTATTTTATTTTGAGAAGGAGTTTTGGTCTTGTTACCCGGGCTGGAGTGAAATGGTGCGATCTCAGCTCACTGCAACTTCTGCCTCCCAGGTTCAAGGGATTCTCCTGCCTCAGCCTCCCAAGTAGCTGGGATTACAGGCATGCAGCACCACGCCCAGCTGATTTTTTGTATTTTTAGTAGAGATGGCGTTTCGCCATGTTGGCCAGGCTGGTCTCAAACTCCTCACCTCAGGTGATCCGCCTGCCTTGGCCTCCCAATGTGTTGGGATTACAGACGTGAGCCACCATGCCTGGCGTTAATAACTTTGTAAAATGACAATGACTGAAAACCATTTCTAGCCTCTGCGTCGGGGCCACCATGCCCACTGTGGTTCAAAACTCAGGCCTCTGAATTGTTTTTCTGTATCCTCTTCCCATGCCACACTGGCGGCCTGAGAGAGTTTCAGTGTCTTGGCGAACAGCGATTTGAAGCGGTATCAGCGTTTGGAACGAAACCGGAGTCTTAAGGCCAGTTGGTTTTACCACTGATTAACCATGTCGCTCCTCCCTCTCTGAACCTTGGCTTTCTCATCACTGAAAGAAGAGGTTTGGACAAGATGGTAAGCACGCAAATGATAATGTTTTGATGTTTATAGTTTATTTGGCACTTGAGCACATACGATATCAGTTAATCCCTGTGAAATAATTTTTATTCCCTCCCCGCTTTTCACAGAGAAAGAGAATTGGAAAAGCACAGTCATTTTTGAGCACCAAGATAAAGAAGATGGCCACATTAAAACTTCTGCAAAAACCCCACAGAGGACCTAGTCCCTTATGTTACTTAATGTTCCTCATATAACAATTTACGTGAAAAAAATCCTCCTAAAAGTGCCTGATAAATATGTCCCTCCAGAAGATGTAATATGCGTCATTTCATAAAAGGCAGAATAAACTTTCTGACTCCTCATGTTTTTCTTTTGTTTAACTGCCAAGAAGCTTGGAGCTAATTACGCCAAGATTATAATAACGACTTAAATCTCAAATTTCTGGCATTATCTCTCGTATCCTCTAAATCCTAATGCCTAAGTTGTCTTATGGAGACCATCTGTGAATAGGGGGATTGTGTAATTTATCATTGAAATGGGAGTCTTTTCAGAGAGAGCACACTATTAATAGATATGCCAGGTGACAGATACAAGCCAGGACTGTCCCAGGCAAACCGAGATAGGTGGGCACCCTACCTGTAATTGGAAACAGGTTTGCCAAAAATTATATACAAATAGCGGTCCTTTAGACCTTGTTGGTGCAGCATTTCGGGGTCTCATTAAACTCAGCAGAATCACACAGAGTAGAGACAGATGATAAGCCACAGGAAACAATAACAACAAAAGTTCTGAATGTATTTGTGGGTCTGGGAAGGGAACGGGTGAGCCCTCCTCCCGTCATGCAGCCCTATCCCACTTTATTTCCCAAAGCTTGTGCCTCCTCAGTACTATGGACATCGTGTCCCGTGGCCAGTCACAGCTCGGAGTCTTGCTCTCTCTCCCAGGCCAGAGCGCAGTAGCATGATCTCGGCTCACTGCAACCTCCACCTCCCAGGTTCAAGCAATTCTCGTGCCTCAGCCTCCTGAGCAGCTGGGACTACAGGTGGGAGCTACCACACCCAGCTAATTTTTGTATATTTAGTAGAGATGGGATTTCACCATGTGGGCCAGGCTGGTCTTGAACGCGTGACCTCATGATCCACCCGCCTTGGCCTCCCAAAGTGCTGGGATTACAGGCGTGAGCCACCGCGCCTGGCCAGCTCTCCAATTCTTTATAGGAGGGACTTAGGCTGGGAAAATCTGTTTAGAAGGGAAGGGCAGGGGGACTTTCACCCAGAATTGTAAGGCACTTTACTGAAGACTGGAACAAATGTGATTGTCCATCTCAAAAAAATGGGGTGGTGTTGATGAAGATGATGAGACCCTGAAAAGTCACAGTCACCACGCAGTCGGCTGTCTCACAGAGCATGCCATCCAGCGTTTGCCTGCTCAGATCCTGCTGAGCTTTTCCCCACGCAGAGGACAGTACCGACCTCCCCACCTTTTCCCCTGGCACAGCCAGTTTAGCTGCTCGCACCCTCACTCCTCTGCAGACAGGCCCAGCAGGGCTGAGGCAGGAAGAAGCCGCTGTGCCGCTCCTAAGAACCAACACTAGAGGTCGCCCTTCTCCAGCATCAGACAAGATTCCACCGAAGAGCGCGCTCCCTCCAGCTTCCGCTAAAAACGCCCTGTGCCGGGCGGGCCCCCCGGCCCTCATCACAGGTGACAGCTCCGGGCGGACCTCGCAACAGGTGGGAAGGCGCTGCTCTAGGCAGAGGAGGAGGCTGAGCCCACCCAGCCCCAGCGGAAGCCCAGGGTTGCTGAGGGGAAGCTGAGCTGGGCTGGAGGCAGGGACGGGCCCATCCTCAGAGGCGTTTCTCCTGCCCAGCCGTCCCCGGTGGAGAGAACGTGTGCTCCAGGGGAAGCCAAGCGCCTTGGGATCCGAGGAGCTGCTGGCGGCTGGGCTGGGAAATACCGAATCGTTTCCACGAGCGATGGACTTCTGGGAGCGACAGAAGCCTGTGCAGCCTGCAGAGTGCGTGACTAATGTGTGTGTAAATTGTGAGGGGTTATGCATGCAGAGGCACGCACATTCATCCGTAATTGGCCTCTCATTCTCTGCAAATAGACCCTGTCTAAGGAAGGCTGGGTGGCCCGTAAGAGCCATCGTAGCGGGGGCTGCCTGGCTTGTCTGTGGTTCTCGCTCCCTTGTGTTCCTGGGCAAGCTTTTCTCACCAAGCCCTGTCTGTCTGTGTAAAAAGGGAGGAGCTTCCAGTAGCAATTCTACACTCTTTTTTTTTTTTTTTTTTTTTTTTGAGAGGGAGTCTTCCTCTACGACCCAGGCTGGAGAGCAGTGGCGCGATCTCGGCTCACTGCAAGCTCCGCCTCCCAGGTTCAAGTGATTCTCCTGCCGCAGCCTCCCAAGTAGCTGGGATTACAGGCATGCGCCACCACAGTGGCTAATTTTTGTATTTTTAGTAGAGACGGGGTTTCACCATGTTGCCCAGGATGGTCATGAACTCCTGACCTCAGGTAATCTGCCTGCCTCAGCCTTCCAAAGGGCTGGGATTACAGGTGTGAGCCACCACGCCCGGTTGATAAATCCTTTTTATTATTATTATTATTATTTTTTTTTTTTTTGGTGAGACAGTCTCACTCTGTCGCCCAGGCTGGAGTGCAGTGGTGCAATCTCAGCTCACTGCAAGCTCTGCCTCCCGGGTTCACATCATTCTCTTGCCTCAGCCTCCCGAGTAGCTGGGACTACAGGGGCCCACCACCATGCCCGGCTAATTTTTTGTATTTTTTTAGTAGAAACAGGGTTTCACCGTGTTAGCCAGGGTGGTCTCAATCTCCTGACCTCAGGTGATCCACCTGCCTCGGCCTCCCAAAGTGCTGGGATTACAGGCGTGAGCCACCATGCCCCGCCCAATTCAACACTCCTTAGTTTTCTAGTCATAACCTATTTTCACCTGGAAACCAGAAAGGCTGGTTCTATGTGCAGATGGCAATGCTGAGGTTTAGAGGTAAAATACCCACCTGAAGTGAATAGAGGCTGGACTACCCAGGATGGCTCACCTGGAGACAGCGCTCCCACACTGCACCTGGCAAACTGTTTTGTGCAGGAGCAATACTTGCCTCCCTCAGCAAAAAATGCAGGGTTGAAAAGAAAACTGTCTGAGCTGAAAAGTTTTGTTGTTGTTGTTCTGAGACAGGGTTTTCCTCTGTTGCCCAGGCTGGAGTACAGTGGTGTGATCTTGGCTCACTGCAGCCTCCGCCTCCCAGGAGTAGCTGGGACCACAGGCGTGTGCCACAGCTGATTTTTGTATTTTTGTAGGATGTGGTTTTGCCATGTTGCCCAGGCTGGTCTCGAACTCCTGAGCTCAAGCAATCTGCCAGCCTTGGCCTCCCAAAGTGCTGGGGTTACAGGTGTGAGCCGCCATGCCCCACCTGAAAAGTTTTAATGAGGCAAGGGAGTCAAAACAAACAAACAAAAACAACCAGGAGAAGTGAGCATTGCCTCTCAGCCCCACGTGCGATCCCTCAGACGCCGAGGCTGGTTGCACCATCACCTGCCATGAGCCCTCCGACCCTGGCCTGTGGAGTGGAGAAAAGATGCCAACTGCTCCCCTCTACAGCACCCTGCACTTTTCTTCCTCCAGGCCCGGTGGCGGGCCTCAGCCAGCTGGTTACACACGAGTACGCGATGTGTCCAAAAATTAGCCAGTCTTGGTGGCATGCACCTGTATTCCCAGCTACTCGGGAGGCTGAGGTGGGAGGACCGCTTGAGCCTGGGAAGTTAAGGCTGCAGTGGGCTGTGACTGCACCACGGTAGTCCAGCCTGGGTGACAGAGTGAGATCATGTCTCAAAACAAACAAACAAAAATGAAATAAAACAACAACATCTATTTGCTATCTCACAGTTTCTGTGGGTCAGGAGTGAATACACAGCTTAGCTGGGTCTCGCAAAACTGCAATCAGGGTGTTGGCTGGAGCTCAGTCTCATCTGAGTCTCTACTGGGGAGGAATTCACTTCCAAGCTCACTCACAGTGGCAGAGTCCATTTCCTTGTGGATACATAGCTGAGGGCCTCCATGTCTTGCTGGCTGCTGGCTGCAGGCTGCCCTCAGCTCCTAGAGCCTATCTCTTTCCTTGCCAAGTGGGGTTTCCCAACATGGCCCCTGGATTCCTAAAAGCCAGTGAGGGAGACAGAGAGACCCCAGCAAGATGGGCACTGCAATTTTATGTAATGTAATAATGTAATCATGCACATTCTGTCACCTTCGCCATATTCTATTGATTAGAAGCAAGTCACAGGCCCTACCTACACTCAGCAGAAGGGATCACACAAAGGCATGGACTCCAGGAGGCAGGATCATAGGAACCACCTTAAGAAGAAGTCTGTGACAGGAGGTGACAACTGGAGGTGATGCTTCTCCTTTGAACACCCACATCCCTTGGTCTTATGTACACATCAACCTCTGCATCATATTACAGTTATTTATCCATGTATCTGCCTCCCTCACAAGACTGAGGGCAAGAACTGTTCTGGCTCGTCTGTAGAGTAGGTTCCTAGCATAGAGTTTGGCGTATAGTAAGTCATTCATTTGGGATGAAGGGGTCAAAGGGTGGCTTGAAGGATGGATGTCTCAAAGGATGGATGGCTGGATGGATGAATAATGAATGGATTTATGGAAGGATAGATGGAAGACAGAAAAGGAGAAAAATGTGGTAGTAAAACAAGGCTGAAGGCAAAAACACCTGGAATGAAGGACTGTGGCCCTCACCTAACAGGGGCCACTGATGTGAAGAGAGAAGGTATCAGCAAGAAGTTATAGCCTGCTCATAGTGCCAGCCCTCGTTCCTGGAACTGCGACTTGGAGCCTTTCCATTAGGGCAGCCAAGAGACCGGGGCAGGACATCTCCTTTTCTCCCTTTCTCAGATCTTCCATTTTCTCCTCAAGAAATGGGAGTGGAAAAAGTCATGAGGGATTTCTAAATAAGTATTCAATGTATGAAGACACCAATGAGATCCTGCAGGCTTCGTTTCTTGGGCAGATATGGAGGTAATTTCCTAAGAAATAAGCTGAAGGAAGAAAGCATTCCTTTGTAATCTTCTCCAAAGTTCTAGGCAAAGCTTTCTGATAACAAATACTTTCTAAAGGCTTCATGCAATAAACATTGAGCTTTGAGCTAAGCCTGCCTGGGCTCCTGCTGTGGTGCACACTGGTGAATACAGGTTGTTCCAGGTCTTGGCCACTGAGTGCAAGATGGAAGCCACATCACAGGTACATCCTAGCGCTGGAGGTAGGACCTCAGGTTGTCATTTCTCCAATGGGAAGGCTACACCGGGCTGACTTTACTGATGACTCTTAGCGTGTTTTCCATTCAGTAATGCTGTACAAGAGTGAAAATTCTGACTTGCTTTCTGACCAAGAGCTTTAGATGAGGCGACTTTGGAGTAAGCCTTTACATATGCATACGTTTTTCCTCCTTTTACTTGAATTTCTATGACTTCTTTTGCTCAGATGATCCATGACAGGCAATTTGCTTTATGTCAGGGGAAGGCCATTAACAGTCAAGGTGAGCGAACTGTGACAAAGTCACGCTGGAGGCTGTTTCGGTCTTTGCTGACTTGGCCATACTGTAAGACCAAGGAAGGCCATTGTTGAAGGTGATAATTGGGCCTTCTGCATGTGTCTGTGTTTGTAAAGACCCTTGTAACAGAAATCTGTGAAATGTTTGGTACTTAGTCCCTATGGGGCAAATGAATCACAAAAGCTCTGAGCATCCCGACCCATGAAGGGAATGTCAGGTTCCAGGACCAGTCACTAACTTGCAAATAACAATTGTAGCCTGGATTTCTCTTCCTGTGTTTTCTTCAGAACTTTTCAATCAGCATGTGGGCATCTAGCTAAAGGAGCTTAAAGCGAACCTGGAGAAGTTGATGAATAACACTGGGATCTTATTTGCTGAAATTTCCCTGAGAGCAAAACAGTAAGGACAACTTGGACTTCCAAAACACAATGGTCATCCCTGTCTTGAAAACAATGTCCTCATTTGAGGAGCGAGTTATTTTAATCTGTTCCTCACCCCACTGGCTTGTCTCTGAGCTTTTCGTTTGGGTTCTTCCTCTAAAGTGTAGAATTCCAAGCGTGAGGAACACATCTCCTCTGGATCCCCGACCAATGATTGGGCCTGGAATCATCACGAGAGCCCTGAGAAGACCCACTGTTCCTTGCTTGGGTCTGTGTCCTGAGTGCCCATGTCAGCTCCCAACCTTTAACAGTGCTAAGAGCCGACCTCGTGCAGCTGGAAGCTTTCGTGAAAAGCATTCACAGGATTCCCTGCTGGATGCATGGCGTGTGGATTGGCACAATGAAGGGACACAAAAGCAGTGAAGTGATGGTCCTTGCAGTCTAATGACAAATGTGAATTATTCCAGGGCCACCAGGAACCCCTGACTAAGGAACTGGCCCTATCTAGGGAGCAGTTTCAAAACATGTTCTCAGGTAATACCTGGTGCTCACAGCCAGTCGGAGTGGATTCATCCTGGGTTCCAGGGCAACGCCAGAGAAAACACAGAGCCATTGCCTCGCTCACTTCCCCCGGGATGGGCTAGACTAGTAGGTCTTCTGTGTAGGAAAAAGACTACACCACACACGTACAAACCCTCACATGCACACTCCTACACACACCTGAGTTGTTTGTGCTGAGCACCTCCGGCATATTCTCTCAGGGTCCATCCTGTATCCCATGCCTTTATCCTACTCCTATCATTTTTTGTTTTTGGGTTTTTTTTAAGATAGAGTCTTGCCCTGTCACCCAGGCTGGAGTGCAGTGGCGTGAGCTCAGCTCACTGCAACCTCTGCCTCCCGCGTTCAAGCAATTCTCCTCAGCCTCCCGAGTAGCTGAGATTACAGGCGCCCACCACCATGCCCAGCTAATTTTTGTATTATTAGTAGAGAAGGGGTTTCACTATGTTGGCCAGGCTGGTCTCGAACTTCTGACCTCAGGTGATCCACCTGCCTTGGCCTCCCTAAGTGCTGGGATTACAGGCATGAGCACCATGCCCAGGTAAGGATGCCCACTTTCACCACTGTTATTCAACATAGTACTGGAAGTCCTACCCAGAGCAATCAGACAAGAGAAGGAAGTAAACGGAGTCCAAGTTAGAAAGGAAGAAGTCAAATTATCTTTGTCTGCAGATTATATGATCTTATATTTGGAAAAAGATGAAGACTCCACCAAAAAAGTATTAGAACTGGTAAACAAATTCAGCAAAGTTGCAAGATACAAAATCAACATACAAAAATCTCTAGCATTTCTATGTGCCAACAGCAAACAATCTGAAAAAGAAAATTTAAAAAGTCATCCCATTTACAATAGCTACCTAGGATTCTATTTACTCTTTTAATATCTAGGATCTTATTTAATCTTTTATTACTTTGGTTAAGTTTATTAACCATTTATTTAATTAATTATTAGTTAACTAATTATATAGATCTTTCATTTCTTTGGTTAAGTTTATTAACCAAAATGTATATACATTTTATGAACCAAAGTAATTAAAGATCTCTATAATTAAAACTGTAAAACATTAATGAAAAAAGTTGAAGACCCCACACACACATACACACACACAAATGGCAAGATATTCCATGTTCATGAAGGAATCAATATTGTTAAAATGCCCATACTACCCAAAGAAATCTGATGATCCAGTGCAATCCCTAACAAACACCAATGACATTCTTCACAGAAATAGAAAAAAAAAAATACCAAAAATTTATGTGGAACCACAAAAGACCAAGAATAGCCAAAACTATCCTAAGCAAAAAGAATGAAACTTGAGGAACCACATTAGCTGACTTCAAACTATACTACAGAGCTATAGTAATCAAAACAGCATGGCATTGGCATAAAAACAGACACATACACCAATGGGACGGAATAGAGAACATAGACATAAATCAATACATCTATAATGAATTCATTTTCTACAAAACTGTCAAACACATACACTGAGGAAAGGACAGTCTCTTTAATAAATGGAACTGGGACAACTGGATATCCATATGCAGAAGAATAAAGCTAGAGCCCTATCTCTGACCATATAAAAAAATCAAAATGGATTAAAGACTTAGATCTCACTTTGGGAGGCTGAGGCAGGTGGATCACTCGAGGTCAGGAGTTCAAGAGCAGCCTGGCCACCATGGTGAAACCCCATCCCTACTAAAAATACTAAAATTAGCTGAGCATGGTGGGGCACCCCATAATCCCATAATCCCAGCTACTTGGGAAGCTGAGGCAGAAGAATTGCTTGAATCTGGGAGGCAGAGGTGGCAGTGAGCTGAGATCATGCCATCACACTCCAGCCTGGGCAACAGAATGAGATTCCGTCTCAAAAAAAAAAAAAAAAAGACTTAAATCTAAGATCTCAAACTATGAAACTACTAAAAGAAGACATGGGGGAATTCTCCAGGACATTGGACTGGGCAATTATTTCTTGAGTAATACCCCACAAGCACAGGCAACCAAAGTAAAAATGGACCAATGGAATCACATCAAGTTTAAAAAGCTTCTTCATGGCAAAAGAAACAACAAAGTGAAGAGACAGCCCACAGAATGGGAGAAAATATTTGCAAACTACCCATCTGACAAGAGATTAATAACCAGAATATACAAGGAGCTTAAATAACTTGACAGAAAAAATTATAATAATCCAATTTTAAAATGGGCAAAAGATTCGAATAGACATTTCTCAAAAGAAGATATAAAATGACAAGCATACATATCAAAAGGTGCACAACATCACTGATCATCAGAGAAATGCAAATCAAAACTGCAAGGAGATACCATCTCACCCCGGTTAAAATGGCTTACATCCAAAAATAGACAATAACAAACACTGGCAAGGATGTGGAGAAAAGGAAATCCTCACACACTGTTTGTGGGAATATAAATGAGCACAACCACTATGCATAATAGTTTCTTCAAAAAAGCTAAACTACCATATGATCCAGCAATCCCACTGCTAGGTATATGCCCAGAAGAAAGGAAATCAGTCTGTCAAAGGGATATCTGCACTCCCATGTTTGTTGTAGCTCTGTTCACAACAGCCAGGATTTGGAAGCAATCTAAATGTCCACCAACAGATGAATGGATACAGAAAATATGGTACATATACGCAATGAAGTACTATTCAGCCATTAAAAAGAATGAGTCATTTGCAACAACATGGATGAAACTGGTGGATACTATGTTATGTGAAATAAGCCAGGCACAGAAAGACAAGCTTCACATGTACTCATTTATTTGTGGGATCTAAAACTCAAAACAATTGAGTCCATGGAGATAGAGTAGAATGATGGTTACCAGAGTATGGGAAGGGTAATTGGGGGTGTGGAAAATGAGGGATGGTTAATGGGTACAAAAATATAGGTAGATAGAATGAGTAAGATCTAATATTTGATAGGACAACGGAGTGACTACAGTAAATTTATTATACATTTTAAAATAACTAAAAGAGTATAACTGGGTTGTTTGTAACACAAAGCAAGCATCAATGCTTGAGCTAATAGATACCCCATTTACCCTGACATGATTATAATGCATTGTATGTCTCTATCAAAATATCTTATGTACCTCATTAATATATAAATCTACTAGGTACCCATAAAAATGAAAAATAGGCTGGGCACAGTGGCTCACGCCTGTAATCCCTTTGATCGGCTGAGGTCAGCAGATCACCTGAGGTCAGGAGTTCAAGACCAGCCTGGCCAACATGGTGAAACCCCGTCTCTACTAAAAATACAAAAATTAGCCAGGTGTGGTGGCACATGCTTGTAATCCCAGCTACTCAGGAGGCTGAGGCAAGAGAATTGCTTGAACCTGGGAGGTGGAGGTTACAGTGAGCCAAGATTGGCACCACTGCTCTCTAACCTAGGCGACAGAGCAAGACTCTGTCTCGAAAAAAATAAAATAAAAATAAATTAAAAATTAAAAGTTGGCCAGGCGCGGTGGCTCAAGCCTGTAATCCCGGCACTTTGGGAGGCTGAGACGGGCGGATCACGAGGTCAGGAGATCGAGACCATCCTGGCTAACATGGTAAAACCCCGTCTCTACAAAAAAATACAAAAAAAACTAGCCAGGCGTGGTGGCGGGCGCCTGTAGTCCCAGCTACTCAGGAGGCTGAGGCAGGAGAATGGTGTAAACCCGGGAGGCGGAGCTTGCAGTGAGCTGAGATCCGGCCACTGTACTCCAGCCTGGGCGACAGAGCAAGACTCCGTCTCAAAAAAAAAGAAAAAAAAAATTAAAAGTTAAGACCAGGCTGTACCCTGAGGTAGTTTAGAAGGCTAAACTCCTATAACTTAGTCTTGGGAGGTCTCAAGGCTTAGCCAGCTCAAATTTTACATTTCTCCAATAGAAGTTCTCTTATGAATTCTGAAGAAATTGCAGCATTTCTTTTGCTTTTAAATCTATCTACGTCTCCATAATTTTAGGAATATCCACTGGAGTTTCTACCAATGTAGTGATTAATTCTGGTAAATTCAATGTAATACAATTTAATTTAATACAATCCAGGGAAGTGAGGTGGATGGGGAAAGGCGAGAAGTTCATCAAAGCGTACAAAGTTTCAGTTAGACAGGAAAAATAAGCTTTAGTGATTTATTGCACAGAATGACTATTAAATGATAATGCATTATATATTTTATTTTGTTTTGTTATTTATTATTTTTGAGACAGTTTCACAATGTTGTCTAAGCTGGTATCAAACACCTAGGCTGAAGCGATCCTCTGGCCCCATTCTCCCGAGTAGCTGGGACTACAGGCATGTGCCACCATACCACACCATTTGCATATTTTTAAAGTGCTTGAGTATGATGCTTACTATCTGGCTAATGGAATCATTCATACCCCAAACCTCAGCATCATGCAATATACCCATATAGCAAGTCTGCAATATACCCCCTGAATCTAAAATAAAAGTTAAAAATATTTTAAAAAAATAATACAATAAATAAATAAATAAAATTGCTAAAAGAGTGGTGCATGCCTGTAATTCCAGCTACTCAGGAGGCTGAGGCAAGAGGATCACTTGAACCCAGCAGGTTGTGGTGAGCCAAGATCGTGCCATTGCACTCCAGCCTGGGCAACAGAGTGAGACGCCATCTCAAAAAAAAAAGAAAAAAAAGAAAAAAGAAAAGAAAAAGAAAAGCATAGATTTTAAATGTTCTCACAACAACAAAAGATGATAAGTATGTGAGATTCTTAACCACAGTTGATGTACCTTACAGGAAGAGCTTCTCTTTCATGATGTGTAACCGCCCCACGGGTTCTTCCTGCCCACTGCACAAACAAAATCAGTTCATGGAGATCATGGCGTTGCAGTAAAGAAAGAGGTTAATTGACGTGATGCCAGCCACACCATGTGGGAGGCAGAGTTATTACTCAAATCAAACTCATCTAAGGCTTGGAGGTTAGGGATTTTTCAAAGGTCATTTGTTAGGTAGTGGGCTAGGGTATGGGGAGTGCTCATTGGTTGGGTCAGAGATGAAATCATAGGGCATCGAAGCTGTCCTCTTTCTCTGAGTAGCTTCTGGGTGGGGACACAGAAGCCGTTGGCTGGTCCCGGTGGAGCCATCAGTCATCAGACATGCAAAATTCTGAGAAGATATCTCAGAAGGCCAATCCTAGGTTCTACAAAAGTAACGTTACCAGCAGGGGTAACTGAGGAAGTTGCATATCTTGTGGCTTCTGGAATAATGCCTCACAATTGTTTATGTCTACACCTTAGCAGAATTTAGGCTCCTTTCCTCCTCCTAGCGTGGTGGTCTCTCATTAGTATTACAAGGGTGGTTGAGTTTGCTTCGTTTAAACTATAAACTAAATGACTCCCACATGTAGCTTGGCTTAAACCCAGGAATAATTAAAAGCAGCTTGAAGGCTAAGGGCAAGAGGGAGGTTGGCTAGATCAGATCTCTTTCGCTGCCATTATTTTCTCACTGTGATAATTTTTGCAAAGGCGGTTTCAGACGCAATTGGATTTTTGGATACTGTGAACCCTGAATATCTGAGACTGGTCTCAGTTAATTTAGAAAGTTTATTTTGCCAAGGTTGAGGCTGCATGCCTGTGGCATAGCCTCAGGAGGTTCTGATGACAGGTGCCCAAGGTGGTCAGGGCACAGCTTGGTTTTATACATTTTAGGGAGACATAAGACATCAATCAACATATGTAAGATGAACATTGTTTCAGTCCGGAAAAGCAGGACAACTCAAGCAGAGAGGGAGCTTCCAGGTCACAGGTAGGTGAGAGTCAAACTGTTGCATTCTTTTGAGTTTCTGATTAGCCTTTCCAAAGGAGGTGATTAGATATGCACTTACCTCAGTGATGACTTTGCATAGAGTGGGAGGCAGTTTTGCCCTAACCCATTCCCAGCTTGACTTTTCCCTTTAGTTTAGTGATTTTGTGGGCCCCAAGATTTCTTTTCCTTTCACATTTCCCCCCTTTTCTTTTAAAAAATCTTTTGGAGAAAGCATTTTAGAAGAAAACGAGTGTCTGGTCTCAGGTTTTGTCTGGTCTCTCACGGCTAGGGTGATTTATTCCTAGGCAGGTGGGTCCTGAGTTATTAGGAAAGCTCATTTTTAGCAGGCTGAGAATCACCATATCCTATGAAGAGAAAATAGGGGGAGGAAGGGAGAAAAACAACAAACAAAATAACGATCCTAGAAAATCGATATAGGCCACATTACTCTGAAGTCCATACATCAGTAGGCAGGTATGAAAGTAGCTTACAGGCCGGGCGCGGTGGCTCAAGCCTGTAATCCCAGCACTTTGGGAGGCCGAGACGGGCGGATCACGAGGTCAGGAGTTCGAGACCATCCTGGCTAACACGGTGAAACCCCGTCTCTACTAAAAAATACAAAAAAAAACTAGCCGGGCGAGGTGGCGGGCGCCTGTAGTCCCAGCTACTCGGGAGGCTGAGGCAGGAGAATGGCGTAAAAACCCGGGAGGCAGAGCTTGCAGTGAGCTGAGATCCGACCACTGCACTCCAGCCTGGGCGACACAGCGAGACTCCGTCTCAAAAAAAAAAAAAAAAAAAAAAAAAGAAAGTAGCTTACATATGTAAATAGGTTGCTGTTATTTTCTTCTGAAGTTTATGTTGTCTAGATTCAGTTCACAGGGCTTTAAGAAAGCCCAGCTTAGTTTTCAGTGATTTCAAATTAGGAAAATGGAGGAAAAAAAGGAAAAGAAAAGAAAAGAAAAATTTGAAAACATTGTTTTGGAGACCTGTAGCCAGGAAAAATTAGAATTCCATCCAAACTGTAGAAAATAATAAAAACTGAAAAACATTAGGCAAGACTAAAATCTAACAACAGGTGTATTATAGATCTTGAAATATAATGTTTCTCTCTCTAGTTTCCCATTTTTACTAATGACAAATCATGGTAGGACCAATTTGCCTTACTATACTTGGCCAGATAATTTGTATAAAGTGCAGCAAGAATAATTATTTTTTGCATAGTCTTTTAAAATAGGCTTTGATGGGGCCGGGCACTCACGCCTGAAATCCCAGCACTTTGGGAGGCCGAGGTGGGTAGATCACCTGAGGTCAGGAGTTCGAGACCAGCTGGCCAACATGGTGAAACTCCATCTCTACTAAAAATACAAAAATTAGCTGGGCCTGGTGGCAGACACCTATAATTCCAGCTACTTGGGAGATTGAGGCAAGAGAATCATTTGAACCTGAGAGATGGAGGTTGCAGTGAGCCATGATTGTGCCACTGCACTCCAGCCTGGGTAACAGAGCAAGACTCCATCTCACAAAAAATACATACATAAATAAAAAATAGGCTTTGATGGAACTTTGTTTCATAGAAGGAATCTCAGAAAAGACTTTTTTAAAGCTGAGCCCAGCCATGGGATTTGTACCATCAAATACCTATGAGTTGGATGAATTATTCTTCTCTTGAGGTCCCAAGATATTAGTAATTGGGGCCCCTGGGCATGTCAGAAAGTAAGTCTTTACTTACCATGGGTCAGGAACTCTGTACAGGGACTGCATAGACAAGGTATGAGGCCAGTTTTCCCAAGTGGCCTTTATTGGTTCCACAAGTCAAGTTTGATTCCTTACAGAAAAGCACACCATTCCAGTCAAAGCCTGGGTAAAATAACCAATTTCTCCAATTGCGTCCTGTTACAAATGAAAACAGATTCTTATTGCACTTATGCAAATAACTATATTGCCATAAGAATACTTACAAATAGTTTCCAAATTCTAGAGAAATCAGGAAGAGAGAAACAAATATGCTCCAAATTTTGTTCATAGAAGTATGCTTCATTGTTAAAAGCTGTTAATAGCTCAAAAGAAAAGTTTTCTTTACTCTGAAAAACAAAACAAAAGAACAGCAATGTTTTAAGCAAAAAGTCAAAAACATTGCTTCAGTCTTCTATAAGTTGAGTCCATGCACTTAATTCCTGTTCTGCTTGATGTTCATGAACATTCCAGCTCTTCATGAGTCCTGAAAGTTTCTCCTCTATTCTGATGTCACAATCTCCAAGTTATCAGAAACCTGCATTCAAGAGCACCTGTTAGAGTTTTATAGCTGATTATAAAACTACCTTCTAAAGAGGACAAAAACAAGACAGAATGGTCCATGGATGACAAAAAATTTTAGGGCAGCCATAGTCAAAGACACAATTGACAAGGAAATTTGTTACCTGTGTCGCACAAAATAATTTAACATAGCAATTATAATTATTACTGATAACATACACTAAGTCTTATCAGAATTATAGGAGTTTCCCATAATGTTTGGAACACATACCAATAACATATTTATACAGATACAACTCAAAGAAAACTAAATACCATTTCATATTTGACAATGCTTCCTATATAATTTTCATACCTAATAAGCCAGTTATGTCATTTTTGGAGTTTAAGGAACCTAACATCTGACAGGATTAACTAGGTCAGTAAAAGACATAGGTTATAATTTGATTTTGGAAAGTTTGTCAAATATCAAAGGTTTAAAAACTTGATATCATAAAATAGGATCACAGGTTATTGTAAAATAAGTCATTCATTTAACCAGAGTGGTAACTCAAGAACTTCAGGCCGGGCGCGGTGGCTCACGCCTGTAATCCCAGCACTTTGGGAGGCCGAGGCGGGCGGATCACAAACAAGGTCAGGAGATCGAGACCACGGTGAAACCCCGTCTCTACTAAAAATACGAAAAAAAAAAAATTAGCCAGGCGCGGTTGTGGGCGCCTGTAGTCCCAGCTACTCGGGAGGCTGAGGCAGGAGAATGGCGTGAACCCGGGAGGCGGAGCTTGCAGTGAGCCGAGATCGCGCCACTGCACTCCAGCCTCGGCGACAGAGCGAGACTCCGTCTCAAAAAAAAAAAAAAAAAAAGAACTTCAAAAAAAGGTGAAAACCTTCATTCTTTGAGAGAGGAGACTTAATTTTCCAAACAATAAGCCCTAATAAAAACAGCATGAAGCCAATCAAATTTGACTTCCAAAATTTCATAAACAATCTATAAAATTTTAATCTTGACCATAAGCTATAACTTCCATAGGCCTTTTATGACCTTTATAGCTTTTATCTGGGAGTCAGTTAATGCTCCAAGAAAATGTTAATCTGACACAGGGGCCCATATGCTGGTCTTGCCTTAGTGTGCCTTTGACATTAATGATCAATTTATAGAGAAACTGAGCTTATTTTATCACTCAACATCGGCCCTTACAATCTCATGCACCCACCCTTCTGTGATAGTCCCTGGCCTTTGAGGAGTTGAACAGCTTTAATTTCTGGCCCTGTGTTTCAGGAATGCAGTTTATTTTGATTTGCATCTTTTACTAAGCCTGAAGTTGAGGCTTTAATTACTGCCAGTGTTTAAGATTTAGCAGGACTTGGTGTCCTTTTTAGACCCAGGACTCAAAGCCCTGTACTCAACATCACAAGGACTTTAAAAGCACATACGGAAAGATACATGGATATAGTAACCTTAATTTTTAAAAAATTGTTTTAATCTCAGTTATTTTCTAAGCAAACCAAAACTTCACAATAATGGCATAGGAATTATTTTGACAAAACACAAAATATCTTAAGCCAGTTACCAAAAGGCAAAAGAAGAGACCTTCTGCAGTGCACAGAATATTATGTTGGAAGAAAACATTTCCCTTAGACCTTTAAGAAAACATTGTTAGCATCAGGCCACAAAAAACAGAAGTTGAGGGAAAAAAAAACTTATATGAGCCGAAAATGACTTTAAGGAGAGCATTACTATTTCATGCCTTTTAAAAGGGGTGCGAAACTGACAACAGCAAGATGCAATAAAAGTTGAACTTTGGGTTTAAAAAAATTAGAATCTCCTATAATTTACTAAATCAATCCCTTAAGAAAATTTTATTGTTCTAATCAATTATTTAGTGTGTAAGTGTATTTTTTACATCAAACCCAATTTCTATAAAGACCATTATAATTTCTCTTCAGTTATAGACAACTCGATCATATAAAAGTTTTGTTTTAAATAAATCCTCTTATTGTTACTTACACAGACCATTCATGACATGCTTGGACTTTCAGTTTTTTTCTGAACATCCTTCTTTCTTAAACAACCAGTCATTTTATTCTAGGACTAAATTTATCGTACAAGATTCTTTCTCATATAAAATTATTTCTCTTTAAGCTTTGTCTCAAAAAAAAAATTTTTTTTTTAAACAAAGACATTTCTTAGTGTCTAAACTACACTCTTCCTTAAAAACCCAAGAGCAGGCCGGGCGCGGTGGCTCAAGCCTGTAATCCCAGCACTTTGGGAGGCCGAGACGGGCGGATCACGAGGTCAGGAGATCGAGACCATCCTGGCTAACACGGTGAAACCCCGTCTCTACTAAAAATACAAGAAAATTAGCCGGGCACCGTGGCGGGCGCCTGTAGTCCCAGCTACTCAGGAGGCTGAGGCAGGAGAATGGCGTGAACCCGGGGGGGCGGAGCTTGCAGTGAGCCGAGATCGCGCCACTGCACTCCAGCCTGGGGCACAGAGCAAGACTCTGTCTCAAAAAAAAAAAAAAAAAAAAAAAAAAAAAAACCCAAGAGCAGCCTATGTTGCAATAACTATTTTCGTCAGTAAATCAGGTAGCAGTAA
Organism: Macaca nemestrina; assembly: GCF_043159975.1. Classification (NCBI taxonomy): domain Eukaryota; kingdom Metazoa; phylum Chordata; class Mammalia; order Primates; family Cercopithecidae; genus Macaca; species Macaca nemestrina. Next base: position 2,713,501 of record NC_092126.1, read on the forward strand.
AAAGGCAAGCCATTTAAGAGCTGAGATGAACTTGTCTGTTTACACTCTTGCGGTTCCATAAGGAAAAACAGGTTTCTCCCCTGAAGGGAGTCTGGTGCTTTCTCCATTTTCTTTAAGGAACCCCAGGCTATTATAAACTATTTTAGGTCCCTCATGTGGCAGAGTATGCAAGAGAAAGGAGACACAGGAGAGACAGGAGAAGCAAATGAAGAAAACAGAATTCAGTCAACTGAGAAGAAAAACATTTTTGCTCAAAAAAAGAGACAAGGTCCTAGGAGAAAGAAAAAACAACACCACGAAGGCCTTTTATACACATACACACACACACACACACACACACAAACGCACACACACAAACACACACACATCTTGGATGTTGGCTTTTAATTAAGCTGACTTTTAACCACTGAGCTCCTTTTAAAACATCTTTTAAAATCTATTACCATATTTAAGCTAGGAAAAAAAATGCTGTTCTTTCAGAAGTACCAAGTACCAAAGCGGAAAGGGTTTGACTTAGGAACCAAAGCTAGGTTGTTGTGATAGAAAACAAAGAAGGTAGAACCCTTAGCTATGGAACTGCCATGCGGGGCAACAGTCATTGCTCTTTCAGCTTGGCCTGGCTGGCAAAAAGGGGCCTCGTTATGTAAATAAAGCCCCTTAAGCAGTCAAAAATCTTTCCTGGTTTTTTTTTTTTTTTTTTTGGTTTTGGTTTTTTTCCTTTGTCTGGCTGTTTTTCTCCCCACATCACACCACCCCCCCTTTTTTTCTTTTCTTGAGACAGAGTGTCGTTCTGTCCCCAGGCTGGAGTGCAGTGATGTGATCTCCGCTCACTGCAAGCTCCGCCTCCTGGGTTCATGCCATTCTCCCCACACAGCCTCCTGAGTAGCTGGGACTACAGGCGCCCGCCACCATGCCTGGCTAATTTTTTTTGTATTTTTAGTAGAGATGGAGTTTCACCGTGTTAGCCAGGATGGTGTCGATCTCCCAACCTCATGATCCGCCCGCCTCGGCCTCCCAAAGTGCTGGGATTACAGGCGTGAGACACCACGCCAGCCTTTTCTTTTTCTTTTTTTTTTTCTTGTGGGAATTTAGCCACTTCAGAGGGCTTGTTCCCCATAATTTGAAACTTTCCTTTAGATTTGACCAAGTCAGATAGAGTTGATCAAACCCAATGGGGAAAAGACCAAAACAACGAAAACAGAAACAAACAAAAAACAACAACAACAAAACCAGTTAAGCAAAACAAATGATGGCACAACTTATATGATCACTGAGTGCTCTAATGGTAAGGAGAAATTAAGACCAGTTGGTTGTTAATCTTAACTTTAGCCAAAACAAACCCCAATTCAGTTACTTACCTAGGGATGGGACTCAAGCTGAAGACTGCTCTCCATCCTAGAAGCAGGAGAAATCTAAAATTTGTTTTCCCTGTGGGAAGCGAGTTCAAACTCCACAGAGGAGTTACCTGCATTCCACCTTCATGGAAGCAGGAAAAACTTACCTTCCTTGTGTTGGAAGCAAGTAAAACTCCAAAAAAACACAAAGTAATTGTACAACATAATAAACGTTAGATCACGACTGAATTTTGGGAGATCAGGAATTCTCCAGAGAGGGTCGTTCCAGGCCTCAGCAAATTGTCCTGTTGGTTTGAGCCATAAAGATAGCTCAAGCTGGTCCCAAGCACCAGTTGGAGATTTGGCAAAGGTCAGAAGCACCTCCACTCAGAATCCCTCTATGGTTACCAAAATATGAACTCCAAATATATGAGACAGGTCTCAGTTAATTTAGAAAGTTTATTTTGCCAAGGTTGAGGCCACAAGCCACATGCTCGTAACACAGCCTCAGGACGTCCTGACAACATGTACCCAAGGTGGTCAGGGCACAGCTTGATTTTATACATTTGAGGGAGACATGAGACATCAGTCAATATATGTAAGATGAACATCAGTTCCATTCAGAAAGGTAGGACAACTCAAGCAGGGAGGGGGCTTCCAGGTCACGGGTAGGTGAGAGACAAATGGTTGCATACTGTTGAGTTTCTGATGAGCCTTTCCAAAGGAGGCAATCAGATATGCATTTATCTCGGTGAGCAGACGGGTGACTTTGAATAGAATGGGAGGCGGGTTTGCCTTAAGAAGTTCCCAGCTTGACTTTTCCCTTTAGCTTAATGATTTTGGGGTCCCAAGATTTATTTTCCTTTCACAATACAGATAAGGGTCTTTCCTTTTCTCCCACACTCTTTTAAGAAGCACTAAATTCAAGGCCAAACCAAAAGGGTACAGTCTCACAAAACTAACATTTCTTTTCCTTAATTATTTTCCCTCCTTATTAGTGGTCTTTTTTACACCTCTGCCAATAATTAGGGCTGGAGAAAACTTACAAAATTTAGTTCACCAAAGTCTAGAATGATCTCAATCTTCCATAACCACTACGATAGTTAATTTTATGTGTCAACCTATACCAGAGGTGTTTAAACCAGAACGACTCCATCTAGAATAGGGGCTGGGTAAAACAAGGCTGAGACCTACTAGGCTGTATTCCCAGGAGGTTAGACATTCTAAGTCACAGGATGAGATAGGAGGTCAGCACAGAGACAGGTCACAAAGACCTTGCTGATAAAACAGGTTGTGGTAAAGAAGCCAGCTGAAACCAAGATGGCTACAAAAATGACCTCTGGTCATCCTCACTGCTCATTATATGCTAATTACAATCATTAGCATGCTAAAAGACACTCCCACAAGTACCATGACAGTTTACAAATGCCATGGCAATGTCAGGAAGTTACCCTAGATGGTCTAAAAAGGGGAGGGACCCTCAGTTCTGGGAATTGCCCACCTCTTTCCCAGAAAACTTGTGAATAATCCACCGCTTGTTTAGCATATAATCAAGAAATAATCATAAAAATAGCCAACCAGCAGCCCTTGGGGCCACTCTGTCTATGGGGTAGCCATTCTTTATTCCTTTACTTTCTTAGTAAGCTTGCTTTTTACTTTACTCTATGGACTCACCTCGAATTCTTTCTTGCACGAGATCCAAGAGCCCTTTCTTGGGATCTGAATCGGGACCCCTTTCCAGTAACACTTGGGCTAGGAAATGCCCAGATTGCTGGCAGAGTTTATTTCTGGGTGTGTCTGTGAGGGTGTTTCTGGAAAAGATTTGCATTTGAATCATCTGATTGAGTAAAGAAAATCACTCTCACCAATGTAGACAGGCATCACCCAATCCATGGAGGGCCCAAAGGAGCAAAAGGGTGGAGGAAGGACGAATTCTGTCTCTCCTCTTGAGCTGAGACGCCCATCTTCCCCTGCCCTTCAACATCAGAGCGCCTGGTTTTTGGGCCTTCAGACCTGGAATGAATGACAGCACTGGCTTTCCTGGTTCTCCATCATGTCCTTTTGAGTTTTGGTCAGTATCACCACAAGATAAGGACATTCACCTCTGATCTCCTTTCTAGGTTTTTTGTTTGTTTGTTTATTTGTTTTTTGATACTGAGTCTCACTCTGTCACCCAGGCTACAGTGCAATGGCAGGATCTCAGCTCACTGCAACTTCCGCCTCTTGGGTTCAAGCGATTCTCCTGCCTCAGCCTCCTGAGTAGCTGGCATTACAGGCATGCACCACCATGCCTGGCTAATTTTGTGTTTTTAATAGAGACAGGGTTTCACCATGTTGGCCAGGCTGGTCTCGAACTCCTGACCTCAGGTGATCTGCCCACCTCAGCCTCCCAAAGTGTTGGAATTACAGGCATGAGCCACCATGCTCAGCCTGATATCCTCCTTTCTATGCACCTGTACTAGTTAGTAACTGGTGGTTCTGCCTGAGGCACAGATGGATCCAAGGGTTCAGTGATAGATCCACGGTTCCTCTGTTTTGCTTTATTTGCAAAAAGGCTCTTACCTGAAATGTGATTCTAAGGTGGTCCTTGGAAGTTCTGGATGGACATGGTCCTTCATGCTAGTGACCTAAGGAAGAAAAGGAGAGTATTCCCTGAAAGATTCAGCAAACATCTGAGGGAAGATTGACCGCTCTGGATGCAGGGTCCTGCCTGAGGGATTGCTCTAAGTGTCCGGGCTGGGTCATGTGCCTGCCCCTGCAGTGGTGGTACAGGATAAAGCCAGCCAGTCTCATCCAACCATATGGACTGGGCAGATTGCTATAAAATAGAGAAAGAAAAGCTTCCCAAAGGAAGGGAATATGGAGTCAACAAGAGGTAAGGTCACTTTTGTCCCCAAGTGACAACTCTGGTCTTCCTCTGCTTCTCCTCTTTTCTCAGAACTCTTTCTTATTCATTCCCAAGTTCAGCTTGTTCAGTACTGCAAGGGCTGATGGGTGGCGGTCAGGTGTGGGGCAGGATCACTGCCCTCCTCCATTATTTTCACCCAGGCAAAAATGGGTGAAATGAGCCTCAAGGGCCATGTCGGAGACAACGTGAGGGGTGGAGACAGAGGGAGAGTCCGGAATGGGCCCTCACTGCCCTAGAAGCATATGGAGGAGAGAGGACCAGCCTCCTTCTGAGGGAAGAATGATAGGAACACTGTGTGTGTGCCTGGGTTCCAGGTCTGGTTGGTACTTCATGAGAGTCATCTTGTTTTCCCACAAAAATGGTTCAAAATCGTCCAGACCCTTCTTTCTTCCCTCTTCATATTGGTCTCAGACCCCTCGCTAAAGTCCCAAGGCTGGCTCTGATCCCACCGTGAGAAGCTTTCAGAAAAAGGTGCTTTTCTCCCGGAGCTCAAGGGCTTCAGCTCTGGGCTGATCAGTACAACACCCCCCCCCCCCCCACACACACACACACAGTAATTAGTTATGGAATTTGGTGGAAGAATCAATCAGACCATTTGGATCATGGAATAAACTATTCTATGGACTCATGGAATGTTCCATGGAATAATGTCCCAGTTATTTTGTGCTAGGGAGACAGACATTTATATTCAACAAATGTCCTCTAGATTGAGTGCTGAACCACCTTGTGTGGATAAGACTGAGAATAACACACGGAGGAAATTCTTCTGGTTTCAAGACAAACTCCACAAAGACAAGATGTACTTGGAGTTTGAGTCTGTCTCTTCTGCTCTGTGGTGGGTTACTCCAGTTCATCTGCAAAATTGTTTGGAATTTGCAAAACCTCCAAATCCTCCCTCAGGGCTTCTGTGCCTCTTGGCTTCCTTACAGCTCCTTTGTGACCGTAAGATAGGTTTAATAACCACACTCTAGGTTGCACAACTATTATTATTACCATCAGAGACACATGGTGCAGAAAAATAGAATCTGTGTTTTGTATTTCCTTTTTCAGATAAACAGTTTCATCTAAGGAAAATAGCAGATGGTATTTACCCAGGAGGGTGGTCTTCCCCTGGTATTGAGGCTAGGGGGCCTGCAGTAGTTTCAAAATAGAAGCATCTTCCCCAGCTGCACTCTGCACGTGGCCTCCTTCCTCACGCCACACTACGTCTCTCTGGCTCTGCTTCCCCGTGGTGAATGCATATGCAGAAAAGAAATGGGGACCCGGTGAGTCTTGGTGTTTCCAGGAGGCCCACAGGCCCTGGTAAGAGCTGATGGTTTGGAAGATGGAAAGCAGCCAATGGACGTCAAACATTTAAAGATACAAGCAGAGTCATTAGGGGCCCAAGGGTTTGAATGGTTCCCAGGCTAATACGACCCTCCCCTGACTTTCCGTGCTGACTCCATCTTTTCCTCCACCTTGCTGGGCCCTGTCTTCCTCCTGTTCTAGGTATTGCAACACAGTCACAGGATGTGAAAGTAGCAAGAAAGAGATAAAGCTTGGATCCTGGCAAAGCGGATGCATTGCCAAGGCGAGAGCCAAGTTGACGACTAAGCTGGGCCTAGAACCCTCATGTTTTGGCTCACAGACCTGCACTCTTTCCATAAGCCTTGACTTGAAGAGGATTCCTTAACTGAACTGTTATAAGATTCTCACAGATACAGTCTCTTGGTGTAAATAACAATGACCTATCAAGATACCAAAAGTGAAATAAGACAAAATAGGATACATCTTAGTTGGTTATAACATCAAGAGAAGCCTGCAAACTGCCCCGTCCCCCAGAGTCTCAGGGGATCTGGGTAGGATTTCGCAGCGTAGAGGGTGGGTTCAGTCTGTGAGTTCTTCCTTCCCCTGCTGTCCACCCATCATTCACAGCACGGTTTGTCCCTAATAGTGTTTAGCTCTGGATCTCTATTAAATCACAGATGCTCAGAAACGTAAAGGGCCTTAAAGAGCATGTAGTCGATTCAACTCTCTGCGTGCAAGTGCAAGTGAGATCATATATGTTAGAAGTAGACACAGATCTCAGGCAGCCTCCTGATAGTGAAACCTACAGCTTGTGTCCATGGATCCCAGTGAGACCCGGAGATCTGGCAGTTGTCTGGTTGGTTGATATAGTTAGAAGATGAGCTGCATATACTCTGTTGCCAGGCTGGAGTGCAGTGGCGCCATCTTGGCTCACTACAACCTCTGACTCCTGGGTTCAAGAGATTCCCCTGCCTCAGCCTCCCGAGTAGCTGGGACTTCAGGCACACGCCACCACAACTGGCTAAGATTTGTATTTTAGTAGAGACAGAGTTTCACCATGTTGACCAGGATGGTCTCGATCTCCCGACCTCGTGATCTGCCCACCTCAGCCTTCCAAAGTGCTGAGATTACAGGCATGAGCCACCGCACCCGGCCAGAAGTTGAGCTGTATAATTTCAGCTGGAATGTTCACTATGCCATGTGAATTAGTCTACTTGCCAGTCTACATGGCAGGGTTCCGCTGGTAGAAGTGGAAAGCACCCTCTGCTCCTCTGATTTCCAAATCTAAACGCTGTGGCCCTCCCTCTGTTCTGAGGGTGTCCTCGTGTGGTCATTTATCCCCTGGGCCTCTCCCTAATCCCACGCTGTCCCTGGACCAGAGCTGTTTTTCCTCCCAGCCTATCACAAATGCTTTGGGAGGCCTGGGACAGTGGCCTGGGCTGGGCTGACCCCACCACTCCATCTGCATCTGCTCACGGGGACAGGGCTTCTTCCTTTGTACCATTGTTTCAGTGGCTTTGGGTTTTTTTGGGGTTTTTTTTTTTTTTGGTATTTTCGGTTGGGTTTATTTTTTACTTTTCCTTCTCCTCTATTTCAAACCCAGTCCCTTCAGAGCCTCAGTTGAAGCCAGCCCACCCAAGCACATCCCTGCAACAGAACTTGTAATAATTCCCTAAGCAGTCCATGGACGTCTTCCCAAACAACCCTCCTACAGCAGAGGGTTCTGGGAAATCTAGTCACTTCCCCTCACATGGATGCACCTGCCTCTGGGAACTTCCACAGCCCTGGTCCTTGGATAGGAGAATGAAGACACAGGGCTAGGGGGTTGGGGAATGGGTGATGTTGATACCTAAATCTTCAGGCCACTCATCAGCTGGGTCCTTCTGAGTGAGTGAGGGTAACTCTCAAGGAAGTGAAATTCTCAGCCTGGAATTTATGACCTGACCATCTCAGACCAAATTACAGAGAAAAAAGTCAAAGTGTGTGTTCACTCCTTAGGGCTGTGAAAGGCCCAGGAGCCATTCTTCAGATGAGCCTCTTGGCCCTCAAAATCGTAAGCCTTCTATTCATGATTGAACTTTTCCTATTTGAAGCACATTCACTGAGCCAAATCTTTCTGTCACATATTTTGCTTTTAAAAGTTGAGTTTGTTTGATTTCCTAAATTTTTGTTATTTCTAATTGTATCAAAGCAGCCCAGTTCAAAGAAACAGAATGTACCAGGGAAGCAGACATTTGATCATTAAAGGCAAAATGAATCTAAGTCGTGTCTACTTGAGTGCTCATGACACCAAAACCAGAAAAATCCCTGGCCTACATCAAGTCCGTAGGCTTTTTGTCCTGGAGGCCAGGGTCCCTCTGTGGTCTCAGGGTACCCAGGGTGATATGCTGCATGGTTGAACTGAGCACCTAAGATGCCAAGAGTCCCTAACCTTTGTCCTTCTCTTGAGTGGAGGTGGCCAAAGGAGGAGGGTCACATAAGAGACCACTTCCTGCCCCTGGATGGGCAGAACAGAGTTGCCCAGGGCCTGTCAGGACAGGATGCAGAATTCCTGACTCTTGGGGAGTTTGTCTGGTTAAAGGCCATGTCCAGCTTCTGGTATAAAGACCACTTGGTAACCCCCTGCTCCCAGAGAGAGCGCGATCATTACTGAGGCTACAGGCAGGAGACTGGAGCAACTGTTCAGAGGGAAAAGGAGCTAGAATAGCAGACTCCACAAGTGCAAGGTATTATTTTGTACCCCACATCTTCTGGGTATCTAGCAAAATGCCTGGTCCTTAGGAAGTACTCAGTAAATGTTAAACTAATAAAAGATTAATTTCTGAGAACAGGTCAAAGGTTTAGGCCTGGGGGCGGGGGACACAGAAAGAAGTATCCAGAGAATCTCAGTCAGTCTCAAAATCATAGCTCGACAGAGAAATTCCCTTCAATCCAAGACCCAGGTCCTAATGCAGCTCCCTCGAAGGCTGTGACGTGTATGGTGAGCTTAGTGGATCTCATACCTCCTCATGTCAAATTAGATGGTGGCCTGAGCTCAGGCATTGCCACTGGGGCAGGAGAGAGGGGACAAAGTAGAAATATTGGAGTCTGGATGGACAGAATGTTGAAACTGACAGTATGTGGGTACTGAAGGAAGTGAATGAGAGATGAGGATAATAGAGGGCGACACTCTTCCCGGGGTTGCTGTAAGGAGTAGTAAATGAACGCACAGTGCTTCAGGCCACACGGTAGGTTCTTTTTGTGGGGATTGGGGGAAACGGAGTCTCACTCTGTCACCCAGGCTGGAGTGCCATAGCGCGGTCTCAGCCCACTGCAACCTCCGCCTCCCAGGTCCAAGTGATTCTCCTGTCTCAGCCTCCCAGGTAGCTGAGATTACAGGAGTCCACCACCACGCCCGGCTAATTTTTTTGTATTTTTAGTAGAGACGGGGTTTCACCATGTTGGCAAGGCTGGTCTTGAACTCTCGAACTCAGGTTATCCGCCCACTTCAGCCTCCCAAAGTGCTGGGATTACAGGTGTAAGCCACAGAGCCCAGCCTGTAAGTTCTTAATGGAAGCTGCTTTCCTCCTCCTCCTCTTCCCTTTCCGTTTTCACTAAAGGTCAAACTCTCCCACCTGGAAACATTAGAGTGCCCGCCCAAAGAGACTCTGCCACCAGTGTCTTTCTATGAACCTCACCCTTGAAAACCGTGGACATGCTTCTACCTCTGCTGGTCCCCACCAAGAAGATAGCAATCAAAGTATCTTCTCTCTAGTGCTGTGTCAGAAAAACCCTGACGACCATCCTCCCATGAGCAGAATGTTTTCTTTGTTCATCTGAGATGAAATGAACATCTCTTTGGGGACAAACAGGCAGCCTGACTCACAAGCTGAGCAGACACTACGGGCTGGGCCAGGTGATAGCTGCACAATGGTAGCTGCGGCTGCAGCTCGTGAGGCTTCAATGCTTGCGGCATAGACTGTGACAATACACAAGAGATGTTTTTAAAGGTGAACAAGTCTATTTCTTTCTTTTTCTTTCATTTTTTTTTTTTTGAGACGGAGTCTTGCTCTCTCACCCAGGCTGGAGTGCAATGGCACGATCTCCACTCACTGCAACCTCTGCCTCCTGGGTTCAAGCAATTGTCCTGCCCCAGCCTCCTGAGTAGCAGGGTTTGCAGGCGTGTGCCACCATGCCTTGCTAATTTTTTTGTGTGTGTGTGACAGAGTCTCACTCTGTCGCCAGGCTGGAGTGCACTGGTGCAATCTCGGCTCACTGCAACCTCCACCTTCTGGGTTCAAGAGATTCTCCTGCCTCAGCCTCCCAAGTAGCTGGGATTACAGGTGCACTCCACCACGCCCGGCTAACTTTTGTGTTTTTAGTTGAGACAGTGTTTCACTATATTGGCCAGGCTGGTCTTGAACTCCTGATCTCGTGATCCACCCACCTCAGCCTCCCAAAATGCTGGCATTACAGGCGTAAGCCACCATGCCTGGCCCTAGAATCAGTACTGTTAAGATAATTAATTGAGAAGCCACTAGGCTGAGATGGCTCCAGGGCCTTGAGTTCCTATGTAACCAACCGAAACTCAACTCAGAGGGAATGATTTTAACCTAGGAAAACAAAATTTAAGATTAACCAATTAGGAACCACAAACTAACCTCGAATGAGGGACTTTTCACATTAACCAATCAAATATTTTCTTTGTCTTGCTTCCATGAGCACCTTATGAAAGATTTTCCCTGGCACCCCTTCACTGGAGCCCTGAATGATTTGTGGGCTTATTGTTGGATGCATGACTCACCGTCCGCTCAAGGAGACTCTTTCAAATGTTCATGTGCCGAAGTTTCTCATTTAATGGTAAGTATTTGTAGCCAGAGTGAAGGACCGCTGGGCTGAGGAAGGTGTGGAACAAGTGTGGAAAGGAAAAGCACAAAGATTACTATGAATATCTCACTCGACCAATAATTCTGGAAATGGGCTCTCGGACCCTAGACAAGGTCTATGGGACCCAGGGGTGCATTGCTCTATTCTAGAGTCTGTAGTGGGTCCACTCTATTTCTCAACCCCCTTCCAAATCTGGAAAGCAGTGAAATCTGTGGTTCTTAGTCACCTCCTCTCCCTTGTACCCACCTACTTGCCCCTCCAGGAGATGGAGCCCGTGAAAAACCACTTGCCATTCTTAATGGAGTGCACTGTGATTCTCAAACCCAATAATACTCTTTACATAGCCCTGATGAGGAGCCACTGGTAAATACTAATTCCAGAAAACTTAAAAGAAGTCTTCCAGGCCACACACAAACTCTAGACACAATACAATACCACTTTTGACAAAGTAGATCATGAGTACATACATACATACATACATACATAAAATAAGGTCATTTTCTTACAGACTTCAGTGAAGACATAGAAATCCTTTTCTTCACTTGTGGGCACGGCTGAGTCTGAGAGGGAGAGGGATGGCTGACACTGGGCTGAGAGGCCGGCCGGTAGTTCCCATTCACAGACAGTGCGTGCGGAAGAGCTTTGTCAGTGCCTAACAAACCAAGAAACATGCCTTTTGGAGCCAGACAGATCCAGGTGCGAATCTCGGTTAGGCCACTCACTGTGCCATGTCGGGCAAACTTGTTGACCTCTGTGAGCCTGTTCTCTCCCTGAGAAGATGGTTGTCATCATGCATACCTACATGGTTTCTACAAGAGAGAAACATAAACTGCCTGGCACAATGAGTGTCCACATCTGATACTGGCTGATCGCTCAGTGATACCTCTCTGAACCAGAACTTATCCTAACGTCATACTTTATGATCAGAAGCCGTGTTGTAGGAGTGGAAATGATGCGAGAGACAGGAGGATGGCCCAGGTCACAGTTCCTCTCCTGCTCCCACCCTTTCCCTCCCTCCCTCTCCTTTCTGTCTTGAGGCAGCACATGGCTTCCAAGACATCTCAGGCTGCAGCCTGCCCCTGCTCTCGGGGTGGTCCCCAACTCTGCTTATGAGTGCGTGGATGCTACGGCCCCCCTACCCAGATGATGGCAGCATGTGAGGCCCAAGGGCCTGGGTCTCTCCCTCCAGGGGCCTGGGCTCCAGCCCACTTGTGAACGGTTCCATTGCCTCCTGTTTATTACCTCTCTGACCCAGCATTGAGAAACTTCCCTTAACTCCTCCACAGCCAGATGGACTTGGTTAAAAGAAGCCCCAATCCCAGAAGGGACACTAATGGAAATGACAGAACGTTGAGTCACGCTGGGACCCCACAGATCTTCTGGCAGCGTTTCTACATTTCTGTGCCGTGTGCCCCTTTGACAGCTTGGAAAAAATATCCATAAATACATAAAATAAAAGACATGAGATCACAAAGGAATTCAATTACACTAAAAAACCATTCTACCCAATGTCCCATGGACATCCATGGATTTCAGATGATCAACACCTGACAGCCAAACCTCTTGCTGAGAACTTAGGAAACTCTCCAAGGTCACCCAGCTAAGAAGTGAGAGGCCTGGGACGGGAACCCCATCTCCTTATTCCTGCACCTGTGGTTTTGTGTTTTTTACTAATTTAATATTTCAGGAAACTAAGAAAAATGAAACAGAAATCTTGCTGCCTCTGCTGTGAACACTCCTGAATTTTCTCCATGTGGGGAGGTGTGGAGGAAGCCCTGCTGGCCCTCAGTGTATTCAGAAGAACTGACCTTGCTTTATCCAGGATTGCAACACCACACAAAGATTATTTCCCGGTAAACATCTGAAAAAGCTTAAGGCCACAGTAACTTGGCTGAGGATTTGGCCAGGGCCCTGGTGACCGGTTGAGATGTCCAACTCCTAAATGTGATGGGCGGTGCTGTTGGATTGTGGACTGAACAGATGGGTCAATTCCTCTGGGTCAGTTCCTCTGCTTTCAGGTGGTCAGTGTCAGGGAGTCTGGAACACTGGCCTCTGAGCCTGCCACCGACATCTCGGCCCTCAACCCTCGTTAGGAATTAGTGAGCAGTTGGTGTCCCCTTGCTCTGCTGGGAAGACTGGCAGGTATTTAACCTGAGGGCGTCAACACCTGGCCCATCTCCTAGCTGAGCCCTTTCACTCCTTTCTCTCCCTGCTGGGGTAAGAGAATGTAATGGTTAAAAGCATGAGTTTGGGGCAGGGTTTAAATTCTCACTCCATCACTTCAGAAAAGTTGCATGGCCATCTCCCCTTCCCCTTTGTTTGTTTTTTGAGCTGGAGTCTCGCTCTGTCGCCCAGGCTGGAGTGCAGTGGCACCATCTTGTCTCACTGCAACCTCTGCCTCCTGGGTTCAAGTGATTCTCCTGCCTCAGGCTCCTGAGTAGCTGGGATTACAGGCACCCACCACCACCCCCTGCTAATTTTTGTATTTTTAGTAGAGACAGAGTTTCACCATGTTGGCCAGGCTGGTCTGGAACTCCTGACCTCAAGTGATCCACCCACCTCAGCCTCCCAAAGTGCTTGGATTACAGGCATGAGCCACTGCGCCTGGCCCTCTCTGTGTTTTCATACCTCTAATGGGAATAGTAGTCATACCTGCCTTTCAGGGTGTAGTGACAATTAGAGCTAAGGTACAGAAAGCACCTACACAGGACCTGAAGTGTTGTTTTCTGTGGTTAGGAGCCATTATTCTAATGAGCTCTGGGTTGCACCTTCCACACTGTTGCAGGAAGTCAGGGACCCTGAATGGAGGGACCGGCTGGAGCCGTGGCAGAGGAATATAAATTGTGAAGATTTCATGGACATTTATCAGTTCCCAAATAATACTTGTATAATTTCTTATGCCTGTCTTTACTTTAATCTCTTAATCCTGTTATCTTTGTAAGGTGAGGATATACATCACCTCAGCACCACTGTGATAACTGTGTTAACTGTACAAATTGATTGTAAAACACGTGTGTTTGAAAAATATGAAATCAGTGCACCTTGAAAAAGAACAGAATAACAGCAATTTTTAGGGAAGGAGGGAAGAGAGCCATAAGATCTGACTGCCTGTGGGGCTGGGCACAAACAGCGGTATTTTTCTTCTTGCAGAGAGCCTATAGACGGACATGCAAGTAAGAGAGATATCGCTAAATTCTTTTCCTAGCAAGGAATATTAATATTAATACCTTGGGAAAGGAATGCATTCCTGGGGGGAGGTCTATAAACGACCAATCTGGGAGTGTCTGTCTTATGCGGTTGAGATAAGGACTGAGATACGCCCTGGTCTCCTGCAGTAGCCTCAGGCTTATTAGGGTGGGGAAAAACTCCATCCTGGTAAATTTGTGGTCAGACTGGTTCTCTGCTCTCAAACCCTGTTTTCTGTTAAGATGTTTATCAAGACAATACATTCACTGCTGAACATAGACCCTTATCAGTAGTTCTGCTTTTGCTCTTTGCCTTGTGATCTTTGTTGGACCCTTATCAGTGGTTCTGCTTTTTCCCTTTGTCCTGTCCCCTCAGAAGCCTGTGATCTTTGTTAGACCCTTATTAGTAGTTCTGCTTTTTGCCTTTTGAAGCATGTGATCTTTGTGCCTACTCCCTGTTTTACACCCCCTCCCCTTTTGAAACCCTTAATAAAAAACTTGCTGGTTTGAGGCTCAAGTGGACATCACGGTCCTACTGATATGTGATGTCAACCCCAGTGACCCAGCTGTAAAAATCCTCTCTTTGTACTCTTTCTCTTTATTTCTCAGCCAGCTGACACTTACGGAAAATAGAAAGAACCTATGTTGAAATATTAGGGGCAGGTTCCCCCAATACCACACTGTGTCTCTTATGAATAAAGCAGGTGCTAACGCAGGTATTGTTAGCCAAGTGGATGTATTCAGAGAAGCCCCTCCACCATTATCAGAGCAGACCTATTTCTCCCACACATCTCAGCAAAGGGCATGACTTGACCACAGCCACACAAAGAGAAAATCCTGCCTCAGCTTCTTCCTGATCTACATAGCTCTTCATCTGGGTGCCGACTCTCTGCCTTCCTCTTGTTTCTACAGACACAGAACCTTCATTTCTCCCAAAGCCCACCTCTGCCTGCACTCTGGATCCCTTCCCTCTCTCCTGCAGATTTCTCCTCTACTAGATCGTCCCTCTGTGCATGCTCTAAGTATCTCCCTTAACCTCCAGGTCTCTGTTTGACTACTAACTATTTCTCTAATTTCTTTCACATGTAAAGAGCATTGCTGCCTCCTCTTTCCCTCCCCAACCCACTCAAACTGGGCTTCTGCCCTCCTTGCTCCCCCTGCCTCTTTTCTTGGCTCCTTCTCCTCTAATCAGTTTCTAAAGTTTAGAGGGTACCAGGGATCCGTCCTGGGCATCCTTTTCTTCCATTTCTGAATGTTCTCCCTTAGTGATCCCATCCAGGCTCATGACTTTGAAGACCATGTATGTTCTGATGACTTCCCAATCTCTGTCTCCAGCCCTGATTTTCCCCCAAACTTCACTTGAATATCTAATTGCTTTCTTAACATTTTCACTTAGATGTCTGATGGGGCAACTCAAACAAAGCTTATCCATGAAGAACTTGAGTTCTTCTCCCAGACTCGCCCTCCAGGCTTCCTATTTGTAGCAGGTGGCAGGCACATTCACCCAATTGTTCAACCTTTACATCTAAGAGCCAGTCTTGACTCCCGGCGTTCCTGATCTTCCACCTGCGGCCCATCAGCAAGTCTTGTCTGCTTTATCTCCAAAGCACATTCCAAACTTGCCCACTTCTCTCCATCTGTATGCTAATCACTCTCGCCCACACCACCATCTAACTGTTTCCCAAATGACCGCAATGGCTCCTCAGCTGATCCATCTATCACCATTTTATTCTCCACTCTTGACAGTGAAGCCCAAATGGCCATGTCATGCTCTTGCCTAAAACCCTCCCATGACTCCCACTGTACTTGAAATAAAATTCAAAGTCCTCAAAGCAAGATATATTCTGGTTTCTGCCTACCCCTCTGCACTCACTTCCTCCTCACCTCTGCTCCAGCCACACTGATCTCTCCGTCCCTTAAAAACTCAAAGTCCGTTCCCACCTTAGGACCCCTGCACTGGTGGTTCTTCCTGGAACGCTCTTCTCTTTGATGTTTGAATGACTGGTTCCTTTTCATCACTCACATCTCAGCTGAAATGTCAGTACTCAAAGAGGCTCTTCCTGACCACGGGACTGAAGTGGGCACCCTTCACTTCCTATCACGTCATCCTATTCTCTTTCCTTACCTCCCAGAGGAGAGTCACACAGATAGACAGGAACAATAGGTATTTTCCTGTATTTTTCCTGTCTCTCTCTCTTCCAGGAGGTAAGTCCCACAAGGGCTGAGACACTGTCTTTCTTCTTCACCACTATATCTGCAGGACTCAGAACAGTGCTCTGCCGTGTGTGTGTGTGTGTGTGTGTGTGTATGTGTGTGTGTGGTGTGTGTTTGTGTGTGTGTCGTATGTGTTGCGTGTGTGTGTTGTGTGTGTGTGTGTGTGGTGTGTGGTGTGGTGTGTGTGTGTGGTGTGTTTGGTGTGTGTGGTGTGTGGGGTGTGTGTGGGGTGTGTGTGTGGTGTGTGTGTGGTGTGTGGGGTGTGTGTGTGGTGTGTGTGGTGTGGTGTGTGTGTGGTGTGTTTGGTGTGTGTGGTGTGTGGTGTGTGTGGGGTGTGTGTGGGGTGTGTGTGTGTGTGGTGTGTGTGTGGTGTGTGTGTGTGGTGTGTGTGTAGTGTGTGAGGGTGTGGTGTGTGAGGGTGTGGTGTGTGTGGTGTGTGAGGGTGTGGTGTGTGTGGTGTGTGGTGTGTGTGGTGTGTGTGTGGTGTGTGTGTGTGGTGTGTGTGTGGTGTGTGGTGTGTGTGGTGTGTGTGTGGTGTGTGGTGTGGTGTGTGAGGGTGTGGTGTGTGTGGTGTGTGGTGTGTGTGTGGTGTGTGGTGTGTGTGTGGTGTGTGTGTGGTGTGTGTGTGGTGTGTATGTGGTGTGTAGTGTGTATGTGGTGTGTGTGGTGTGTGTGTGGTGTGTGTGGTGTGTGTGTGGTGTGTGGTGTGGTGTGTGAGGGTATGATGTGTGTGGTGTGTGTGTGGTGTGTGTGGTGTGTGGTGTGTGTGTGGTGTGTGTGGTGTGGTGTGTGGTGTGTGGTGTGTGTGTGTGGTGTGTGTGGTGTGTGGTGTGTGTGTGGTGTGTGTGTGTGGTGTGTGTGTGTGGTGTGTGTGGTGTGTGGTGTATGTGGGTGTGGTGTGTGGTGTGTGTGTATGTGTACATACATGCATAGTGTTGCTATATGTTGTTGAATGCATGAATGAATGGATAAATAAATTAGTAACAGAGCTAGGACCAGAACCCAGGCCTCCTGCCCCAGTTCAGCGTTTTTTCCTGCATGCCTTATCAAGCTGCTGTTTTCACCAGTTTGATTGCTGTCTTCCTGTTGACCAGATGCTTGGCACCATTCAACTTTCAACTGGTTCCAGAGCCCAGTGAGAAGGGAAATGGCCACAAGGGGGCAGGAGGGAGAGGAAAGAGGGCCTCTGAATGAATAACGAGGTCTATAAGAAGCCCAGCAAGGACTGAGAATCTAGCATTCTATTATTCATTCCATCATCCACGGAATAATATTTAGTAAACACCTGTGTGTCAGGCATCATGTAAGGTACCAGGGATAGAAAGACAAACCTACTTGGACGGATCTGACCGTCTCCAGAAGGAGATGGAGGCATAAGCACAGTGTAATGAGTGAGGACAGGGTGACACGAGCCACGAAAACACAAAGCAGACGGGAGAACGCTGCGTGGGGTGGGTTAGGAATCCGGAAGATGACCCAGGGAGGGGGACATTTGAACCGAGTCTTAAAGAGTGAAGGTGAATGATCGAAACCTCTCAGTCTGCATTTTCACATGAAAAGTACATTTGTCCGTCCCCTTTATTCTAACTGACAAAAGAAAAATCACTTTAGAAAGGCATACAGGATGACTCTGGTAGTGGAAAGAACCACTTATTAAGAAATACAGAATTCTTCTTCCGGAAACGTGTTTTTTTAAGAGATGAGATAGTTCTCTATTTCTTGCCACAAAGAGTCCACTCAAATAACTGCATCTTCCCTGCGGGTCTTGGAGTGAAACCACTGAGGCAATCACCTACATGAAGAAAGATCACCCAACAGAAAACTGCTTTCCGGAAACACCACAGACCACAGACTGTCTCTTTAAGAAATGTGCTGTCAGGTAAAAGCAAGATTTTGCAGCAGGTGAAAGAATGAGGTAGATGTATGTGTATTGATATAGAGAGATAGATTCATTGCTACATTTTTGAAAAGTTTCTTGGCTGGGTGTCTTGGCTCATGCCTGTAATCCCAGCACTTTGGGAGACCGAGGTGGGCGGATCACCTGAGGTCAGGAGTTCGAGACCAGTCTGGCCAACATGGTGAAATCCCATCTCTCCTAAAAATACAAAAATCAGTTGGGTGCGGTGGCCTGTGCCTGTCATCCCAGCTACTCGGGAGGCAGAGGCAGGAGAATCACTTGAACCAGGAAGGCAGAGGTTGCAGTGAGCCAAGGTTGCACCACCGCACTCCAGCCTGGATGACAGAGTGAGTGAGAGTCGGTCTCAAAAAAAAAAAAAAGTTTCAGAACATTGAATATTGTTATTATTACGTAGGGATCTGTATAGAAAGATCTAGAGGAATAATTACAAACAAAAGTGTGGGATGATGAGGTGCTCACGTTTCTTGAGTCCTGCATTTTGGTACTATTTTAATTGTTCTGAACAAATGTGTATTTATTTTGGGACTTGTTTAGAACATAGCTCTGATTTGTTTTATGACGCTTAAGAATGTGTTACTGGTATACATTCCAGAAACATGTGAGGACAGGATTTCCCTAACGTATACCACTTCCCAATACTTACAGAAAAAATAAACTGAGACCCAGGAAGATGGTGCGGCTTTTCTCCTAGACTGGGACCTTCAGCTCCATGGTTGCCAACTTCAGTGCTGAAAGCTCAAATACACAGGTATCTCCAACTCCAACATACATATTTGGAAACTTAGGCAACATTGCTTTGTGGAAAACTGTGCAACTCCTTACAGGAGAGAGAATTTTTTGTATTAAGCTGAAAAGCGGCTAATTGTGTATTTCTTCAACGACAGGCAATTCTTGGTGGCAAATGTGACACAGGTGAAGAAGACAGAAACATACAGGCTAGTGCTTTTCCAGAAATACAAGTGAAATCAAAATCGCATGGATATTACCTCTGGTGCCTTTTGTCTATCTTAGAAACTCACTAAGTTCTTTGGATAGCATCCATTTAATTTATAAGTGTTTACTGAGCACTTAGCATATGCTTAGCCACTGGGGTAAAACGCAGAGTCACAGAGGCAAATTCTTGGCACCCCTCGAGCTCCTATCCTCCTGGGGAAACATACTAAGCAAGGTAATGTATAAATAAGGGAGAGAATTTCGGGTAAAGATATAACGAAGCAGGGAAAGGAACGGTGACAAGAGTGCTATTTTTGTAAAGGTCAGGAAGCCTTTTAGGGAAAAGTGCCATTTGAGCAGGGACCTGGAGTGAGGCAGGGAGCTACGCAGAGCTCTCAGGGGAGGGCAGCAAAGGAGGTCAGCAAGAGGCAGGCCCTGGGCAGGAATAAGAATTTCTTATGTTTCTCAAAAGGCGAAGAACATCTTAAAGAGCTCACAGCATTTGGAATGTTAAGGTTCTGTGTTGCTGTTTTCATGTTTATAGACTCAGTGCTGTAAATGTAGCTCTGTTGCTTACATATTTTAGAATGAATTTTATTTAGGAGTCTAAATCTACTACGAAGGCACGGCCTTATCTAAATGTCTCTAAAAATACCTCCTGCCTATCACAAAAAAGACAGAATTTCACTCACAAGAGTCAAAGTTGTTCATTCCACCAGGAGAGAGAAGGCTAGACCAACAGCACCCCTGGGTTTAAGTCCACACTCCCCACTCCCTGACAGACTGCCTTGAATATGTGGCTGGAGGGGTCACAAAAGGGACAGAGAACAGAGTGACAGAAGATGCCTTCTGCAGTCTCAACTTTTAGCCCCAGTTGTTTGAGAACTGGTATCTCCCCTACACATCTGGCTCTGGTGGAGACAGAAATGACAGCCCCTACTTACAACGAGGAGACTGTGGCTCAGAGAAGTCAGGCGGCTGCCCAGCACCCTGGAGTAAGCCAGCTCTGCCTCGTAACCCTCGCTCCGCTGCCTGGCTCTGCCTGGCTCCCATCAGAGTCCGTGTGCCACTTCAGGAAACGAGCTTGTTGATTTTTCATTTACACAAAAATGAAAAATAAACACCAGATGTTTAAAAACATGTTGCAACACGTCCTGCTGGAACTTAAAAGTGCATTCTGACCAAAAAAATTAAATTAGAAAATCCACATAGCAAAAAAAAAAAAAAATGTTTTGAATGAAAATAGTTTGTCTCTCTCTCACACATACTCTCTCTTGCACACACACACTCACATACACACACGAAAACAATATCTCATTTCTCCTTCAGGGAGCAGCTGTGAAGGAAATTGGGGGAGGAGGGTGGACACAACATCCCATCTTTGTGTTTCGGTACAGACTAAGCTTTTAGGCCAGCTCTCCTGGCTGGAGGGGAGGCGTGGCCTGCATGAGAAGTAAACATCAGAGATCTGAAGCAGCTTATAAAATCGCTTGGGAGAGGCCAGTCACCAAGACAGGCATCTCAAATCGGCTGATTCTGCATCTGGAAACTGCCTTCATCTTGAAAGAAAAGGTATGTACTGTAGTTTTCACCTTTTCATTTATGATAATAATGTCTAAAATAGGAACGGTCTTGGTTCTCCATTGCCCCTTTTCAGCTACATATAATCACCACTGATTGAGAGCTTGTGCCGGTAGCGTTAGACTTGTTCTCATTTTTCCTCAAACAAATGTACAAGGTAGGTATTATCAGAGCCATTCTTCCGGTGACGAAACTGAGGTAGATACACTAGCAACAGGCCTAAGATAAAACCAAACCCAGCGTGAACTCATCCCAGCATCTTTTGCTTACTCCTCCAAACTGGACAATAAGGAATTTCTCCATGCACAAACACCGTGCCAGGTGAATTCTCAGCGAGCTGTCCAACTGTGCATCACAGTAAAATAATCTGGAAACTGGAATTAATGGTGTGAATAGAAAATGCATTTAATGTCATAAAATATTGTGTTTGGGAGATACGTTTCTTGTTGTATTTAAGGGCTAAATGAGTCTTTGAGACCTAATGACTTATTGGAAACTATTTTATTTTATGAGGTGAAATTTCAAAATCTAGTCCTTCATGTTCTGCAGGTCTTTGAGGTCAAGTGCTGTGACCCCAGGCACTGAGGGCGCAGGCTTGTGGGAGACCTAGGCTTACATTCTAGCCTATTCCCAGGCACTAAGAGCACAGGCTTGTGGGAGACCTAGGCTTACATTCTGGCTTTGTAGTTTACCAGGAAGTAACCCGGGCAAATTCACCTCGTTCGTACAAAGAGTGTCAGCAGAGGTCGCCTCCAGAGGAGGTGCTGTGGAGACTGAGTGCATAGCACCCTTAAAATCCTGAGACCAGGGCTTCTCCGTGGGGAAGCTTAATGCAAGTGGAGCAGTGATTTCCAGCTAGTGCCAAGCCCAAGGTGGATGCACTATAACCTTAGTAGGATTGCTTTCAAATTACCTCATATTCTGTTAAAAATCATATTTATTTATTTATTTTTTATTTTTTGAGATGGAGTTTCACTTTGTCACCCAGGCTGGAGTGCAGTGGCACGATCTCGGCTCACTATAGCCTCTGCCTCCCAGGTTCAAGTCATTCTTGTGCCTCAGCCTCCCAAGTAGCTGGGATTACAGGACTGCGCCACCACGCCCAGCTAATTTTTGTATTTTTTGTTTGTTTGTTTTTGTTTTGTTTTTTTTGAGATGGAGTTTTTGCTCTATTGCCCAAGCTAGAGTGCAATGGTGCGATCTTGGCTTACTGCAACCTCTGTCTCCCACGTTCAAGCGATTCTTCTGCATCAGCCTCCCGAGTAGCTGGGATTACAGGTACCCGCCACCACACCTGGCTAATTTTTTGTATTTTTAGTAGAGACGGGGTTTTGCCATGTTGACCAGGCTGGTCTCAAACTCTTGACCTCAGGTGATGCACCCATCTCAGCCTCCCAAAGTGCTAGGATTACAGGCATGAGCCACTGCAACTGGCACAATTTTTGTATTTTTAGTAGAGACAGGGTTTCACCACATTGGGCAGGCTGATCTCAAACTCCTGACCTCAAATGATCTGCCCACCTCGGCTTCCCAAAGTGCTGGGATTACAGGCATTAGCCATCGTGCCTGGCCAAAAATAATATTTAAATTATACTTAGTTTGTAAAGTATTTAAACTCCTCATTAGAACAGTATTCCTATTGATATCAGAAGAAGATGCAAAAATATAAGTCGTATGTAATCCATATGTTACCCACAGTCTTAAGTACACATTAAGAACATGCTGAATAAGTAATGGGCAAATTAGAATGGAAGGACATTGAAAACTATGATGGATGCTGTCCACCCTCTCTTACGAGGAGTTTTTGTTGTTGTTGTTGTTGTTGTTGCTTGTTTGTTTGTTTTGAGATGGAGTTTTGCTCTTGTTGCCCAGGCTGGAGTACAATGGTGCGATCTCGGCTCACCACAACCTCCACCTCCCAGGTTCAAGCAATTCTCCTGCCTCAGCCTCCCGAGCAGCTGGGATTACAGAAGCGCACCACCATGCCCGGCTATTTTTTTTTTATTTGTAGTAAAGACAAGGTTTCTCTGTGTTGGTCAGGCTGGTCTCAAACTCCCGACCTCAGGTGATCCATTTGCCTCAGCCTCCCAAAGTGCTGGGATTACAGGCACGAGCCACCACACCTGGCCTCACAAGGAGTTTTAATCACAGGAATAAAACTAATGTAGCCAAGAGGCATCTTTGGAAGAGAGGCAATCAAGGGGGTTTGCTCTGAAATCCTCCTACTGAGGTAAAGAATATGTTTCAGCCCACAAGAGAACATTTTATCAGAGTCAGATGTAGAACTGACTTTTGTTGTAAGTGTCGTGTGGTGGTGAGACTCATCAGGTCACTGTGGCGGGGGGTTACTGAAAGGCCCTGTGGTGGCACAGAAGAAGCAGGTTCAGGGTGCTGCGGACAGGAAAGGCGGAGATGGGCCCGAGTCCCAGCTGTCTGCCCCTTCCAAGCCCCAGCTTCACCATCTGTACACCTTGGAAGTAGGGCTAGAGAGATGACCTCTGAGGTCCTCTCCACTGTGGGGGACCTTGTAGAATGTGCATAATGTGTGGCCAGTCTTTGAGCTTTGATCTCTGGGCCAGGCTTTCAGCTTGGGCCTACGAACTAGAACTAAACATCTCTTTAAAATGGATGCAAATTTGTGTGGGTTTAGGCTGCATTTCTATAAATTCGTCATCCCCTAAAAGGTTAAAAGACAGGTGTTGTTTACACGGTGGTGGAGCTGCTGAGAAAGGGAGCCTCAAAGACCAGGGAAAGCGGCCCTGTTGCAGACTTGCTCAAAGGGCCTCAGTAATTGTCCCCCACCGCAGCGACCCCAGCTGGCAAGCTTCCACTCATTACATAACTGTTCTTCTGAAAACCAGGCAACAAAACCTCCAGGAAAAAAAAGCTATTGATTATTAAAGGGTATTTAGAGGTTTAGAGACTCATAAGAAAGCAGTTATAATTATTCCTGTAATGACACATCCTTTGAAATGCTCAGATCTGAAACATTTTGCTTGCATTGCATCAGTCATCATCATTACAGGGAGAGACGCAGAGAGCTGGAAATAGCTCATGTGCAAGCTACAGGCAAGGAGTCATAAGGAAAGGAGCAAATTGACAGCAAGTCAGTGAAGGAAACGGGGGAGCTTCAAATACCCAGAACCTGCACACAGTTCTGCAGCCTCTGTCTCCCCGCAGCCTCCGTCTCCCCGCAGCCTCCGTCTCCCCGCCCTCCGTCTCCCCGCCCTCCGTCTCCCCGCCCTCCGTCTCCCCGCAGCCTCCGTCTCCCCGCCCTCTGTCTCCCTGCCCTGCTGCCCTGCTTCAAAGCCAGCTTCTGCTGCCAAAGGACTCTTGGGGTTGAAATGCCTGTTGCACAGTTACACATCAGCCGACAGTCCTTCTCTGATTTAATGAACTTCATCTATGAAAAATACCCTCAACAGGCCAGGTGCAGTGGCTCAGGCCTGTAATCCCAGCACTTTGGGAGGCTGAGGCGGATGGATCACCTGAGGTCAGGAGTTTGAGACCAGCCTGGCCAACATGGCAAAACCCCATCTCTACTAAAAATACAAAAATTAGCCAGGAGTTGTGGCAGGCACCTGTAATCTCAGCTACTCGGGAGATTGAGGCAGGAGAATCACTTGAACCGGGAGGGAGAGGTTGCAGTGAACCGAGGTCGCGTCAGTACATTCCAGCCTGGGTGACAGAGTGAGACTCCATCTCAAAACAAAACAAAACAAAACAAAAACCCTCAACAGAATGTCAAAAAAAAAGAAAGAAAACAAAAAAAAGAAACAGAAACCTGCGAAACCATCATCTTTCTGCTTTTGATAATAACAGTAAGGAGCATTGACTGAGCATTTACTTTGTGTCAGACACTCCCCTAAGTACTCTCTCGATATTATCTCATGTAATTCTCACAAAAATTCATGAACTAGGAATGAGTATTATTCCCACTTACTAGACAAGGAAGCTAAGGCATAAATTGGACACAGTTATACTTAGCATGGCCAGAGTCAGGATCTGAACCTGGCTGGGTGACCCTGGGGTCCCCAGCAGGCCGCTCCCTGTTAAGGTTTCCAAGCGCACTCTTGGGCTGGTAGAGCAGCCAGCAAGCTGAGGGCAGGGGGAGGGGTGTCACAGAGCCATCTCCCCAAAGAATCTCGGAGACACTAAGTGTTGGGCAAGGTTTGGTTTGGTTTTGTGTCTTTCATGGTTCGCTTGGAGGCTTTAATTTCCCACTTTACACAGCCCCCTCCATGTCCCCCACTTTACACAGCCCCCTCCATGTCCCCCACTTTACACAGCCCCCTCCGCGTTGTTTCTGTTCATTTGACAAGTATCTACTGAGCCGACACTCTGAGGCCCGTGGGTGATTCTGAGGAGAACCAGACACGGTGCCTACCCTGGGAGATGCATAATCAGGTGGGAGTGGGGTGCAAAATCAATCCAACAAACTGGAATAGCATGCGGAGAGTGCCCTGGTGGAGGTGCAGAGGCTCCGAGGAAAGCCTCACAGCAATACGGACAGGCAGGTGTCCCCTGCAGGATGCGGGTTCACATGGGCTGGGGAGAGAAGAGGAGAGACCGCCCACAGAGGGGCCCGTGGGCACAGGACTCTTGCTTCATGATTGTGTGGACTTAGGAGGCTCAGAATGACAACCCCAGCTGCTGTGTGTTCCTCTAACTCCAGGTCCCTTCTCCAGCCACCCAGCCCCAAAATGGTGATGCTGCTGCTGCTGCTTTCCGCACTGGCTGGCCTTTTCGGTGCAGCAGAGGGACAAGAATTTCGTCTTGGGAAGTGCACCTCGCCTCCGGTGCAGGAGAATTTTGACCCGAATAAGGTAAAAGGCGAACCTCCCATTTGTTTTGCTGCCTCTGATGTGAACAAGCATTCTACAAGATTCAATTTAATTATGCTGCTTTAATTTCCACTGCACACCTTGGGACACATATTTATCTTATTTGGGGTTTCCCCAAAGCGGACAATCTGCTGAGACAAAGACTGGGGGCAGAGAGGTTCGGGGTGATCCCAGGACGCACAAGAGCAGGTGGGAAAGTGAGTCGGAGTCAGCACAGAAGCAATAAAGGGAGCATCCATGAGCTGTCACCCTGGGCCGTCAGGGTCAGTCACACTGGGCACCCTCTGAGGACAGGTGGAGCATGCTCCTCCAATTGTCCATCAGCTGCTGCCCGCAGGCCATGGGAGCGTCTGTGGCGCTAGCCAAGCCCCCTGGCAGAGGACAGACACAGCGCCTCATCCCCATCACCTCCCCAAAGCCTTGGTGACCAACTCCCTATTCAGGGTGGATGAAGAAAGTTCCATGCACTCTGGAGTCCTAGCTCCCCACAGCAAACACATCTGACTTTGCACAAGATTTGAAGATGACTTGTAGAATCATGCACTGTTTCAGAAGAAAGTTACTTCCCATCATCCCCCTTTATTTTTTTCTTTTTCTTTTTCTGTTTTTTCCTGAGGCAGAGTCTTGCTCTCTCACCCAGGCTGGAGTGCAGTGGCGTGATCTCGGCTCACTGGGACTACAGGCGCCCGCCACCACGCCCAGCTAAATTTTTGTGTTTTTAGTAGAGACAGGGTTTCACTAAGTTAGCCAGGATGGTCTCCATCTCCTGACCTCGTGATCCACCCGCCTCAGCCACCCAAAGTGCTGGGATTACAGGTGTGAGCCACCACGCCCGGCCAATTTTTTGTATTTTTAGTACAGACGGAGTTTCATCATGTTGACCAGGATGGTCTCGATCTCCTGACCTTGTGATCCTTCTGTCTTGGCCTCCCAAAGTGCTGGGATTACAGGTGTGAGCCACCGCACCCAGCCCCATCATCCCCCCCCCTTTTTTTTTTTTTTACAGAGTCTAGAATGTCACAGCAATATTGGCTGAAGGGGACACTGAGAAGAGCGCTTTGCTCAGCATTCACCCCCCCCGCCCACACATCCCATCCTAGTCACGGATTCTCATTTCAATTAATCTCTTGCCCAGTTGCCCCTGGGAACAATGAGGCCCATTTTTGTCTGGCTTCCCCAGGACAGGGCTCAACTTCTGCACAACAGTGCAGAAAAGGTTGCAGGTCCCCAGAGAACCACAGGTTTTGTTCTGCTTGTTGTCTCTGCAGTATTTCGGAAGATGGTACGAAATTGAGAAGATCCCAACAACCTTTGAGAACGGACGCTGCATCCAGGCCAACTACTCACTAAAGGAAAATGGAAAGATCAAAGTGTTAAACCAGGAGTTGAGGTGAGTGGCTGTGGCCATCCGGGGCCAGGCCTGTGGAGTGCGGACCCGGAGTGACCAGGTGTCCGGCAGCCTGGGTCAGGGAGGATGGGATCCTTGCCAGGTCTGGACTGCCTGCCTGCTCCTAGCAGGAATTGAGAGGAAAGCATTTGTCAGGCAAGGATGGCAAGGACTAGGATCCACTTATGCGTTTCCATGACCACCTGCTGGGCACAAACTGACAGGGTTCCTGCCCTCACTGCAAAATAGATACTCTGGTAGCAAAGAACATCGAGACCATCTCCTCTGACCTCCAGTCCAGGAGAGAAGCCGCTTGACACCATCTGCTGACAGAAGCATCCAGCTTTGTTCAAACACTTCCGGGAACGGGGAGCTCATCGCCTTCCAGGACAGTTCATCCCATCTCTGGGCAGCTTAATGTATCAGAAAGCTCCTTTTCTTATTAAGCAAGAATCACATACACAATATATACACATCCTATGTAAGCAGGATATCCTTTAGAAATGTACAATTCTATTACCGAGGGCTTCTAACACAATATTTAATCCAGAAAGTTACACTTTGGAAAGCAAATATAAACTTAAGAAGAGCCCCAGGAAGAACTCCTTCCTATCCCCCTTCCACTCTTGAAAATACGAATGCAGTTTTTCATGAACATGTTGTGAGTTCATGGTCAGAGACTGATGTCCCGAAAACCGTTCTGGAGCAAAATGCAATTGATGGTGAAAAGGGCAGAATCTGTTGGGAGGAGACTGGTTTGTTGCTAAGTCAATGTGTGCAGATAGGAACAGACCATCTTCTCCCGCTGTCTGAGATCCAGATGAGAGAGGAGGGCACGGTCTCCAGCTTTACATGGTGATAAACAGAGAATGTAGTAGGGAACATCAGAGCACATTTCCCAAAACCCCTGGCCTGTTGCTCATTGTCTGGTTTCTAGGACATCTGTCACCACTAACCATAGCACTGACCCACTGTCTTTTTTTTTTTTTTTTCCTGAGACGAAGTCTCACTCTGTTGCCCAGGCTGGAGTGAGTGGTGCGATCTCGGCTCACTGCAACCTTCGCCTCCCAGGTTCAAGCAATTCTCCTGCCTCAGCCTCCCGAGTAGCTGGGACTACAGGTGCCTGCCACCACCGCACCTGGCTAATTTCTTGTAGTTTAGTAGAGACGGGGTTTCACCATGTTGACCAGGCTGATCTCCATCTCCTGACCTCGTGATCTGTCCCCCTTGGCCTCCCAAAGTGCTGGGATTACAGGCATGAGCCACCGCACCCGGCCAACCTACTGAGTTTCTAACACATATGACTGCTCTAATTTCAGTTGGCCTCCCTGCTCTGCCTTGAGGATTGATGAACAGACATCATCTCCTCTGTTGGCTCCCTAGGAAGACCACCCTGATGCCTTTCCACCCTCACCAGGCCTGGTGGTGCACACCTGTAATCCCATTTCCCGGCGAGGCTGAGGGAGGAGAAGTGCTTGAACCCAGGAGGCAGAGGTTGCAGTGAACTGAGACCACACCACTGCACTCCAGCCTGGGGAACAGAGCAAGACTCCGTCTCCAAAAAAAAAAAAAAAAAAAGTGAATCTTCTTTGTGTATTGCGTTGTTTTGTTTGTTTTTCCATTCTCTTTTATTCCCTCTCTTTGGAGCCTGGGAGCAGGAATTGGTCTTTCAGGCCATTGCAGATAGTCAGAGACAGTGTTGAAGTGCAAGGGCCTACCATACTGTCCCGTCCTGGAGCTTGTCAATTGCGGCTTCTTATCACCCCGCTGCCCTCTTCCCCTGCTTGGCCTCAGAGACAGTCACAAAGGAAAGGGCAGGCCGTGGAGCTGGGGTCTAGCCTGCCTTTGAGAGCCTCTCTTACCAGAAATCACGGTGTTGGCTGCCATGGTCCTTAGTGGCACAAATCTTGCCTTTCATTGCTTTTTGGCTTTCAATGAGTTGTTTTTCTTTTCTCTTTTCTTTTTTGTTTTTTGTATTTTTTCTTTTTTTTACTCATTGCAGAGCTGATGGAACTGTGAATCAAATTGAAGGTGAAGCCTCCCCAGTTAACATCACAGAGCCTGCCAAGCTGGAAGTTAAGTTCTTCTGGTGTAAGTCTCCACTTTTCCCAGGACGATTCAGGGACAGGAAATATGCAAACTGAAGGCTAGCGCCCTGGCTTGGAGAATTCCTGAGACACCTGAGTGTCATCTCTAATGAGTCAGCATATAATTATCTGTCAAACACTTACTACATGCCATGCACTGGGGTTGCCATGATGAGCCAGACAGAGCTGGCCTTGGTACTTACGGAGCTCACATCCCAGTGCGGATACGGACACTAGCTAGCGTTTCAATAGGTGAAACACAAATAGGTGCACACAGGACGGGGCTGTAGAAGACCCAATCCAGTCTTGTTTCTCAGAGGAAACTGGGGCCCGAAAAATTAGCAGATCTTAGCAGAACAACCTGCATGGCGCAGAAACTTGGAAGCAAGAGACGACGAAAGTGATGGTAAATTTGAATCCTGCTTCCGCCACCTTCCAGTCACATTGTTGGGGATCCTGTGAGATATCTAATGAAAGGCATTTGCCTCTGGGTTCTGAGCTAACTGAGGAAGGGACACAGGCAATAGAGAAGGCACCAAATATCAGTTTTACTGCTGATGTAGCTACACTAGAGAGTTCAACCCAGAACCGTGAGGCTTTCTAACACGAACAGTGCTTGAGAGCCCCTTTCCCACCTGCAGGGCAGACACTGAAGTCATCAGCTACAAAAATTACTCCCCCCACTTCCCACTTCTCATCCCTGCCACTCCTCCACCCCCCACCAGTCAAGTTCCTAGAGGCGGGCGGAGAGGAAGTTCTTATTTTATAGGCCAAGAAAGGAAGCTGGGAGGAGAAAACAGTTCTTCTCACACATATGAATGTGGACAACTAACTTCACATGTACAAGCCAGAAATAACTGCTCAGTGTCGTGAAAGTAAACTAGATACACACGCTCTGTAAACTGTAAAGGGCTTTATACACAGTTTCTCTTGTTATTTTTATCAAGAAGGAAGCTAAAGTGCAGGCGGGCTGAGTGACGCAGGCCATCACTGAACTCATTAGAAGAGTTGGGACCTAAACCTAGGTCTCCAAACTCTCCACTTATTCTTCCCACACGGATCAGGGATGGGGATTGGAGTGAAAGCTAACTATTACGTGCCTAACAGTCTTCATAAGGAAGCCTGGGACAGGAACTAAAAGAGGCAGGAGCTATTGGCTGGGAAAGGTGGAGGGAAAGATGTATTCTGGTTGGGAGGATTAGATGTAGGCCTTGTAGAATGTATGGGAGATTATGGGAAAGGATTTCCAAGTGAAGGGAACTGGAGCATAGAAGTGAAGGGAACTGGAACATAGAAGGACTGAATACAGGCATATCACGAAGTCAGAAGTCAGAACTCAGAAGTTCGAGACCAGCCTGGCCAATATGGTGAAACCCCGTCTCTACTAAAGACATAAAAAATTACCTGGGCATGGTGGCGCCTGCCTGTAATCCCAGCTGCTCAGGATGCTGAGGCAGGAGGATCTCTTCAACCCCAGAGGTGGAGGTTGCAGTGAGCTGAGATCGTGCCATTGTACTCCAGCCTGGGTGATAAGAGCGAAACTCCATCTCAAAAAAAAAAAAAAAAAAAAAAAGAAGAAGAAGAAGAAGAAGGCCTGAATAAAGCAGCCTAGAGTCTGGGAGGGTACATGGAGAGGGCGATAAGGTTAGGAAGGGCCTTGAATGCCACATTAGATGACTTGAAGTTTCTTCCATAAACAATAGGAGACTGTCAAAGTTTTCAAATGAGGAGAGACAAGTGAAGTTTTTTTTCTGTATTGTATCTGGGTAAATTTACTCTTGAGAGCTGGTGCACGAGAGGAAGGCAGAATGTGCAGGCCTGGGTGTGTGTGGGTGGGCCATGATGCCACTGCTGGCAGAGGTGGGAGACAGATTTTTCCAAAATCACTCTGGGCTTAAGAGTTCTCCGCCGGGCGCGGTGGCTCAAGCCTGTAATCCCAGCACTTTGGGAGGCCGAGACAGGTGGATCACTAGGTCAGGAGATCGAGACCACACTGGCTAACACAGTGAAACCCCGTCTCTACTAAAAATGCAAAAAACTAGCCGGGCGAGGTGGCGGTGCCTTTAGTCCCAGCTACTCAGGAGGCTGAGGGAGGAGAATGGCGGGAACCCGGGAGGCGGAGCTTGTAGTGAGCTGAGATCCGGCCACTGCACTCCAGCCTGGGCGACAGAGCAAGACTCCATCTCAAAAAAAAAAAAGAGTTCTCAGTCCAGCTGAGAACACACAGAGCAGCTGAAATGTGCAGATGGGTGATGACTATAACGCTCTCTCTCTCTCTCTGGGTGAGTGAGGCAGGCAGGCAGGCAGGGCACCAACAGTGCTAGAGAGGTAAGTCGGAAACACTCAGTCTAGGCTCTTGTCCAGACTTCTTTCAAGGGTCTTTCTGTTTCTGGATTGATAAACAAAGTCAGAGGCCAGAGGGCTTGGTGGGTGGTTGTCTGGGCCACCCTTCTTGTGTTGTCCTGAGGTTTCTCTTGCCCTCTCCCTCCAATAATGCTGCCTCTCTCTGGTTCTCAGTTATGCCATCGGCACCGTACTGGGTCCTGGCCACCGACTATGAGAACTATGCCCTCGTGTATTCCTGTGTCAGCGTCATCAATCTTTTTCGTGTGGATTATGCTTGGATCTTGGCAAGAAACCGTCATCTCCCTTCAGAAACAGTGGACTTTCTAAAAAATATCCTGACTTCTAATAACATTGATGTCAAGAAAATGACGGTCACAGATCAGGAGAACTGCCCCGAGTTCTCGTAACCACGCTCCACAGGGAGGCTGTGCCCACTCCACGTTACATTTCCTGCTTTGCTTTCCCCCACCCCACCCACTCCTCATAAACACAAACCAATCAACCATGACAAACCTTCGCAAACACCAGAAGGGAGGGTTGACCACGGAAGACAGTGGTGAGGAGCTCAAGGGAGTTGGCCTGAACACATAGCCATACCCTACCTTGTTACCCTGCTAGCTGCAAAATAAACTTGTTGCTGACCTGCTGTGCTCATGGTGATTGCAAGCTGGATTAATTATTGTGGGTTTTTTCATTATAAGCTTATGCTTAGAAATCCTTAAACAGGCTGGTCGTGGTGGCTCATGCCTGTAATTCCAGTACTTTGGGAGGCTGAGGCAGGAGGATCACCTGAGGCCAGGAGGTCAAGACCAGTCTGGGCAACATAGCAAGACCTCATCTCTACAAAAAATTTTAAAAAATTAGCTAGGTATGGTGGTGCACACCTATGCTAGCTACTCAGGAGGTGGTGGCAGGAGGATCACTTGAGCCCAAGAGTTTGAGGGTACAGTGAGCTATGATGGCACCACTGCACTGCAGCCTGGGCAACAGAGCAAGACCCTGCCTCTAAAAAGAAAAAAGAAAAAAGAAAAAAAAAAATCCTGAAGCAGTTATGTTGAAAAAACCAAGCACTGAATTGTCCTAGTTTAAAGGTAACAATCCTGTTTCTGGAAGCGGGGAAGCTGATGGTAAAGGCATATTCTGGGTGACCTGAATCCAGATGCCCCCATTCTGGAGTAGATGCTCCTTTCAGGGGGAATTACTTGGGGGCTCAGAGTCTCTGTGGGGCAGTTTCCTTGAAGTGTTTACTTTCTCCTCAGGTCTTCAGAGTCAGGCTGAAGAATGAGCCCATCTAGGGGTTTATGTAAGGAAGAGGAGAATCTACGAGGAAGAACATAGGGAGTTTTTTTTTTTTTAAGAAAAAAATACATATATATATATAAAATCTATATGTATTTTAAAATACATATATATATAAAATCCATATGTATTTTAAAATACATATATATGTGTGTGTGTATATGTATGTTGTCATTCATTCAACTGATATTTACGGAAGCCCAATTGCATTCCAGGCATTGAAAAATATAGAATCCCTGTCCTCCCATAGAAGCTCACAGTCTAGTGAGGGAGAAACAGATAAAGATGCAATTATAATCCAAGGTGAAGAGTGCAAAGGCAGAGACACACAGAGGGTGCCAGGGAGCTCCAGGAAAGTCCCAACCCCTGCCAGACACAGGTAAGCACTAGGGTTGTGCAGCTATGCCTATGAGCACTCCAACTTCCCAGTACCAACAGGTCTCAAGAACCTCTTTCTGGCCAGGTGCGGTGGCTCATGCCTGTAATCCCAGCACTTTGGAAGGCCAAGGTGGGTGGATCACCTGATGTCAGGAGTTTGAGACCAGCCTGCCCAACATGGTGAAGCCCTGTCTCTACTAAAAATACAAAACTTAGCCAGGTGTGGTGGCGGGCGCCTGTAGTCCCAGTTACTCAGAAGGCTGAGGCAGGAAAATTGCTTGAACCCGGGAGGCGGAGGTTGCAATGAGACGAGATGGCGCCATTGCACTCCAGAGTGGGTGACACAGCAAGACTCCATTACAAAAATAAAAAAAAACTTCCTTGAGTTTGGTTTTTTAACATTGTGACTTTTAAAATCAGAAAGACCTCAGAATGTTCGCCCTGTAATTTAACTTAACTTAGCTCATATAACTGACAATTTTCTAATGTTTTGGGAAATGAATAGAAAATTAAGCCATCTGATTAGATTTTTGCTTTTTTAGCATGAATATGAAATGCTCATTTCTGGAGCACTCGAGTCTCTTTGATGCTTTAATGATTACAAAAATCCCAAGGATTTTAATATATACAATTTTCATTTAACAAAATAAATATGACCTCAGAATGTAGCTTCCAATTCTAAATCCCAGAAGGCTGAAAGCCGTTAGCAAAAAGGCAGTGAGGAGGTGGGCCTGGAGGGAGGAGGGCCTCTCCCAGGCTCTGCCTGCAGCCACACCCTACACTCTGGCACACTGGCCCCACCACCCCCCGACAGAGGGCATCTGGCTTCTCTGCTGAAAGACAGTCATTCCTGAGTGTTGCACTGGCGAGCTGGCTTTTATCTCAGGGTACATAATAAGTTGTGATTTCATTCCTCTTAATAGCTGTCTAGTAACATCCAAAACAATGAAAGTCACTATATTTTGCAACATTTTTTGTGTCTTGACCAATACATAGGCTCACTTTTTTTTTATGTAAATGAATTACTGAATAGGTAGATAGACAGATGGACTTGAGTTTTTAGGTAAGGAGGGAAAAGGAACCTATGAGGCAGGTGTCAGGGTCACTGAACCTGAGAAAAATTTGGGGGAATCACAGGGCAGCATGTGAGTACCAAATGTCTAGAGGAAACATGGGGACTAACAACAAAAAATCCAGAGGGGAGAGAAAGAGAAAGGAAGTAGGACACAAACCACAAAACAGATTCAATAATGTATCATAAATCTCCACATACCCATCATCCGCTCCAGCAGTATATATAAAATATAAGCTCACCTTAAATTAAATAGAGATTACCTTCTCGGAGCACCTCCAGAACAGAAAACATAACCTTGAAATTTTTTGTTGTTATTTGCTAGAGATTTCACCAATCTTGCTTCAGCTATTATCATCCCCTAATTTTTTTCCTAGAGTGCTTTGAAGCAGATCCCTGATATCACATCCTATTGCCCACAGCTACTTAAGTAGAAATCTCTAGCAAATACAGACCCCTTTTATAAAACAAGAAAAAATTGCAAGGTTATGTTTTCTGTTCTGGAGGTGCTCAGAGAATGTAATCTCTATGTAATTTAAAGATTATTTTATATAATCTGGAAGATGAAAAGGAAAATGTATGCACAAGAATGTTCATAGTTTTACTTGTAGCCATCCCCAAGCTGAAAGGGGCGATAAACGAAAGCTAACAGCAGAGGAAGGGTCATAAATTATGGAACAGCCACTTGATGTGATGTCATGCGTTCATGAACATTTTTAGTTGTAAGAACTACGAAGCCACACTCACTGCTGGGGGAGTCCCAGCGCATGGCCTTGCTGCCCTGCAGAGCTAGAATCTAAAGTATGTGACTCCACCTCCCCAGCCACACCTGATTGGACCACCTGAGCCAGCGACAGCCAATCCACAGGCTGAACAGAAACCTCTGAGTTCTACGGCCTCACGGGAGGGAAAAGATAAATTGAGACAATCAAATAAGGGTTTGACTTTAAGCAGTCTGGAAAGAAGATCATTAAAAGCTCTGGTACTGTAAGGTCATGTCGTTTGTAGTGGCCACTACTGGCCATGCACTACTGAAGTGATGTGTGCAGAGCAGAAACGCAGGATAAGCAGAGATCCCTCCGCCCACCCAAGGCCCCCGACAGAGCAGCTTCAGTAGCTGTTGGCTCTCCCTGTCCTAGCACCAGTTCCTGGGGAGCTTAGCCAGCTTAGGTGCCTGCCCTTGGTTTCTGTAAGATTAGGCACGTACACACAACTATTTTCTGAGACAATTTAACTTGACTGAGTCAATGTTCCTGCAACCAAAATAGTCCTCAGACAAAAGCGCTCACAATGTAATGTTGAGTGAAAGGCAGAATGTTGCATTTTAACTATGCTGTATTTATAGCCTCATGAAATGGCATAAAATTAAGAACTAAAAGTGAACAGAGAAAATGAAGGCAATTAATGTGTTAGAGTGGTGGAATCATGGATAATTTCCCCCCTTTTATAGTTCTGCTGCTGCTACTTGGAGTGGAGGCCCTAAAACTTCAGACCCTAAAACCTCCTTCTAGTTCAGCCTGACCCTCTTGTAAGTCAGGTGTCCAAAGAAATAAGCTGCTTCTTCCAGCAACTACCTCAGACTTTGAGACTTTTCTGGACTATTGCCCTATTCTACCACATCCACAGAACAGCTGAGATGTACTAGTTTGTGAATATAGGATGTGTTGTAGTGTAAAATTTCTCTATGAAAGCAATCTTTATTTACTACCAAAAAGGTTCTCTATATACTTTTCTAGGAGACATTAAGAAAGATATCAAGTAATTTAGAAAGTTTTTATTTTTTTTTAATTTTATTTACTTATTATTTTTTTGAGACGGAGTTTCGCTCTTGTTGCCCAGGCTGGAGTGCAGTGGTGTGATCTCACCTCACTGCAACCTCTGCCTCCCGAGTTCAAGCGATTCTCCTGCTTCAGCCTCCCGAGTAGCTGGGATTACAGGCATGTGCCACCACGCCCAGCTAATTTTTGTATTTTTAGTAGAGACGGGGTTTCACCATGTTGGCCAGGCTGGTCTTGAACTCCTGATCTCAGGTGATCCACCTGCCTCGGCCTCCCAAAGTGCTGGGATTACAGATGTGAGCCACTGTGCCCAGCCGAAAGTTTTTATATTTATATTTGTCTAAGCATTGTTTTATTTTATAACAGATTTCCACCCCAGAAGCAATCATTTTCACCTTGGTAGTGAGAAACTACTACAGTTTGTTAGATTTGTTAAATGTGGTCAACTTTCATGCTGCAATCAGTGCTTCCAGTAAACACAACATTCAAATAGGCTCAAGAGTTCCCTAACATTTTCCAGCAGAGTAAGGCGATCTGAACTAATCATTGGAAATGCTAAGGAGCAGTGTGGTGGGAGGTACTGGGAGTGGGCCCAGCGCTAGCCCTGACCCCACTTATTAGCCACTCACTCTACCAGATTTCTCTAGCAACTCTTCCAGGTCAAACATTTAGCCTTATGGTTTTGTACATGATAAATAAGGTGAGATTTTGCTGACAAAGAGGGAGTCTTACATCATTTTTAGGGACAATAAGCCACAGACTTATTTATAACACCAACCCTGTAGATTGTTTTGTGTCTTTCTAAACCTTACCAATGTACATGTTATTTTGCAGTCAAATGTTCTACCCCCAAGCTATGCCCCCACTTAATTATTTTGATGTATATCTGGCTCCTTGGGGATACGTATATTTTACTCATATTCCATATTATAGTCTATAAATGCACAAAAGTACTGTATTTTATTCTCCGGAGTTTTCCTAGTATACTAATTATAATTAAAGTATTAAAAAGCCAACCTTCAGCATCTTCAGTACACCCAGAGATCCAGGAGGAACAAGAACTTATTGAATTATAAAGTGACTCTCTCAGTGAACAAGGTTGGAAGAATTGGGAAAAGAGCTATCAAAGCTGGAGTGTAATACATGTAGTTAAACTCTATCCCAAAGCTCTTAGTCTGGGGGTGCTGTAGCCCCAATGCTGCCTCTGGGTATCTGTAGAGGGGAAGGTGCCCAGCTTCTGCTTAGAGACTTTCTGTGACCCCGATTGACACGCATCCTCCTGGCTGGGCATCTCAGTCCTCCCCACCCAACTTGCCTGCCTCTTCTCCCATGGCTCCTTCTCAGGCAGCCATTTTTGGTTCTCAACCAAAGCATGTCGCAATTACCTAGAGGGGAAATACATCAGTTCCTTGGGAAGACATCCTAGAATGGGGAGACAGAGGGCAAAAGGTTGCAAAACATTCTCCAGGGTGATCCAAATCTGCTTCCCTGACTTGACTGAGAAACACTGCTTTTTCAAAGAAAAAGACCACTTACGACCACTCCCCGTGCCTCGCCTTTCTGTACCTTTCATACACATCATCCTTTTGTTGAAATGTCCTGCTGCCAAAATCCAACCCACATCTGCTCTTTCGCAGAGCAATTTGACAAAAACTAGTAAAGCTGAGGATGACCTAGTAATTCTCTTCTCTGGTAAACATCCTAGATACACTTCTGCACATGAGCACAAGAAGACACATACGAAAATGTTCACTGCAGCACTGTTTGAAAGACAGAAAAACCAAAAACAACCTAAATGTCCATTAACAGAAGAACTGATGTAGAAATTGTGGGCTGGGTACAGTGGCTCACGCCTGTAATCCCAGCACTTTGGGAGGCCCAGGTGGGCAGTTTACTTAAGGCCAGGAGTTCCAGACCAGCCTGGCCAAAATGGTGAAACCCGTCTCTACTAAAAATACAAAAATTAGCTGGGCATGGTGGCGCACGCCTGTAATCCCAGCTACTCGGGAGGCTGAGGCAGGAGAATCACTGGAACCTGGGAGGTGGAGGTTGCAGTGAGCCGAGATCGCGCCACTGCACCGCAGGCTGGGCGACAGAGAAAAACTCCGTCTCAAAAAAAAAAAATTGTAGCATGCACACATATGTGCAGGTATGCATACACACCATGGAAAACTAGAGAAAACTAGAGCTACATGTATCAATATATATAATCTATAAAATATGTTGAGCAAAAAGCAATATACAGGATACAGTATGAATATATAAAATGACTATTTCAGAATACATAAATATGCAATAAAGTATAATGAAATGCAGGAAATAATAAACGCCAAATTCAAGATCCTGGTTCCCTCCAGAGAGTGGAGGGAGAGGGTTGCACTTGGGTAGAGGAACACCAGTGGCTTTCATCGCATGGGTAACTGCATTAGTTTCTGTGGCTGCTGTGACAAATAACCACAAACTCAGTGGTTTAAAGCACCTGAAATTTATTCTCTCATAGTTCTGGAGGCCAGAAGTCCAAAACCAGTATTACTGGGCTAAAATGAAGGTGTGGGCAGGGTTGTGGAGGCTCTAGGGGAGAATCTGTTCCTTACCTCTTCCAACTTTTGATGTTTTGGTGGCTGCTGGCATTCCTTGGTTTGTGGTGACAACACTCCAATCTTCAAATCTGCTTGTCTCCACATGGTGTGCGTGTGTGTGTGTGTGTGTGCGCGCACGCTGTGTGAAATCTTCTGCCTGTCTCCAAAAGAATACATGTAATTACATTTAGGGCCCACCTGGATAATCCAGGATAATCTCCCTACTTCAAAAGCCTTAACTCTGCTGGGCGCAGTGGCTCACACCTGCAATCCCAGCACTTTAGGAGTCTGAGGCAGGTGGATCACTTGAGGTCAGAAGTTTGAGACCAGCCTGGCCAACATGGTGAAACCCCATCTCTACTAAAAATACAAAAATTAACTGGCCATGGTGGTGCATGCCTGTAATCCCAGCTACTCAGGAGGCTGAGGCAGGAGAATTGCTTGAATCCAGGAGGTAGAGGTTGCCGTGAGCCAAGAACGCACCACTGCACCACTGCACTCCAGCCTGGGTGACAGAGCGCGACTCCGTCTCAAAGGAAAAAAAAAAAAACCTTCACTCAATCATATCTGCCATGACATTTTTTCCAAATTTAACATTTCCAGGCTTCAGAGATGAGGACCTGGTAGCTTTGGAAGAGCATTTTTCAGTCTATCACAGTAATATTTTCTTAAGCTGAGAGGCAGGTAATAGAAGATATGTGACTTCCCACTTGGGCCCAGCAGAATGACTCCTGCAAAAAGGGTAGCCAGAAGAAGGGGGGTCATTCTGCCATCAATGAGGTGGTGACCTGAGGATACACCATCAACATTCACAGGTGCATCCACGGAGTGGGCTTCAAGAAGAATGCCCCTCAGGCACTCAAGAGAGATCCAGAAATCTGCTGATGGAGATGGGGACTCCAGATGTACGCACTAATACTAGGCTCAACAAATGTTGGGTGAAAGGAAGGGCCCTACCACATCCATGTTTATCATGCAGAAAACATCATGAGGTGAAAGTTCACCAAACAAACTCTACACTTTGGTTTAACTATGTACCTGTTACCACTTTCAAAAATCTATAGACAGTCAATGTGGGTGAGAGCCAACCACCGATTGTCAAATAAAGTGATAAAATCATACACACACAAATAGACATAGAATCACGGCCCTTCACCTTTTTTTTTTTGAGACGGGGTCTCATTCTATTGCCCAGGCTGGTGTGTAATGGTGCAATCATAGCTCACTGCATCCTCTGCCTCCTGGGGTCAAGTGATTCTCCCACCTTGGCCTTCTGAGTAGCTGGGACCACAGACGCGTGCCACTATGCCCAGCTAACTTTTGTAGTTTTTTGTAGAGATGAGGTTTCGCCATGTTGCCCAGGCTGGTCTCGAACTCCTGGGGCTCCAGCAATCCACCTGTCTCAGCCTCCCAAAATGCTGGGATTACAAGCGTGAGCCACTGTGTCCAATCTCATGGCCCCTTACTTTGAATAACAGTTGTCTATGACTATATCTTAACGCAGATACAGACTGTGAACCTTTCATAGAAAAAGAGGTCTCCATACTCTGAACCTAAAATAAAAGTTTTTTAAAAAAAGAAAAAGAGGTCTCCAGGAGGCTGAAAGGCAGTGTGATGTGGGTAACTCAGTAGGAAGGTTAGAAGACCACATGTCATGCTCTAAAAGTAAAGTGTATGAATTTGTCATTTCAGACATAGGACAATTCTGGATAAAATGAGATCCAGGGCCTAACACCTATAACCTGACTTTTGCCATTTTCAGATTTTTTTTTGTGAGTCTTTTTTAAGATGTTAAATTACGTTTCTAAACAGTGGTCTCCTCCTCCAAACATTCACATTAGCAAGAGACCTGAAGATCAAAAATCAAAAACCCCTTTCAGAACCAAGTGGATTGGATACCAACTTCTAGCAGAATTCCAAGAATTGTGGACAGGTCAGTGGACAAAAATTCCCGTCATATTACCTAGGCAGCCACCAGCTCCACCTGCTTTTAATCCAAGCCTTCTGTTTCCCACCCCTCCCAGGCCAAAATTACTGCCAGTGCTCTATGAGTCAGCTCTGTCCCCAGGAAGTGACAAGTGGGCTCAGGTGCTGTCCTGGACAGCACTGGAGGAAGTAAATGGCCACTCCTTTGTCATTACAGTTCACTAAGTAGGTGTTTGTTCTTTGCCTGCAGCCTGGTCCCAGCAGGACTGGTGAGAGCTCATGTGTGCACCAGAGTCAGAGTACACCCTGTGTCCTCCCTCCCCAAACGGGGGAGTGGTTGCTAATGACAATGACCAACCTTACTGGAAGATGCTATGAAAATCCACAAAACTGAAGCTGACATCTGTGGCATTTTGCTTAAGGGCATTTTGTCAACAAAGCATACTGTGCACTAGAAACAATCTAGGTGGGTCATTTGCACCTGTAAATTACTAATAAAAATAACATTTCAAACTTGGCAGGCTTAGAGGCTGAGATTGCTGGCATTTCATTTGTCAAGTCTCAGCTCAGATGGCATCTCAGAGGCATCTGCCTAAAAGTGATTGCCCCAGTTACCTGCCATCCTGTCACACTTTTTAATCTCTTTCTTATCATTTTTCATAATCTTCAATGATTTTGTGTTTGCTTATGTATTTTTGGTCCATCTCTCCCACTAGGAGGTAGGTCCTCTGGGGAAAAAAAAAAAAAAAGATCCTGCTTTTTTGGTACCCTCTTATATCCTCAGACCTAGGACAGTTCCTGGCACATATTTAAGTACTCAATAAATATTTATTGAATAAATGAGTGGGTCAATGAATAAATTAATGTACAAATGCAGAGGCTGAATATAAATGTCCCAGGGCCCAGAAAGAATCAGTTACAGAAGTGAAAACAGGACCCAGATAAAAAATGTTTTATATTTACATGCCTCAACATATCTAGCTACGATTGCTTCCCCATCTGCTATATCTGGTATGTTCCCACAACTTAAACCAGAATATCACAGGCACATTCATTCATTTTCCAACTGGGGAGACTGAAGCCCAGCAAAGTGAAACGACTTAAGTGAAACTACGTGACTAGTTATAACTTGAACTTGGACCCTGATTTCTATCAGAAAAATAACTTACTCATAGGATGATCTGCGTTTTTTGCCTCATTTTGTTCATTTCCTCACAAACAATATATTCTATGAGAAAAGTGTTTTTGTCTCCATGAGACAAAAAAACATGGTATAAAGTCAGTGTTATATTTTGCAAATCAATAACCACTACCTCGGGGATTCTATTCAAGGACTAATTATTAAGGAGGCAACTTTGGCCAGGC
Source organism: Macaca nemestrina (assembly GCF_043159975.1). Taxonomy (NCBI): domain Eukaryota; kingdom Metazoa; phylum Chordata; class Mammalia; order Primates; family Cercopithecidae; genus Macaca; species Macaca nemestrina. Next base: position 2,754,788 of record NC_092126.1, read on the forward strand.
TTGGTAGGACTCACAGTATCAGAGATGAGTGAGATGAGGACATCCTGCTCCCAGGGCCACCAGGTACATGAGACCGTCAACATGAAAGTCCTGGACTCGGACCCTGGCTATTTTTAGCATTAGGGAGATATTGTTTCATATGTTTAAGGGGCAACTCTACCAGGAAGCAAGGAACTGAATGACTCCATGAGACACTCCCGGCTCCGCGGGCCTTCTGGACAAGAACAGCACAGGCAGCAGGAAGAACAAGTGTTTTGAATATACCCACTTCCCCTCCTCCCATGAGACTATGCTGCCTCCTTGTGATTGAAGAAGCAAACGCTGATTGCAAGTACTTCATACATCAACTGAGAAACATTAAAATGTTCTTAATAAGCATGAAAGACTTATCTGCATCCAGCTCCCATTTCCCGTGTATATGTTATAGAAAGTGCACTCCGGCTCATTCATTCATCCTTCCCATCTCCCCGAAAATGACATGTGTTCCGAAACCTGTTTTGAATTATAACAGAAAAGCATCACTGTCTGTTATTGAAAAGAGAAAGAATTTTTTCATTTCAAACAAATAAAAGCCCTGAAGGATCATATCTTCTCCTAAGTAGGTTCATTGTCAACCAACAGCAAACATATTACCCACAGTAAGTAGTGACTCTGTGAAAACGAGTGATTTATCAAATAATAACCTTAGAGAATCTCTGCTAGCTCTCAAATCTCTTGTTAACTAATATTATTCATTAACTATGTCTAGTATTGTGTTTTTTGTTTGTTTTTTCCGAGACGAAGTCTTCCATTGTCACCCAGGCTGGAGTGCAGTGGTGCCATCTCGGCTCACTGCAACCTCCGCCTCCTGGGTTCAAGCAATTCTCCTGCCTCAGCCTCCCGAGTAGCTGGGATTACAGGCACCCACCACCACACGCAGCCAACTTGTGTATTTTTTGTAGAGACAGGGTTTCACCGTGTCAGCCAGGCTGGTCTCGAACTCCTGAACTTGTGATCCACCTGCCTCAACCTCCCAAAGTGCTGGGATTACAGGCGTGAGCCACTGCGCCAGGCCCTATGTCTAGTATTGTAGCATCCACTTCCACCACCATCTCATAGAAAAGCATCTCCTTGAAAATCAAAAAAAGAAAATGATGGATGGCTTCCTAAGGGACAATTTTCCACACAAATAATGTTTAACAAAAAAACTGAAAAAAAAAAAAAAAGGACAAAGCAAAGCAACTCATAATGAAAAATAATTACTTTAGAATAATATTCAAAGGAAACTATTCAGGCAGTAGAGACAGTCTCCAGAAACAGAATTCATAGGACACCCCAGAAAATACTGCATGAACGCCACCAAATTCAATACCAGCAAGAAATAGTATGGTGGATTTCTGCCTGCGGGACAGTGATTAGTAACCTAAGCAAACCTATGTTTGCAGTTATCTGCTCTGAGGACTGGTTCAACTCACTATTTGAATTATGCCTAAGAACTCCGACCCTCATGTGAGCTCTGGCAGAAAGGCAGTTGTTAGTTCTTGTCCTTGGAATTACTGCCTCCAAAGATAAATCCAACGTGTCAACTCTAAATCATTTACCTAAATTACCTCCTTGATTAACTGTTGGTTTGCCAGCCTGTCCTTCCCACTAGATGGTGATAGGAACCCTGTTTCATTCATCTTTGTATTCCTCACTTCTAATACAGAGAAATGAAGTTAATAAAAATTGGTGTGGAGCCGGGCTTAAAAATCAATCCTTTTTTGAGTATTTCGTTGTTCCTATCTTTTTGGCATTTTAAGGAAGTTTAAAAATATTTTTAGTGCCAGGTGCGGTGGCTCATGTCTGTAATCCCAGTACTTCGGATCTTGAGGCCAGGAGTTTGAGACCAGCCTGGGCAACAGAAGGAGACCCCGTATCTACAAAAACTAAAATGAGCCAGGTGTGGTGGTGTGTGCCTATAGTCCCCGGTACTCCAGAGGCTGAGGTGGGAGGATCTCAAGCCTGGGGACTTGAGGACGCAATGAGTCATGATTTCATCCCTGTACTCCAGCCTGGGCAACAGAGTGAGACTCTGTCTCCAAAGAATTTTTTTTTTTTTTTTTTTTTACCAAAAACACCGTAGGCTCCATATTTCAAATTACCTCATAACAGGTTCACAACATTTGATGAATGATGGTGTTGTTTAGTTCCCTTGGAGCTGTTACTATTCTGCTATTATTAATCAAGAGCTCAAAAATCACAAAATTATATATCAAATTCTGAAGTATTAATTATAAACCCTATAAATTACAAGTCCTAATTTGTACCAAATATTACAGGTGACTGCAAGCAAGTTATTTCAAGCATTTACAACTGGGATCCATCCAGAAAAGATCATCTTTAGAGTCTCCACGTAAATCTCAACATCTCATCCACAGCAACGCCCCCAGTAACCTCAACATCTCATCCACAGCAACGCCCCCAGTAACCTCAACATCTCATCCACAGCAACGCCCCCAGTAACCTCAGCATCTCATCCACAGCAACGCCCCCAGTAACCTCAGCATCTCGTCCACAGCAACGCCCCCAGTAACCTCAGCATCTCGTCCACAGCAACGCCCCCAGTAACCTCAGCATCTCGTCCACAGCAACACCCCCAGTAACCTCAGCTTCTCGTCCACAGTAACGCCCCCAGTAATCTCAACATCTCATCCACAGCAACGCCCCCAGCTGCCTGCTGATTGCTCCATCCCCAACTCAGTCTTCATGGCGCAGCATCCATAGTAGGTACAAACACTATGCCTTTGGAGAGGAGTGCCTTAGAGTCCACAGCTAATGGCTATAGAAATTTACCCATTCTATCAAGAAAACACAAAATTAAAATGCCAACATTAGGCAAAAAGAAAAGAAAAGAAAAAGAAAAAAAAGGATAGGATACTCCCAATAGGTGCCAAAAGAGCAATGATTAGGTACAGTGTTTTTGGGAGAACTGACCTGGAGCCTGCTGGAGTTGTTCAGAGTCTAGAGGGAAACATAAACAAGAAAACCAACCATGTAGGTGTGGAAATCAAATAAGATGAGAGGCCGTAATGGATGGTAGAATGAGGGATTCCGGGAGCACAGAGGAGGGCCACCTGATGCTGCCCTGAAGAGGTAGAGAAGGCTTCATTCCAGAGCAAATCCTGAGCTGCGTTTGGAAAAACAAGCTGGAGGTAGTCAGAAATAGAAGGGGGAAGCTGGGCGCGGTGACTCATGCCTGTAATCCCAGCACTTTGGGAAGCTGATGTGGGCAGATCACGAGGTCAGGAGTTTGAGACCAGCCTGGCCAACATGGTGAAACCCTTTCTCTACTAAAAGTACAAAAATTAGCCAGGCATAGTGGTGTGCCCTTGTAATCCCAGCTACTTGGGAGGCTGAGGCAGGAGAATCGCTTGAACCCAGGAGGCAGAGGTTGCAGTGAGCTGAGATCGCCCCACTGCACTCCAGCCTGAGCGACAAAGCGAGACTCCACCTCAAAAAAAAAAGAAAGAAAAGAAAAGAAAATAGAAGGGGGAGGAGGCGGTATCCCAGGCAGAGGAAAGACTGCCACCAAGTAGGAACTCAAATAATTCCATAGCACCTAGGGTCCGAAATCCTGTAGAGGAGAAGTAGAACCGGTGGCCAAAGGTCAGATCACTGACAGCTGTAAACCATGACACGGAACTCAGATTGCAATCTGAAGGTGAATTGATTCAAGGACTCAATTCTAGGAAAGAATTTAACTTGCATCTTAAAAATGAAATCTGAAAATCAACTTGTTAATTCACAGTAGGAAAAAAGTCACTAAAGAGCAAATCGAGGCTGGAGTTCTCTGAAAGCAAACGCTCTGTCTTCAGGCTGGCCACGGAGAATGCCGGGATCTGATGAGGAAGCAGCTGGTGAAGCTCAGGTAGCTGACTAAAACAGCATCATTCATGACACTATGGGGATCCACCTACCTCCTGCCCCGGTAGGGGTACGGTCCAGAGCATTGAGTGACGGCTCTAGCGGCAGAGGAGATGGAGAGGCAATGCGCGGGCCTGACAGCAGGAGGACCCCTGAGAACCGAGAGGGGATGCGCGGGCCTGACAGCAGGAGGACCCGTGAGATGGCCATTGCTCCACTGTGTCATCACGAGGGCCTGAACTAGAAAGTAGAAGTAGAAACGAGAAGGCAGATTTAGGAGAATTACTTCCCCCTCCTCCTCCTCCTCTTCCTCCTCCTCCCTCTTCCTCTTCCTCCTCCTCCTCCCTCTTCCTCTTCCTCCTCCTCCTCCCTCTTCCTCTTCCTCCTCTTCTTCCTCTTGTTCTTCCTCTTATTCTTCGAGTTAGAATCCAATCTTTATTTAAAAATCTAATCTGCCAGTTTATCGTTTTCCACCAACTCACGGAGCTGAAACTCACAGGCTTCACAATCTTTTGCTTAGGTGTTGCCTTTGTAGGTGCCTTAGCAGCAGCCATTGCAGGCTTTTTAGATGCTTGCTTAGCCTCTTTTGCTTCCTTAGCAGCCCTGATAGCTTGTTCTCTTTGAGCCTTTCTAACTTCAGGTTTCTGATTCCTCTTGGTCATTACAGCAGCAAGAGATACACCAGTGATGGCCTCTGGAATTTGACTGCTCAACGGGTTCTTTTCTTTTGAATTTCTTCCAACTGTCCCTTTTTGTGCTTCCTTCTGTAGAGGACAGTACAGTTTATCTGCCAAGGGTTCCTTTTGGAAAGGAATGCCAACTTGCATTTTGCATTAAGAAACTGGAAAACCTTCCCGTGGGTCCTGGCGTAGCGCTTTCCGTGTCCTGGCTAGATCTTGTACCCGCTGAAACTGCACAGCTCAACCTTCACGACAGCGGCTCCACAGGAAGAGAAATGATGGCAAAGAGAACTATTGTTATTATTTTTTGAGATGGTGTTTAGTTTCGCTCGTCACCCAGGCTAGAGTACTAAGGTGTGATCTCGGCTCACTGCAACCTCCACCGCCCAGTTCAAGAGATTCTCCCTACCTCAGCCTCTGGAGCAGCTGGGATTACAGGCACCCACCACCAGGCCAGGCTCATTTTTGTTTTTGTTGTTGGGTTTTTTTGTTTGTTTGTTTGTTTTATGAGATGGACTCTTGCTCTGTTGCCAGGCTGAAGTGCAGTGGTGCGATCTCGGCTCACTGCAACCTCTGCCTCCCAGGTTCAAGCGATTCTCCCGCGTCAGCCTCCAGACTAGCTGGGACTACAGGTGTGCACCACCACACCCAGCTAATTTTTGCATTTTTTTTTTTAGTAGGGATGGAGTTTCACCATATTGGCCAGGATGGTCTCGATCTCTTGACCTCGTGCTCTGCCTGCCTCAGCCTCCCAAAGTGCTGGGATTACAGGCGTGAGCCACTGTGCCTGGCCTAATTTTTGTATTTTTAGTAGAGATGGGGTTTTACCATGTTGGCCAGGCTGGTCTCGAACTCCTAACCTCAGGTGATCCACTCACCTCAGCCTCCCAAACTGCTGGGATTACAGGCATGGGCCACCATGCCTGGCCTGATTTAGGAGATTTTTAGGAGGCAGAATCAGGTGGTCTGAGGGATCAACTGCATGTGGGAAGTGAGGGGGAAGTAGGGGTTTGAGATGACTGGTTAAAGTCAGCCAGCAAGGGGGAGTAAAGGAGTGCAGGCACGTTTGTGTGGGGAGACGGTGAGATTCATGACTTGGCTCCTGCCAACTTGTAGGATTATCTTTTGCCACTACCGAGCATAGATCCTTTATGCCTGTCAGACTGAACACCTTGCAGTTTCCAAAGGTGTCACCCTCTCGGACCCCAGTCTGTTTACATATATCATTCCAGACAACACAACACCCTTCTCCCTGCCCTGCTGACTCCTGTTTTACCAGCTCGCCAAGCCTGTCTGGCCAGCCTTCTCTGGTCCTTCCCCTGCTCTCCTGACTATCCAACTGTTATGGGTTGAACTGTGTCCCCTAAAAAGATATGTTGAGGTCCTAACTCCCAGTACCTGGGAATGTGACCTTATTTGGAAATAGGGTCTTTGCATATTGAATTAAATGAGTTCATGAGGGTAGGCCCTAATACAATACGACTAATATCCTCGTAAGGAAAGGAAAATGGCACGTGAAGACAGAAACACATGGGGAGAACACAGGACGACAGCAGAGACCGGAGTCATGCAGCCGAAAGCGGGGAATGCTAAGGATCGATGGCCAGCATTGGAAGCTAGGAGAAGGCAGGAAAAGATTCTGCCTGGAGTCTCAGAGGGAGGATGGCCCTGCTGTCACCTTGATTTCAGATGTCTAGCCTCCAGAACTGTGGGAGAATACGCTTCTGTTGTTTTAAGCCACAGGAAACTAGTACATCATCATTTCCATGTGCCCACGTTTCTACATTTGTAAACACTGTATGTCCACTTAGGCATTTACCACCTGGTCTGGTCATTCTTTGTTTTATATTTCTTTATTAAATTATGAGCTTACAGCTGGAGGCGGTGGCTCACACCTGTAATCCCAGAACTTTGGGAGGCCAAGATGGGCAGATCACCTGAGGTCAGGAGTTCGAGACCAGCCTGGCCAACATGGTAAAACCCCACCTCTACTTAATACAGAAATGAACTGGGCATGGTGGCATGCGCCTGTGATCCCAGCTACTCAGGAGGCTGAGGCAGGAGAATCACTGGAACCCGGGAGGCAGAGCTTGTGGTGAGCCGAGATCGCACCATTGCACTCCAGCCTGGGCGACAGAGCAAGACTCCGTCTCAAAAAAAAAAAAAAAAAAAAAAAGATGAGCTTACCTTTAAGGGCAAGAATCATGTTTTATACATCTCTGGACGTACAGCAAGTTGTCTGGCACAGTGAATGCTTAAGAAATATTTCTTAAATGAGAAAAAAAAAAATGGACCAAAGTTCTTGATGGCATTTAGAGATCAGCAGGAGCTTTACCAGATGGCAGCCACTGGAAGGAGCCCACAGGGGGATGGCATTGACATGAGCCTCAAGAAATTTTTACCCTGGGCCGTGGGTCAGGACAGAGGGAACGATGATAACCGCAGCAGCAGTCTTGGGAGTCAAGGAGAAACCTAACTCCTGCCCAGTCCTGTGCTCCATGGCACAGAACTGCTGGCCACTATTTGTGAGTTGCGTAGGACAGAAAACCCAGACTTCTGTTAAGGCGAGGAGTGCAGGCAACATTCTGGGAAGGCATGTGGGGTCTCAGACCGGCTGACGTGACAGGTGGGTGTGTACCAACGCACAACAGTTGTACTCTGTGCACGGCCACTCTTTTGAGCCTCCAGAATGTTCCCCATCTCGTGACCACCCCTGGGGCTCCCCAGTGAGCCCAAAAACTAAAGTGGTAACACCTGGTAGCAGAGGCTTCTCTGAATTACATGGAGCCATGCCTGCGTGATACCCATTTTCCTTCCTGCTTAGTTGCGGCCTGCCCACACCGTTTTGGTTTTCAAATATCCTGAGTATCACCCTGCACATAAGCAGTTTGTGAGGAATGGAGGCTGGCATGCCCAGCAGGCATTCGAGGAGAAGCTACATGGAGAGGCCAGAAGATGACAGTGGTGAAAGAGGCTGCACATTCAAGGCCCCAAGGGGGACAGGGATGGGAGGCCTGGTACGCAGACTGGCCTTGGGTGTGAAAGGACTTCTCCACCATGCCATTCAACTCCCTGAGAACTGGCTGGGCTCACCTGGTTGGCTCCTAAAGCAGCTGTCCCAGGAGGACAAGGCTTGGCCTAGTCCCAGAGCTGAGCAGATTGAAAGAAGAGTTCAGTACTTGTGAGGGGAGGAAAAGACATTGTGCTTGGCTCTGCTTAGAGCTATTATAGCATTGACTTCACTGTACTTTATTTCTAATCCTTCAGGAAGCATACTGTTACATTTAATAAGCCTGCAGACTTGATTCACCAGAAGATTTTGTTCCTGCCTACTCTGTATACATTTTCTTAATTTCTTTTTTTCTTTTTTTTTTTTTTGAGACCGAGTCTCACTCTATTGCCCAGGCTGGAGTGCAGTGGCGCAATCTTGGCTCACTGCAACCTCTGCTTCCCAGGTTCAAGCGATTCTCCTGCCTCAGCCTCCCAAGTAGCTGAGATTACAGGGGCGCACCACCACACCCGGCTAATTTTTGTATTTTTAGTAGAGACAGGGTTTCTCCATGTTAGCCAGGCTGGTCTCAAACTCCTGACCTCATGATCCACCCACCTTGGCCTCCCAAAGTGTTGGGATTACAGGTGTGAGCAACCACATCCGGCAATTTTCTTAATTTCTGTGTCCCTCTAAGGAGGGAGAGGAAACATGAAACAAAAGCAGTTAATGCTTTGATGTGTTCTCTTTGACCCTTCAGTCTTAATTTTTTCCAACTTGGCGGCACCTAGCAAGATCAAAGTTGTGGTCAACCATAGAGCTCCACAGTCTTGCACTGCTGCCATTCCTAGCACAGAGCCAAATGGGGTCTGTGTGGACTCTGTTCTGAAATGTAGCAAACGCAATTGCCTTTGACAAGCACAGCTGAGCAGCGTATTTAAGAATGTCAGAATATTAGGGGTGGGATAGACCTTCATAAAATTAAGACAAAATTTGAGTCGACTGGGGTCCAGTCTTGGACAGGGTTGAGCTTCCAAGTAGGTAAACCATGAATGACAGGCGGTTAAAAAGTACATTCTAGTTGGTACCTACAAGGTAACAGTATAGGTGCCACCATAAAAAAAAAAATGAAAAATTTAAAATCTAGAGATAAAGCTAGTTTTTACTTTGGTTTTATTTGTACTTCAATTCTGTTCAGGATGCTGGTTAGAAAACCTCCATGTATGAGAAACAGTGAGAGGCAAACTCTTTTGTGCCGTAGAATGTTCTTGATATCAAAAAAGAGCACGAGAAGCCTTCAACATTTCCTGTTTATGTTTCACAGATCAGAGGTTCACACAGAAACCACCTGCCCACGTGGCCCCTGCTGCTGGTTTCCCAAGCCCCAGCTTTCCTCTGCAGTCCCCTCTGGCACTGCTTTCTTCTGATGAAGTCTGGTGAAGTCCTTGGGGGAGAAACCAACGCGACAGCACTTTATCCTGTGAGAGCCTTGTGGTTCCTGCTGAGGGATTCCTCCCACCTGCCTCAGCCACGGGAGAGCAAAGAGGGTCTTGAGTCCTATCTAGGGCACCACTTGATAAAAACACGTGATAACACAGGTGCACCTGATGACACAGGAAGCTATGCCTTTGTGAAAACAGCAACAGCATTCTCCTGGAGCCCAGAGCCAGAGCTGGGAGAGACACACGAAGCGAGGGGTGGACGTGTGTGCATGCGTGTGTGTTTGTGTGTGTGTGTGTTATGTGTGTATATGTGTATCTAATAAACTTTGTTTTGTTTTGTTTGAGACAGAGTTCCACTCTTGTCACCCAGGCTGGAGTGCAAAGGCATGATCTCAGCTCACTGCAACCTCCGCCTCCCAGGTTCAAGTGATTCTCCTGCTTCCCAAGTAGCTGGGATTATAGGTGCACGCCACCACGCCTGGCTAATTTTTGTGTCTTTAGTAGACACAGCGTTTCACCATGTTGGCCAGGCTGGTCTTGAACTCCTGACCTCTGGTGATCCACCTGCCTTGGCCTCCCAAAGTGCTAGGATTATAGGCATGAGCCACTGCACCCGGCCTAACAATGAAATTTTTAAAGAAAGGGTTCTGAACCTAAAATGAAAAGAGGAGGCCGGGCGTGGCGGCTCACACCTGTAATCCCAGTACTTTGGGAGTCCAAGGTGGGTACATCACCTCAGATCAGGAGTTTGAGACCAGCATGGCCAACATGGTGAAACTCTGTCTCTACTAAAAATACAAAAATTAGCCAGGCATGGTGGTGTGTGCCTGTAATTCCAGCTATTTGGGAGGCTGAGGCAAGAGAATCTCTTGAACCCAGAAGGCAGAGTTTGTGGTGAGCCAAGATTGCACCACTGCACTCCAGCCTAGGCAACAGAGTGAGACTCCATCTCAAAAAAAAAGAAAGAAAAGTAAACGAAATTAAAATAAAAAGAGGAAATACAGTACCTGCTGTAGTTTACTTATGCAATAAAAGCAAGAGACAACACCTAGGTAAGGGCCTGGCACGTAACAGACCTCAATGAAGATTTCTGACTGGTAACAGGACAACTTCCTCTTTTTAATGCATTCTCTACCGACTCAGCAGTCTTTCTTATTTCTATTATTTCCTTGCTAGCATTATAGCTGCTAATGCCTTCCTTAGCCATGCAGAACAAGATATGTAGTCAGATTGCTTTCCAAGAAATTGATGTTGTTATGGGCACCATTACTGGGGAGGTCGAATTTAGGAACAGTTAACTCATTTATTCCCTTATTCAACTGTGAAAGGAAAATAAATTTTGAGACCCTAAACTCACTAAGCCAAAGGGGAAAAATCCAGCTGGGAACTGGGTCTTGCAAACCTGTCTCCCATTGTGTTCTAAATAGATAGATAGCTACCAGATAAAAAAGCTACAGACCTCTCTCACAATTTGCCCATAGGGAAATTCCTTGTGGGCTCCCAGATCTTTACTCTAAAACAATTCTGTTGAATCTCACCCTGGCAGTGTACATTGATAGCTTATCTTTGCAGGTATGGGGCAAAGGACAGAACTCACATCCGTCTGCTTACCTGAGACAAAGGCGTACGTGTCTGCTTCCTCTGCCCTATGTTTACGTTACGTAAAAAATGCAGATTCGTCGAATGTGTAAGTGACTGTACCTCTACCACCCTCTCACATGTAAATGGCTGATCAAAGACAAAAGAATGCAATGGCTTCCCTCTTATCCACCCTTTATTTACCCTTTGTAAAAAAACTTTCTTTCTCTTTCTACAATATTCATTCTTTTCCCTTTAAATATTGAGGTCCCCAGACCCTCTTTGGAAAAAGCATGGGCCACAGTTTTTCCTGTGGATCGGTGTTCTTTCCTGAGCACTTCCTTAACCTTGGCAAATAAACCCAAATGATCGAGACTCGCCTTGGTCACTTTCTTTGATTTACATAACCAACTCGTATCAAGGGCCTCTTATGGGAGACACTGTATTCATTCAGTCATGCTGTCGGGAGAGAAAGAGGAGGAAGACATGCACCTGCTCCCAAAGAGGCCACAGCGGAGAGATGGACCCTTAGATAATGGTGATACAATGAGAAGAATGCAAACAGTTCCTCAGCATCTCGGTGAAGGTGAAGACTAACTGCCTGCATGGAGGCGGAGAAGGAGGTAACCTTTGAACTGGGGTAATTTAAGAGCAAGAATAGGGGATGGCATTTCACACAACTTAGTAAAGGCATGAAAAAGGGACAGAATATGACACCTTGAGAATGGCAGTGCGACTGGTGTGAAGAACATAGAGGAAAGCAAGTGGATGTAAAAAGTAAAGGAGACTAGAAAAACAGATAGGGCTGGATTGTGAAGGCCCAAAGGATTTGGACTTTATCCTAGGCAATGAGCAACCACGGCAGACTGAGTTCCCTGAGCAGAAAAAAAAAAAAAGAAGGGCAAGTTCTTTTTTTTTTTTTTTTTTTTTAAAGACGGAGTCTCCCTCTGTCCCCAGGCTGGAGTGCAGTGGCGTGATCTCGGCTCACTGCAACCTCCGCCTCCCGGGTTCAAGTGATTCTCCTGCCTCAGCCTCCCAAGTAGCTGGGACTACAGACATGGGCCACTATGCCCAGCTAATTTTTGTGTTTTTAGTAGAGATGGGGTTTCACCATGTTGGCCAGGATGGTCTCAATCTCTTGACCTCACGATCCACCTACTTCGGCCTCCCAAAGTGCTAGGATTACAGGTGGGAGCCACAGCGCCCAGGCAAGGAGGGCAAGTTCTAATTGTTTGCCCAAGCCTAATACTGTGTGTGGCAAAGTGGAGTTGAATTTATAAACTAAGGATCATTGCATAGCTCAATTTAAAAAAAAATATGAGAGCAGTACGAAGATGAATGGACAGTGAAGAAAGTGGAGGTCCTCAGACAAATCTGGAGACAACAGTCAAATAAAATAATAACACATTTGAGAAGTTTCAAATGAGGATGAGTGCTAACGAGCATAAATACAATATTAAAGTAAAAAAGTCTTCCAATGGTGACTTTTAACTATGTCGGCTTCAAAATATATTTAGGGTTTTCCATGAAGCGTTTATACCAATATCACATATGTTCTGAATCAAACCCTATACTCCTTATCCCATTATGAGTTCATAGAATAACAAAATGCAAGAGAACTTGGCAAAACTGACACAATGAAATTACAATACATGACACTGCTCCCTTACTTCTTGCAATAATTTATAAACCAAACCAGTTAACACAGAAAATTTACAGTCACAAAAGACTAATTTCTGGCAGGCACAAGGTAAATTCATAGCTTAGCCAAGAAACTAACTCATATTTCCTACTTACCATTCCAAGGTTTGTCACACTGCATGTCCTGCCTTCTTCTTTTGTTTTTTGCCTCATAGGTTCTGAAATAAGTATTTGCCTAGAGTCTCTGAATTTAATCAGTTTTTGAAAGGATCAGGAAACATCCAGAGACTAATGAAATCTTTGTGTACCCTAGGGAGGCCTATGCTCTGTGAGTCTTCTCAGAGAAGTATTTTGGCCACTTGGTAAGGTTAAGGAATCCTTTCAGTAGATGTCTTTGAAGAGAAGAGAAACAGTGGAGCATTCTATGGTTGCAAATCAAAGCCTTTTTTTTTTTTAAGCAGAAAATGATTAATCTTTGTCCTTGGCTTTTTCTCTCTTGATACTTTCTGTATTTTGTTTAAATGATCTTGCCCCTGCTACCATGAATTTCTACAACGTATTTAATACTACAAAATCTGTGATCTTCTCTTTCCGGGGAGGGATTACGTGAAAAGGAAAAGAACAATGTGCTATTCTTGGCAGGAAAAGAGTTGCTGCTGACTCGGTGGTCTTGAAGTCACAACTTTTGGGAATTTTTCCAGATGTTAGGTGGGGGGGCACTACCCACTTCTCTACTCTGTGGAACTAGCTGATGACTCGGGCAGGCTGGGTGAGCTAACCATGGAAGCCATTGTTGCTTTGGAATTCTGTCCTTGGTGGGAAACCCAATGGTGTTGTCCACAGTCGTCTGTTCCAGTGAATGGAGAGCCAAATGACTCAGCCACGTGATGGGGTACAATAAAAGTGTCCCCTCTCCTCCTCCAAATACGTTGTGTTGGGTCAGGCAACCATGATGATGAAGTCTTCAAAAAGAGAGCAGAGATAAATGCCAGATTATCCTTAAATCATGTATATCTCTTTAAATGTATTATTTGCCTTGAGCTCAATAGCTACTTCCAGAAACTGAAACCAGAATGAAAGATTCCATCTACAATTCACCTCTTGGCAGCCAAACCCTCAACACACAGGAAATGTAACACCAGTAAAGCTAAATTCAGTGCTTGGGCTGTTTGGTCCAGATAACTTCCTACAGGAGCAAACCTCAGCAGAGGCAGAGGCACAGAAGGAGATCTCTGTTTAGAAGCATTTGAAAATCTTATTTGGGACACACTGAGGAATAAAGTGGTTCAACTATTCTGAAACATAAGGAAAAGCAGGCCAGGCGCAGTGGCTCACCCCTACAATCCCAGCACTCTGGGAGGCTGAGGTGGGCAGATCACCTGAGGTCAGAAGTTCGAGACCAGCCTGGCCAACACGGTGAAACCCCATCTCTACTAAAAATACAAAAATTAGCTGGATGTGGTGGTGGGCGCCTGTAATCCTACCTACTCGGGAGGCTGAGGCAGGAGAATCACTTGAACCCGGGAGGCAGAGATTGCAGTGAGGGGAGATTGTGCCATTACACTCCAGCCTGAGTGACACAGCAAGACTTTGTCTCAAAAAAAAAAAAAGAGCAGTACTGGCCCCTACAATTTTACAAACTTTTTTTTTTTAAGGGCTACCAAAGTCATCATCTGCTTTCATTTGTTGTGGGTTTGGGAGTGGAAGAACCAGTACCAGAGACAAAAGTTTAACTCTTGATGAGGGAAATGCGTTTCCAAGGTTCTTCAGAGAACTCTTCATCACCTCCTGTTCCAATGTTTGTTTATTAACTGTAATAAAACACTTTATGCCATACGATCATAGTTCCTTTCATCAGAGGGCCTGAAAGCAAGCTGTTGCTTAATTAAGGGCCCAGTCACAGTTGAGTCCAGGGATGCTGAGTTCAGGGATGCTGAACTCAGTGACGCTTCCCAGGCCAAGCAGGAACAAAGCAGATCTGCCCAGTAATTTAGAACATACAGGGAAGTTTGTGTATTCCCCGGAAAACAGGATTGCCATCACTGACCTAGGCGCCTGCTGACAGGGCAGGAGACGCAACACAGGTGTTGAACACGGGTGGAAAGAACTCAGGAAAGGAAGGGAGGTGGCCATCCTGCTTCCCCTGGCTGAGAACTCTCTCTCTGCTCCATGGGCTGGACAGGGCTGTCAGGGCATAGTGTTAGATTCACTGAGCAGTCCTGGCCTGGGAGGGAGAGACGGCACCAGTGGATATTTGACTGGGAACAAAGGTGGGGCCAGTGCCAAGAGTGACTGTGCAGGCCCCTGGCTGAGGCAAATCCCTGGGGAACCCTGTTTCCCTTCTCCCCTTCCAGCTCACTTCCCCTCCATTATCTCCATCCACATCCATTCCCATACTGAGGCCCTGTTCTGTGCCAGGAATTCGCTAGGGGCTAGGGGCCAGACAATAAAAACAATCAGAACCCTACAGTCATCCCTGAGGGGCAGAGTCCTAAGGACACAGAACAGGGTCGTCCTCAAAAGGCACAGAGCCTGTGTTAAAGAAGATGAGACTGTGGTCCAGAGATGAGCCATGGGAGTGAGACTGCTGCTATAGCGGTTAGATGGGGGAAAACGCTTCCTCTCACCCCCCACAGCAGTGGACAGACATTACTGAGAGCCAGGTGTCAGCTCAATCTAAGAACTCCCTGAGTCAGAGCTGTCCAAAGATAAAATGAGTTGCACAGGGTGTGGCGAGCTTCTAGCCCCTGGGGTTGTCGGAGAAAGAGGCTGAAGAGCCACCTCATGGGCCTGCTTGACAAGGTCCCTTCCAGGCCCTGTGGTCTGTGAATCCGCAGGGGCTGGTCCACCGGAGTGGCCAGTTCTGGGTGGCTCAGTCTGCTGTGCTCTAACCTGCGGTGAGAATAATAAAAAGCCCTGGTCAAGAAAGAGCCATGGAAAAGAGCCTGGTGAGGAGCCAGCTGCGGACTGGAGTTGGGGAGGGTGGTGGGGGGTACAGGGGCCATAACAAGTACCACACACGGGGTGGCTTTAAGCGATGGAAACGGGCTCTCCGCTCTGCAGGCTTGAAGTCCACATCGATCTGCGGCAGAGCTGGTTCCCTCTGTGGGGGGAATCTGTCGCGGCCTCTGCGGGCCCAGGGGGTCCTTGGCTGGGAGACGTGTCGCTGCCGCCCTCCCGCCTCCTGCGCTCTCTGCCTGGACGGCTTGTGCGACGGCGGGATTCGCTGCCCGTCCGTCCGTCGGCTTCTCCAACGGTAAAGGAGGTGAAGCGATTCCAACGCATACACTCTATGACTCCATAATAGGCCTCGAAGGACCACTCCAGTGTTGGCAGTGCATGCTTTTATCACGGGCAGTTCGGCTTTTTACACCGGGGAAACGGAAAGAGACGTCCCTTTTCTTCAAGTCAGCTAACCTCTCTGCGGAGTGACGTCACCGAGTCTCAGGCTGCTGATCCGAAAAATAAAAATAACACTACGGCCTCCCAAGGTGGTGGGACGAGGCTGCTCGAGAAACGCGCGGGTCCGGGGAGCAGCAGGCCCGGGCGCTCTCCCGCGGGCTCTCGGAAACAGCTCCCGCCTCACAGCGCCGCGGGGGCGGGCGAGGAGCGCGGGCGGGACGGAGGGGGCGGGGCGAGGAGGTCGGCTCTGTTCTCGCCCCGCCCCCTCCCCGCCCCCTCCCTAGATATCGCGAGAGGGCGGGCCCGCTTGGCTTCGGCGTCGGCGTCGCGCCCGCGCTGGAGCTCTAGGCCGGCGTCTCTCCGCGAGCGGCGGGTCAAGTGCTGGCGGCTAAGGGAGCGCGAGGAGCCGCCACCCGTTCGGCGTTGGCTCTGGCGTCGGGGTCGTTGTGTCGTGACAACCGCTCCGGTAGCCGTTTCCGAGGCAGCAGGTGGGGCCGCTTTAGCCCTGAGCGGGCTCCGCGGCTGCCTGCGAGTCTCTGCTGTGCCGACCCTTCTCTTCGCGGACCCCACGCCAAGCAGCGACCCTGAGCCGACAGCCGGAGCGCCCGGCAATGGCGGCCTCGACGGCCTCGCACCGGCCCATCAAGGGGATCCTGAAGAACAAGACCTCTACGACTTCCTCTATGGTGGCGTCGGCCGAACAGCCCCGCGGGAGTGTCGACGAGGAGCTGAGGTGAGAGCTGGGAGGGACGGCCGGGGAGCCCCTCCTTCCCGCCGGGCCCGTTACCCACCAGACCCCATGCACGGGCGGGCGGCGTGGATGCGGCTCGGGTGCCGCTCGGGTCTGTCCTGCCCGGCTAGCCGCGGGTGGGAGCGATCTTTAAGAAGGCTGGGCGATGACGTTTATCGTGTTTCCTTTTTTTTTTTTTTTTTTTTAAGCATATGTGCATATATGTAATTTTTTAAACAGATACAATCTTTGAACTTCTGTAATCGGGAACATCAAAGAATGAAATTGAAGCTTCAGATCTTCGACTGTTAAGCTTTTACTATTTCTTAACCTCATCTCTGAGGTATCTAAAATTCTTCGATAATTACAGTGTATTTTCTTTTCTTGGGAACCCTTGAAGATCTAGTCTCAAGCTAATAAAAGAGACCATTTCTCCCATTAGCATCGTGCCACACTGTATTTCTGCATCTGCAACCAGAGTTTTGGGTTCTTTCTGATTTTTGTTCCTGTTCAGAAATAGATCTAGGCTCAAAACAGTTCAAAGAGGAGCAACTTGAAATGACCCAGTGATATTTTAGTTGCTCTTGCATACGCTAAAGATACACATGTAAAAAGTTGTGGACCTGAGCGTTGTATGTAATAATTATAGTAATATAATTGGAAACCACCCGAAGTCCATTAGTAAGAACTATTAGTAAGAACTGGTGAAATATTAATTACGGTACGTTTGTATAATGGAACAATATACCAGCCTTTTAAAAAAAAAGAGGCGTTGATGCATAGAGAAAATGTTGCAGTACAGTATCTGTAGTGGGTTAGAAGTGCAAGGGGGCTTGGGCGTTGCAAGATACTAAAAATATAAGGACTCTACTTTCTGAAAATAAGGCTTAAGAAAAGTTACCATTGAAATTGGTAGTCTTGAAGCTAAAATGAGGATGTTTGTAAAATCTCAGAATATAGGAACCTAGGGCATTCCTGTATAAAGGATCTTATTTGGGACCATAAAAGGAAGTACTGCTTGGTGGTGGTAAATTTTAGGGATTTGTGTTACCTTGAAGAAAATATTGAGTAGGCTCACAAGTTAGAATCGTGGCCTTTTAGGGCTGGAAAGGACCTTAGTTTTGTCTAGCAACTCCCACGCTCATGGATGCTTGAATGTTAACATTCTCTCGCACACAGTTTTCTAACCTCTATTTGGGCTAAGCCACGTTAAATGGAGTGCTGGGGGAGTGTGATGGATAGGTCATGGAATTAAGAAGACAAAATTTCACCAGAACATAACTGAAGCAGGAGGACCAAGTTAGTTAAAAGATAAATAACGGCAGGGTGTGGTGGCCACGCCTGTAATCTCAGCACTTGGAGAGGCCAAGGTGGGAGGATTGCTTGATCGCAGGAGTTTGAGACCAGCCTGGGCAACATAGTGAGACCTCGTCTCTTAAAAAAAAAAAAGAATAAAAGAAAAGAAAACGAATTAAAAGATAAGTAACATGACTACAGAAGGCTCAAATGTAGCTTCACGGTTTTCAGCAGCAGCAATGTGGTCCTCACTGGCATTTACGTTATTTAGCTATTCTCCAGTGTGAGCTTCTTTTGGTCCATTTACCAAGTGACTTATTCTTTATCTCTGCTTCTTTAGTTTCTGTTTATTCTCAACTTGGATCTACTGTAATTTCCCATGGTCCCAATCTATGGATTGACCCCTCTCTTTCTGTAATTGGTTGGAATTGACATTCAGGTCTTTCTGCTTCAAAAGCCACTATACTAAACTGACTCAACTACATAGGGCTAGCTGCCTCTTCTGTAGTATCTGTGGCAGGGTAGATTCACTTAAAAGGGACTGACTTGTCTAGTTAGAGTTATATTCCTGTCTTTTAAAGAGAACTATCAAACCCTAATTCATTGAAGTTCATGATGTTTGGTTCCAAGTGGTAAAAAGGATGGGTTTTTTAATGGTCATTGTTAACGTGACTGTAAAGCAAATCAACTAATTCTACTAGTAATACAATATTGTTTTAGTCTGTTTTCTGTTGGTCATAACAGAATGCCTGTAATGATAATTTATAAGAAACTAAATTTATTTCTTATAGTTCTGGAGGCTTGGAAGTCCAAGGTCGAAAGGGTGCATCTGGTGAGAGCCTTTTTGCTGGTGGGGACTCTGTAGAGTTCCAAGGTGGTGCAGGGCATCATGGCAAGGGGGCTGAGCATACCAGCTGTGGTCTCTCTTGCTTCTCTTATAAAGCCACCAGAGCCACTCACTTGATAATCCATTAATCCATGAATAGATTAATCCATTCATCAGAGCAGAGCCCTCAGGACCCAGTCACCTTTTAAAAGCTGCACCTTGCAACACTGCTACATTGGAGATCAAGTTTCAGCATGAGTTTCAGAGAGGACAAACGTTCAAACCATACCAAATATACATTATTATTTATGTCACAACTCATGCAAACAGTATCATTAACTTTATGAGATCCTCTTTGAACAGAAACAATGAAAGTATACAGTTGGCCCCCTCCACGAATTCAGCCAACACCAGATAGCCCTTTACACTTGGGAGCCATTTTACACACCAAATTCACCAACAAAAATGCAAGAAAGTTAGCACTAGATAGCCCACGAAAAGGACACTTGTTTACAGCACAAGAGCCGAAACAAGAAAGCAGAGCATCGCCTTGTTTGACCCCCTCTGGGAAGATGCCGCCTCAGCTGTGAACATGTGCACTGGGCAACTCAAAATTTGCTTTGCTCTGTGGCAGTCTGTGAGCAACTGCTAAACGGACCTCAAGTGCTGGTTTTGGGATTACAGATTTTAGCAAGTAAACTTGCAAAGAAAGAATCAGAG
The DNA here is from genome assembly GCF_043159975.1 of Macaca nemestrina. Lineage (NCBI taxonomy): Eukaryota > Metazoa > Chordata > Mammalia > Primates > Cercopithecidae > Macaca > Macaca nemestrina. The sequence continues at coordinate 2,773,977 of NC_092126.1, forward strand.
AATAATGAGAATGAATCCTACCTTTTATCGGTGTCTTTGTTGTGTAAAATGTGATGATAGTTTGACTCTACCCATCCCCCAGTTGTGAGAGGATGTTATTTTACCTAAATATTGCCAAGCAATTTTAAAAAATAAAATTCAAACATACTTCAGATATATGTTTATAATTCATATATGTTTATACTACTATCATTAGATAAGGCTCAAAACTCAGTGTACACTTAAAGTGAGGTTTATATAAAGCCATATTCAAATAGTCTTAGCATTTCTATTTTTTTATCCAGTTGTCAGGACCGATCAAACCATCATTGAGCGGGGCGGTTATTTTTTTAGATGACTCAGTGCTGTTATTTTCTTTATTGTTGATACTTTGCATTAGTGCTTATGTCTTTGTTTGTTTTTGCGAGAAGAGCTCACTCTGCCACCCAGGCTGGATCATAGCTCACTGCAGCCTCCACCTCCTGGGCTCAAATGATTGTCCCACCTCAGCCCACCACACCCAGCTAATTTTTGTATTTTTTGTAGAGATAAGTTTTACTATATTGCTCAGGCTGGTGTCAAACTCCTGGGCTCAAGCGATCTGCCTGCCTCCCAGAGTGCTGGGATTACAGGTGAGAGCCACCATGCCCCACCAGTACTTAGGTCTTTAAGGAGTGGTTTCTACAGGTACCATTTGTCAGATACCAAGTTTTGAGGGTTAAATTAAAACTGGATAGAATCCATAAATCCACATAAGTATAGATAAATCTCAGTACATTGCAGCACAGCATTCAGCTAGTTTAAACACCACTGTCATCTTCTATGATTGTGGAATTCCCATTCTTTCAGGATACCTTGAATATAGGGCACAACTTATGAAGGTCTAATTTAGCAGGCCTAGTGAGTACATATGTGTATCTTACTGAAAACAAGACACTGGATTCTAAGATGTACCATCAAGAAAGAAAAAATACTGCCAATTATGATTATAAGATGCCATCCTTTTAAGACATATTCTTTTTCAGAGATATGAAAATGTAAAAAATGTGTTTTGGGAATTATTGAAAATATGACAGTAAATATTGCTAAAGCCTATCACTTGAGAAGGATTATGGTTTAGTGGGTAATCTGGTGCCAGATTGCCTGGGTTTGGATCTTGTCTGCTGCTTATTCGCAAACTTTATTAGTTGTGATTTTCAGTGAATTATTCATTTTATCTGTGCCTTAGTTTAAATAGTAAATGAATTAATAAATGTAAAGTGTTTAACCCAGTGCCTTACCCTCAAGTGTTAGTCTTATTGTGATAGAAATAAATATAGAAATTCATTTTTTCCACATCTCAGTGGGTTTTTTACACAGTCTGCTTTGGAGTTTACTATTCTGTTCAATTCAAATTCTATAGTAGTCTTAGATAATGCAGGCAAATTCTGCTTGAAAAAATATGCCTTATTTGATTTTCTTTGATATAATTTAAGAAATAAACACGCTTCAACTTTGTCGTTTTCTGCCTATAAAGGGATGTGGAATATTACAGTCAAAGGTTTACTGAGTAAAATAAAAAGTTTGTTTTCTAAAAGTTTCTTTTTGCTTACTTGTAATTACTTTTATTGTTAAGTCTTACTTTAATTGTTCAGTAATGATACCAGGCTTTGAAGTCTTATATTGTTATATTGTGTCAATCTATATAAGTGGAGTCTTCATTTAAAGAAAGAACCAGTTCTTGAAATATGCAATTAAAGTTAAAACACCTTGAAGCAAAATCTTGCTTCCCATTCCAGACACAGTCACAACTATCAAATGAGCAAGTCACAAGCAACAAGAAGTTCCAGTAGGTCTTTGAGGTGGCACCATATGAGCTAACAAAGTAAAAGTGAGAAGCGGTGACTTTTTCAGCACCAGATTTAGGCTGTAGGAAAACCAGTCACCCAAGAGGGAGGGGGAAAACTGAAACCAGCAGGTGCTTTCACCATCATGGCAGATCTGCCATGGAAATGGTGGTGCCCCTATTTTTGTCTGCAGGGATACTGACCCCAGAGGAGGTCATACAGTTCGTGATGATACTGGGATTAAGCTCAGGCTCACTCCTTGGGTTTTGTTATTCCACAACTAATGTTAATTCTACCATCACTTTAGAGACGCTGACTTTCATATCCAGTGTCCTCTGCTGACAGTTTCTTCTACTTCACTAACTTTCTAAGATTTCCTAGCATTTTTGGAGTCTGTTTTGTAATACCCTTATTTAAATGCTTATTTTTGCAAGATATTGTTGTCTTTTTTTGGATCTGAATAATTGTACTAATTTCTTTTTCTCTTAGTGTTCTGTTGAGAAAACAAGTTGAGTGAGGCTTTGAATATTTAGAACTTAAAATTTCATTTACAGTAGAAAGTAAACTAAGTGGCAAACAGACTGGGAAAAATTGAAGTTACATAAAATGTGGTTTATATAAATCTAAAGAGCTCAAATTTATGGGGAGATTTCTAATAGGCAAAGGATGTAAACATAATTCACATGAGGAAAGTAAAATAATATTAGTCAAAGAAACACAACAGTTTTTAAATACTATTTTATACCTGCTGAAATGGAAACACGCACACACACAATACCTAATCCTAGCAATGGTTTGGTAATTTACTGGGGACATTACAAACAGTCCTCTTTTTTAAAAAAAATAACTATATGGCAACATGGAGTGAACTATAAAGTTCTTAAACTTTAATTCAGGCTCTTACACTAGCACATTTTCTTTAAAACGTTATTGAATAACATGTACAAATATGTTCATGTCTGCCTTATTTTAAGTAGGAAAACTTATTTATCAATCTAAAAAATACAGTCATTAAAAAGGTAAAAAGAAAACACACAACTTATACTACACACATACTTACAACTTATATATCAGCATATGTATTTTATATATACTGTATGTACTTTTTATATGTATAGTTGTATATATTTTTATATGTTTTGATAGCTTATACATATTTATATGTATTATACAAAGGAAAGAATATGCAGAAATCAAAATTATGAATGACGGGATGCTGGGATTGTGATTATTAAATTTTATTTTTAATTTCAAGAAAACATAATTTCTGCTTGTGTTCTGTAGTTCTTTTTCTATCATTATCTTGTAAAAAATACTTACAGGGTGTGGACTTCTTTCTTTCCCAGTAGAGATACTTTTGAAACTCCAAAGGTCTTTCCTCATTCTTTTTTTATCCTAAGCAACGATGATCAGTTGCCTTGGTTTTTTTGTTTGTTTGTTTGTTTGTTTTTGAGACGCAGTTTCGCTCTTGTCGCCCAGGCTGGAGCACAATGGTGCAATCTCAGCTCACTGCAACCTCTGTCTCCTGGGTGCAAGCGATTCTCCAGCCTCAGCCTCCTGAGTAACTGGGATTACAGGCGTGTGCCACCAAGCATGGCTAACTTTTGTATTTTAGTAGAGACAGGGCTTCATCATGTTGGCCAGGCTGGTGTTGAACTCCTGACTTCAGGTGATCTGCCCACCTCCTAAATTGTCATTTTTAATTCAATATTGTTCACATCATTTAGGGAATAACTTGTTTTACTTTGAGATTAGGAGGCACCCCAAAACATTAATATGTGTTTATTTTTAAAATATTTTATTATAGTGTAATACACATACAGAAAAGTGTATTAAGAATAAATTTAAAGTGTCAGAAATTGTTACGAAAGCACACACTGACTGGGTGCAGTGTCTCACACCTATAATCCCAGCCCTTTTTTTTGTTTTTTTTTTTTTTTGAGACAGGGTCTCCCTATGTTGCCCAAGTTGATCTCAAACTCCTGGGCTCGAGTGATCCTCCCACCTTGGCCTCCCAAAATGTTGGGATTTATAGGCATGAGTCACTATGCCCAGCCCCCCAAAAGTTAACTACTAGTAGCCTCCTGTTGACTGAAAGCCTTACAGATAACATAAACAGTTGATTAACTTCATGTTTTGTATGTTACATGTATTTGTTACTGCATTCTTATAATACAGTGAGCTAGAGAGAAGAAAATGTTAAAATCGGAAGGAAAATACATTGACTGTTCATTAAGTGAAGTGGATCTTCGTGAAGATCTTTATCCTGGTGTCTTTCACATTGAGTAGGCTGAGGAGGAGGGGTTGGTCTTACTGTCTCGGGTGGTAGAGGAGATAGAAGGAGAGGCAGGCACACTTGGTGTAATTTTACGAAAATACATCATAATTTATGCCTAACTTTTGTGCTTTTTCATTTCTCTTAAGATGCTTCTATGTGGTACTAATAATCTTCCTTCTACTGTTTAGTTTCAGCGTCCATATCATAAAAGGGTCCATGTTGTAAAATAAGTCAGGCAATCTCAAATAGAGCTCTTTGTCAGATTGTCTAATGTCAATTTGTTTCCTGGCTTTGCTGCTTCCACATATTCTTCCTCTGGCACTGATTCAGAAGCAGTCATCTCTATCAAGTCATCTTCTGTTAATTCCTCTGGTATCAAGTCATCTTCTGTTAATTCCTCTGATGTGATGTCTATTAGCTCTTGAATTTCAATATCCATATCTTGAAACCCTTCACCCCCACCAAATAATCCACAATCTCATTATTTCCTTGCTTGACACTGTCATAAATCCTGCGAAGTCATGCGTAACATCTGGATACAGTTTTCTCCAGCAGGAATTCGTTGTTTCAGACTTGACAGCTTTCTTAGCTTTTTCTATAACAACAATGGCATAGGCAGTGGTGAAACCCTTCCAGACTTTCATGATGTTCTCCATAGAGCAGGGTTCCCCAAACCCCAGGCCACGTAGCAGGTGCCTGAGCTCCGCCTCCAGTCAGATCAGTGGCGGCATTAGATTCTCACAGAAGTGCGAACCCTATTGTGAACTCTGCATGTGAGGGATCTAGGTTGCCCACTCCTGATGAGAATCTAATGCCTGATGATCTGAGGTGGACCAGTTTCATCTGGAAACCTTCCCCCTCGACCCCACACTGTGCAAAAGTTGTCTTCCACAAAACCAATCCCTGGTGCCAAAAAGGCTGGGGACCACTGCATAGAGCACCATGTGTCCTGAATCTTAAAAGTCCTCTGTGACTCCCGATCTGGAAGTTAAATTGGAGATGTTGTGTTTGAGGACAAATAAACCACCTTGACACCTCCATAGGGTTGAACTCATAGGGTTCATAGGTGGCCAGAGAGACACATTGTCCAGAATCAAAACAACTTTAAAAGGTACTTTACTGCCAGGCACGTGGCTTGCGCCTATGGCCTTAGCTGCTCAGGTGGCTGACATAGTCGGATCACTGAACCCCAGGAGTTCGAGGCTGCAGTGAACTATGATTGTGCCACTGCACTCCAGCCTGGGCGATAGAGTAATACCCTGTCTCGCTTTTTTTTTTTTTTTTTTTTTTTTTTAAGCAGTTCTGTATTGGCAAGGTATTTCCTTATGGAACATTGATGGAACCAAGAGGGTTCTCATTGTCTAGACCTTGTACAACCACAAGACTGGTAGCTGGTGTTTATCTTTTCCCTTCAAGGCTCCGGGGTTTGCAGCTTTATAGTTAAGGACAGTCCTGATCATAAACCCTACTGCATTTGCATAAGACAGTAGAGTTAACCTGTCTCTTCCTGCCTTAAATCCTGATGCATTCTTCTTTCTTACAAATAAGTGTCCTTTTTGGCATTTTTTTTGCAGAATAGGGCACTTTTATTCTCATTAAAAACCTGTACGGGCAGATCAGATATCCTTTCTCCTTAATAATTTTTTCTTTTTCTGGACAGTCTCACTTTGCCACCGAGGCTGGATCACAGTGGCTCAATCGCAGATGGCTCACTGCAGCCTTGACCTCCTGGGCTCAGGTGATCCTCCCACTTTAGGCCACCCCCAAGTAGCTGGGACTGCAGGTGTGTGTGCGCCACCATGCCTGACTAATTTTAAACATTTTTTGTAGAGATAGTGTCTCACTATGGTTGCCCAGGCTGTTCTCAAACTCCTGGGCTCAAGAGATCCTCCTTCCTCAGCCTCCCAAACTGGGATTACAGGCGTGAGCCATTGCACCTGGCCCTTTCTCATGAATGATTTTCCTAATGGCCTCTGGGAACTCATCTGCAGCCTGTTGGTTGGCAGAAGCTGCTTCTCTGTTATCTTGTCATTTTAAAGCCAAACCTGTCTCTAAAATTATCAAACCATCGTTTGCTTGCATTAAATTCTTCAACTTTAGATCCTTCACCTTCTTTTTGCTTTAAGTTATTGTATAGTGACATCATTTTTTCTCAAATCATTTTAGAGTCTATAGTCTTGTAGCAATCCTGCACTCACATAAAAGATGCATTGGCAATACAAGATAAAAGGTATTTCACAAAATATGCAAGATTTTCATGCTGGTGTAGCTACTACAGTGACAGCTGTGTGAATTTCCTTTTATTTTATTTTTACAATGGTCTTTATGATGGATTCTTCTTTAAATGATGGGCAACCACAGTTGCAGAGCTCAATCTAAGGTACTCATCAAGCAATTCAACTTTTTCTTGTAATGTCACAACTTTGCTTCTTGGGAGCGCTTCCAGCATCTCTAGTGGCATTTTGTAATGGTCCCATGATGTTACTCAGAGTGTACAGTATTGCACTAAACAGGACAAAAAATACTCAAAAACCAAGAGAGATCACTTTTTACTGCAATAGGCAATTTATTGGAGCAACAAACTACTCACACTGAAACAACTAGCGTCATAGAGCTTTTTTTTTTTCTGAGACAGAGTCTTACTCTGTTGCCCAGGCTGAAGTGCAGTGGCATGATCTTGGCTCGCTGCAACCCCGGCTTCCAGGTTCAAGCGATTCTCCTGCGTCAGCCTCCTGAGTAGCTGGGATTACAAGCGCAAGCCACCATGCCTAATTTTTTGTATTTTTGGTAGAGACGGGGTTTCACCATGTTGGCTAGGCTGGTCTCGAACTCCTAACCTCAAGTGATCCACCCGCCTCAGCCTTCCATAGGGCTGGGATTACAGGCGTGCCTGGCTGCATCATAGAGCATTTTAAGCAAACTTGCAACACTTGAGGAGACCGCAGTAGCAACAAGAGATGGCTATGAAATTGTGACACAGAATAGTATGTACTGTAGTTAAGTTTATGCAGTTAGGATCCAACTGCAGAGGCACCACGTGTTGTATGTGCATGTTTTGATAAATTTTAACTTTACATTTTAACTAGGCTTGTTAATATGGTAGTAAATGATAAAGGAGACTGTTCTCTACATATATATTTTGCACTTATGACATAACTGACATAACTAACTTTTAAGTTTTTTTTAAATATTTCTGGGCTATGTGGTTTATCTGAGTTTCTTCAAATTGTCGCAAACCTCCAAAAAATTTTCCAGCAGATTTTTTGAAAGAAATCTGCATATAAGTGAACCCACACAGTTCAAACTCATAACATTCAAGGGTCAACTATAAATAGAGTCCAAGAGAAGATGTTTTTTTGCCTCTCTATAGGTAAAGGGTAACTGAAACCTGAACCTTCAATGTCTGTCTCCCAATTAAGTTTGTTTTTTGTTTTCTGCCACAAGCTCAACTATTACTGTGATAGGCAGAAGCCTAGGCATTTAAAGAAATCAATATTGTTAAAGCAAGCCCTGTTTACCCAGTCTAGTTCAGTCCCAGAAGAGTGTGATGAGTTGCCTTAAAAATTACACAGGCCCACTCCTGGCAGGTGACTTTTTTCAAATACTAAAGACATATTAATTTGATTAGGGCCAGGTGTGGTGGCTCATACCTGTAATCCCAGCACTTTGGGAGGCTGAGCCCGGGGAATTGCTTGAGGCCAGGAGTTTGAGACGAGCCTGACAACATAGTAAGACCCACCTGTAAAAAAAAAAAAAAAAAAAAGAAAAGAAAAGTTAGCTGGGCATGGTGGTGCATACCAATGGTCCCACCTAGGCAGGAGGATCACTTGAGCCCAGGAGTTCGAGACTGCAGTGAACTATGATCATGCTACTTTACTCCAGCCTGGGGTGACAGAGTAAGACCCAGGCTCTTAAAAAAAGAGAAATTCTGACACATGCTACAATATGAATGAACCTTGAAGACATTATGCTTAGTGAAATAAGCCAGTCACGAAAGGACAAATACTTTATGCTTTCGCTTCTGTGAGGTACCTAGAGTGGTCACATTTCTAGAGATGAGAAGTAGAATGGTGGTTGCCAGGTCTAGGGGCTGGGGAGAGTGGAGAGTTAGTACTTAATGAGTACAGTTTCAGTTGGGGAAGATGAAAAAGTTCTGGAGATGAATGGTGGTGATGCTTGCACAATGATGTGAATGTTCTTAATGCCGTAGAGTTGTACACTTCGTAATGGCTAGTGCTTGCTTCAGTAGCACATATGCTAAAATTGGAGTGATACAGGGAAGATTAACCAAAACACAAAAAGGTTAAAATGGTGGATTTTATGTTATGTATGTTTTACCACAGTTTTTAAAAATGAAGGAAAAAAGTTCTTAGTCAAAAATGGGGACACAGTGGGTATATTAGGGTAGAAAGCAAAAGAATATGAAGTCACCTGCCTGTATAATTTTTTTTTTCTTCTTTTTTTTTTTGAAACGGAGTCTGGCTCTGTCGCCCAGGCAGGAGGGCAGTGGCGCGATCTCGGCTCACTGCAGGCTCTACCTCCCGAGTTCACGCCATTCTCCTGCCTCAGCCTCCCAAGTAGCTGGGACTACAGACGCCCGCCATCACACCCAGCTAATTTTCTATTTTTAGTAGAGACAGAGTTTCACCATGTTAGTCAGGATGGTCTCGATCTCCTGTAATCCTCCTGCCTTGGCCTCCCATAGTGCTGGGATTACAGGCATGAGCCACTGTGCCCGGCTGTAATTTTTAAGGTAACTCATCAAACCATTTTGAGAGTATGGAGAAGGGAATATGTTATTAAAATGTTAAGTATGTTATTCCTAAAGACTATTTCAGGATCTGGAAAATTGAAAATACCTACAGTAAAACCTTAACAATTTAGACCAAATGCAGAAAGGATTATTTAAATCAGTGTAACATTTACATTGATTTTTTTTTAAAGCAGGTTTTTCCAAGTGCATACTAAGTAACAAACTGTATATGTAACAAAATAATGTTGGCGTGTAGAAAGGTCTTTGAGGTCTTTTTTAATGAGTATGTAAGAATTTAAAATTAAAGCATTTGAGTATTGAGCAACTTAATAGTTGTTTAAATACTTCATTGCATGAAATTTAACAGATGTTTCTAAAGTACTTATAGGCCAGGCACCATGGCTTACATCTGGAATCCCAGCAGTTTGGGAGGCCCAGGCAGGCAGATCGCGTAAGGTCAGGAGTTCAAGACCAGCCTGGCCAACATGGTGAAACCCCGTCTCTACTAAAAATACAAAAATTAGCCAGGCGTGGTGGTACGCGCCTGTAATCCCAGGTACTGGGGAGGCTGAGACAGGGGAATCACATAAACCGGGGATGTGGAGGTTGCAGTGAGCCGAGATCATGCCACTGCACTCCATCCTGGGCAACACAGTGAGACTCCATCTCAAAACAAAACAAAAATAATGGAGTACTTATAGAGAACTTCTGTTGCTCTTCAAATAAATCTGAATACACCATTCCTGAGCACACCTTTATTTTTCTAGATTAGAAATAAACAGAGCTGTAATTTATTTGCAATCTAATGATTTAGTGGTATCTGAGTTTGATGAGGTTTTCTCTGTAGTTTTATGCTTTGAATCTTTATGTTCTGACTGTTAACAGATATCTCAGAAAGAAATTATGCCAATGAAATACTCCTGTTGTGTTTTTTACCAAACAGTTACTGGTATATAGATCAAAAATGCCTACTGTCATCAGCGAATGTATAGATTTTGACTTGCATTATTTTATAGGCCAAATGAAGACTAAGCACGTCATAGTAATGTTTTGAATGCCTGATATAGATACTAAATACTGTGTTTTTAATATTTGGGCAGTAAGTGTTCTATATTTACTGACATTTTATTGTAGTTACTTAATGGTTTTTACCCTGAGTCAGCTTCTATTCTAAGAAAGTATATGTGAAAATAAAGGTTAGCCATCAAATAGAAGTTGAAATGTGAAATTTGAACATTTGTGAATTTTGACGTTCAGGTTTATCTTTTTCTGCATTGGGAAAAACGTTTTTTCTTTTTAATTTTAGCAAAAAATCCCAGAAGTGGGATGAAATGAACATCTTGGCGACGTATCATCCAGCAGACAAAGACTATGGTTTAATGAAAATAGATGAACCAAGCACTCCTTACCATAGGTAATGTCACATCGATATCATTCCTCTTGTGACTTACTTCCATTTTACATTTAATATGAACTTCTGGATAACAGCTTATTTGAATTTGTTTTATTGTAGATTAGCGTATTTGAATTTGTTTTATTGTAGATTTGTTACTGGAGCACTGGTGAATTCAGTAACCTAACTGCAATTTGTTTAGTAATTGTATAAGTGATGTCTAACTTTAAAATTATGGAACCCATTCTTTACATTATAATGATAGTAGTAAATGTTTATTTGTTGCACCTCAGTGGTTGCTAGCTACTAATAGTGCACATATTAGTTTTAACTTCCATGAAAGGAAGATGAGATAGGGGCTTGTTTGCTTCCCAAGTAGAAATCTGGGGTTTACTCAGTCTCTTTGCAGAGAAGCATAACTGCATGGATGGTAACTCGTTTTTAACCCACTGAAAGATAGGTGGTCATTATTACTGTTTATGTCTTTATTTTTTAACTTAATGTAATACTGTTGTTCAGATATTACATGTAATTTTTGGCAATTTCAAGTCTCAGAATTTTCTAAACGAATTGTGAAATTACATTATGCAGCAGTAACGAGTATGAAGACAAAAATAATGCAATAAGCATTATGAGAAGATGAAGATTCTAAATAAGTATAGATACCTAATTAAGGTAATACCTTGGGCCGGGCGCTGTGGCTCATGCCTGTAATCCCAGCACTTTGGGAGGCCGAAGCGGGCGGATCACCTGAGGTCAGGTGTTCGAGACCAGCCTGGCCAACATGTGAAACCCCATCTCTACTGAAAAAAAAAATACAAAAATTAGCTGGGCTTGGTGGCGGGCGCCTGTAATCCCAGCTACTCGGGAGGCTGAGGCAGGAGAATTGCTTGAACCCTGGAGGCGGGGGTGGCAGTGAGCCAAGATCGCGCCATTGCACTCTACCCTGGGCAACAAGAGCAAAACACTGTCTCAAACCAAAAAAAAAAAAAAAAAGATAATACCTTGGCTGGGAATGGTGACTCATGCCTGCACTCCCAGCACTTTGAGATTACAGAGGCAGAGGTGGGAATATTGCTTCAGGCCAGGAGATCAAGATCAGCCTAAGCAACATAGTAAGACTCTTTCTGTCTACAAAAAAAAAAAAAAAAAAAAAAGGAAAGAAAAAAGTTATGCCCTACCTACCTTGTATTGAAAAAAATAAAAGATTTCCAAGATTAAAATATTTTGTCATTGAATTAAGACAGCATAAATCCAGCAGTTACCATTAAAATAGAGTTAACTTCAGTTTTCCATTTGTTCTGTAGTGAAAGAAGAAAGAGTTAAGAACTACTGTATTTTAAGTCAGTGGGTGAAGACTTTGGAAGATAATTTGAAATAACCTGTTACTAACAAAAACAGTAAAAATAAAAAACATGAAATAATGAAATAGGTACAGATGCTGAAACTCAATACTAATGAAATCTGAGTGAAAAAATACACATTTTTTATGGTATATATGTAGATACCATGAAATATATATAAAAAGGAACAAAATAATGGCATTCACAGCAACCTGGATGGAGTTGGAGACCATTACTCTAAGTGAAGTAACCCAGGAATGGAAAACCAGACCTCATATGTTCTCATTTATAAGCAGGAGCTAAGCTATGAGGACACAAAGCCATAAGAATGATACAGTGGACTTTGGGGATGGGGTGGGAGGGGTGAAGCGGGGAGAGGGATAAAAGATTACACATTGGGTACAGTGTACATTGCTCGGGTGATGGGTGCACCAAAATCTCAGAAGTCACCACTGAGGAACTTACCCATGTAACCAAACACTACTTATTTCCCAAAAACCTATTGAAATAAAAATAGAGGGGAGGAAAAACAATAAAATTACAATTAGTTAAAAAAAAATACGCATGTTAAAAAGAGGTTTATATTCTTATTTTTCTCCTAAATTGCAGGTATATACTTTAAAAATCTTCCAAAAAAAATAAAGATACAAGATCTCGCTATGTTACCCAGTGCAGTGACTATTAACGGGCACAGTCATAGCACACTACAGCCTGGAACTCCCGACTCAAGTGATTCTCCCTCCTCTGCCTCCCAAGTAGCTGACTGTGGGCACACACCAGCGTGCCTGACTTCTAAAACATGTGTTAAAACCTTTATTGTGCCAGAATCCAAAATCAGAGTGTTCTTTCTTTTTATTAAATGTAGTGGCCGTCCTCACTTGTGTTAGTTGGGGATAAGTATCCTAAGAGAATTAAGATCAGACATGATTTAGAAAAATAGTTGATGCCAGCTGCAGTGGCTCAACATAATCTCAGCACTTTGGGAGCCTGAAGCAGGAGGATCACTTAGCCTCCCAAAGAACTCTTTTTTCTCCACCCAGGTTGGAGAGCAGTGGCACAATCTCGGCTCACTGCAATCTCTGTGTCTCAGGTTCAAGAGATTCTCGTGCCTCAGCCTCCCAAGTAGCTGGGATTACAGGCACCCACTACCACGCCCAGCTAATTTTTGTATTTTTAGTATTGACAGGGTTTCACCATGTTAGCCAAGCTGGTCTCGAACTCCTGACCTCAAGTGATCCACCTGCCTCAGCCTCCCAAAGTGCTGGGATTACAGGCATGAGCCACCACGCCCTTCCCCAAAGAACTCTTGCCCAGGAGTTCAAGACCAACCTGGGCAACAGAGTGAGACTCTTACCTCCACAAAAAAATTTTAAAAATTTGGCTAGGCGCAGCAGTGCATGCCTGTAATCCCAGCACTTTGGGAGGCCGAGGCAGGTGGATCACCTGAGGTCAGGAGTTCAAGACCAGCCTGGCCAACATGGTGAAACCTTGTTTCTACTGAAAATACATAACAATTTCCAGGTGTGGTGGTGGGCGCCTGTAATCCCAACTACTCGGGAGGCTGAGGCAGGACAATCACTTGAACCTGGGAGGCAGAGGTTGCAGTGAGCTGAGATTGCGCCATTGCACTCCAGCCTGGGCAACCAGAGCGAAACTGTCTCAAATAAAATAAGTAAAATTATCCAGAGGTAGTGGTGTGTACTTGTAGTCCCAGCTACCTCTAGGAGGCTGAGGCAGGAGGATTGTTTGAGCCCAGGAGGTTGAAGCTGCAGTTAGCCATGATCACATCATTGCACTCCAACCTGGATGACAGAGGGAGACCTTGTCTCCAAAGAAAAAGAAAAAAAGATTTTCAAAATAGCTATGGCCATTATTTTTTGACTTTTTATAAATATAATTTGAATGGTAGATATTTGCCATTCAAATAACCAGAGAAGTTATTTGGTCCCTAAGTAATTGAGGCTGTGTGTATGCAGAGATACCTGTGTCCTGCTTTTATCAGTTCATCACTCGGTTTTATCATTTCTTTCCATGACTTTTTTTTTTCTTTTTGAGAGTTTTATTTGACCAGCCATGGTAGCTCACCCTTGTAATCCCAGCACTTTAGGAGGCTGAGGTGGGAGGTTTGCTTGAGCTCAGGAATTGGAGATGAGCCTGGGCAACATAGAGAGACCCTGTCTCTACAAAAAATAAAAAGAATTAAGCCAGGAATGGTAGCACATGCCTGAAGTCCCAGCTACACAAGAGGTTTAGGTGGGAGTATCACTTGAGCCCGGGAAGTCGAGGTTGTAGTGAGCCATGATGGTGCCACTGCACTCCTGGGTGATAGAGTGAGACCCTGTCTCAAAAAAAAAAAGTTTTATTTAACTGAAGATACTTTTTATAGAAACATCATGTCTTATTACCTAAGAATCTTACAGTTAGTATACAAGAAGTTATTGCTTCTATATACATGTATATATATAAACATAATTCAGTAAATTTTACAACTAGAATTTTCTATACAACAATTCTATGAATTAACAAAATGTTTATTTTACCCTATTCTGCTTAATTAAACTCAATAATATAGATCAGTTTATTTAAACTTCCCTTAGAAAAAAAGAGCATCATCTAAACTGTAGGACTTGTCACCTTCATTAACCAGGAAATGTATAAACTGGCAGTATTTTATAAATAGCGGAGTTCTGCTTTATATACTTCCCAGTGGCTTAAGAATTAAGGATGCCCATTTTTGCACTGAAGTGTGGAGCAAATTTTTCATTAGAGGGTAGAGTGAGAAAGCTAAATCACTTGTAAACTTCCAGAACTAGGTCTTTGGGATATAATTTTGTTATTTCACTCAGTCTTGTATCTGCATAGATCTTTTGTTTCTATCTTAAGATTGATGTAGAAATGCATGTTCTAAAACCAGACAGTGAGTTACTTTGCATTACTTGTTCCTTCCCACTGGATGAAATAATTGGAACTTTGTAGTGTTTTTTTTTTTTCCAGATCATTTATGTTTTCAGTACAGTTTTTCCTCATTATCCATGGGGGTTTCAGGACCTCCCTCAGATACCAAAATCCTCAGTCAAGTCTCTGATATAAAATGGCATTGTAGATGTATATAATTATGCACATCCTCCTTTATATTTTAAATCATCTCTAGGTTACTTATATTACCTAATAAAATGTAAATACTATGCAAATAGTTGTTACTGTACCATTTAGGGAATAATGATATAAAAAAAGCCTACATGTTTAGTACAGCTGAAATTTTTGTTTTCTCTGGCTATTTTCAATCCACAGTTGGTTGAATTTATGGATGTGGATCCTATGGATATCGCAGGCAGACTGTATTTGTTATTTTTTTTCAATCATTTGGAGTCTTTTCTTGATTGGGTGCTATACTTTTAAGTATTTGTATTGAATAGGAACTATATAAAGTTAAACCTCAAAGATAACAACAGAGCTATAAATACATTGATATGTTAAGTAGGTTGATAGAATTGTTTTTCTACCTTGTTTTTGTGGCTGAAAATTTATGTTTCAGGTATTAATTACAATATGCTTGTCATACTAGTATGATGGGTGATGATGAAGATGCGTGTAGTGACACTGAGACCACTGAAGCCATGGCGCCAGACATCTTAGCCAAGAAGTAAGTACTAATGACTGGAGCACAGTTTCACTTAGGCTGTTTTTAATTATGCAGAGTTAAAAGCATTCTACATTGCTTTTCCTGTATAAGCAGAAAGAAAAGGCTGTTTATGTGCTAGCTATAACCTGATGAGGAAAATAAAAAGCAAGAGAGCAGAAATGGGCTGGGCATGATGGTACACGCCTGTGGTCCTAGCTACTCGGAAGGCCGAGTAGCTTTTTTATGCCAACTTTTTTTTCCTTTTTTTCCCCTTTTTTCACCTTCTGAGTCACCAACTTTTATCATCTTGTCTCTTGATTAAAATCAAGGTATGTAGGTGGCAGGAAGACCAGCTTACCTGAATTTGGGATACTGAAATGTGTCACTTCCTTGTGGATGTTTTTATTTTTATTTTTTTGAGACAGAGTCTCGCCCTGTCACTCAGGGTGGAGTGCAGTGGTGTGATCTCAACTCACTGCAACCTCCACCTCCCAAGTTCAAGCAGTTCTTTTTTTTTTTTTTTTTTTTGAGACGGAGTCTCACGCTGTTGCCCAGGCTGGAGTGCAGTGGCACGATCTCGGCTCACTGCAAGCTCCGCCTCCTGGGTTCACGCCATTCTCCTGCCTCAGCCTCCTGAGTAGCTAGGACTACAGGCACCCGCCACCGCGCCCGGCTAATTTTTTGTATTTTTAGTAGAGACGGGGTTTCACTGTGGTCTCGATCTCCTGACCTTGTGATCCGCCCGCCTCGGCCTCCCAAAGTGCTGGGATTACAGGCTTGAGCCACCGCGCGCGGCCTTCAAGCAGTTCTCATGCCTCAGCCTCCCCAGTAGTAGCTGGGGTTACAGGGACATGCCACCACGCCTGGCTACTTTTTGTATTTTTAGTAGAGACGGGGTTTTGCCATATTGGCCAGGCTGGTCTTGAACCCTTGATCTTAAGAGATCCACCGGCCTAGCCTCCCGAAGTTCTGGGATTACAGGGGTGAACCACCATGCCTGGCCCCTGCCTCCTGTTTTTAAAGGTAGCAGTGAGAAAGGCAAACATAAGTTAATTCATGAAAGCACTCTTCCTTTACTGCTTATTGATTTCTAACACCCATTCCACTGTTCTTGTTGCTTACTCGTTTCTATGCCCATTTCTACTCTTTTTATTCCTTTTTTTTTTTTTTTTTTTGAGACAGGGCCTTGTTCTGTCACTCAGGCTGGAGTGCAGAGGCGCAATCACAGCTCATTGCAACCTCAAACTCCTGGGTTTAGCCAGTCCTCCCACCTCGGCCTTCCGAGTAGCTAGGACCACAGGCGTGTACCATCATGCCCAGCCCATTTCTGCTCTCTTGCTTTTTATTTTTCTCATCAGGTTATAGCTAGCACATAATGATCTTCAGATGTTTTTGTAAGAATGAACAGTTGAATAAGGCTCTTAAATAATACCAAAACATCACTGTTAATGTCTTTTTACGTGATGGTTGCATAGGTTAGCTGCTGCTGAAGGCTTGGAGCCAAAGTATCGGATTCAGGAACAAGAAAGCAGTGGAGAGGAGGATAGTGACCTCTCACCTGAAGAACGAGGTAGTTTATTTCCTTTACTGCTTGCAGCATGATGCTAGTACTTTTTGCTAAGATAAATCCATTATTTGGAAGATGAGCAAATCGTTTTCATTTTGGGGACACAGAGTGGGGGAAAATGAAAGCAACATCTTTAAAATTCAGATACTACTTGTGTGTTTTGTTGTGTAACAACAAAATCAAGTTTTTTACCCCTGATTTCAAGAATATGGGGAAGTATTACCATCTTTAAAGTAATTATAAGTATTATTTTCTTTGTACTTTTTAGTGCAGAGTAGATATTCAGTGAATACTTTTTAAATTAATGCTTTTCAAGTCATTGAGTGTTTGGATGGTCTTCAAGTGGATAGCTGGAAGAGCTGATTTCCCAATTGCGTATGTTTTTTCTGTTGTTAGACAGTGGTGCAGCTTCACAAATGAACCAACGTGATGCAGAGTGAAGGTCTGTATTAGGTCCCACCAATCAAAAGGAGCAGGAGCGTCACAGGAAAGGAGATGGAGACAGCCCTCCCCTTCACAGGGATGGAAGAGGGTCTTGTAGGCCATTCAGCACATACACATTTAAGGCATTGCTGCCTGCTCATGCTTTTCTGTTTCCACAAGTAAAAGTGGTTACCTGTGGAGGCTGGGAGAAAAGGAATGTGTCTTATCTTGTTGCATTTTATACTTTTTGATTCATGTGAATGTATAATCTTCTCAAGAATTAAAAAATTGTATATAGTTTATTTGCAACTATTTTTAAAGGAAAATCCAAGCCTTCGAGTAGAGGGGAAAGATACAAGAAAAGCACATACTCACAAAAAAGAGGAAGAAGGAAAATACGGTAGAAACCTACCTCAAGTGTTGCAGCGTAGGGACTACCTATCCTGGGAAGAAGCTGAGAAGCTTTAGAACGAAGTCTCTGGATCTTGGTCGTATAGCTGCTAAGGTATCATTTGCTAGTCTTCCCTGTCATCTTCAGAACATAGCCTGTTCAACAGAGCTGTGGTGGTCTGAGCCTAATATTTGTACGAGAGAAATTTTACAAGTAGCATATTCTCAAGTTGTATTATATCTCTTCAACTTTGAGTGACTTCCAATTTATTTTCCCAAAATATACCCCAAAAGATCCTTGAGAAGTATTTCAAATAGAAATAGTTTCTGGAGTTTGTTTCCTCGTTACTCTTTAAAAACATGATCTGTTGAGAATAAGGAATTTTTTGTGAATGTATACTGTCAGTTGTAATTGAGGGATCTTTTTCTCAAGTTGTAATTCCACGAGTCAACCGGCAGGGGGAGCCATTTGACTAATTATAATTTCATTAATTCATGTTCCACTGGTGGGGTTGTTACTGAATTATATAGATGTTACATGGCTGAAAAATGTTTGTCTATTGACAGCAGACAGCTTAGGGAGAAAATTGTAACTCACAACATAGCAATTAAGATTATTGTCTGTGGAGACAAACCTAAGTTTGTGCTCCAGGTATGCTACTTGGCTAATTTGCATAATTTCTCTGAGCCTCAGTTTTCTCATTTCTAAATTGGGAGCTGTAAAAATATTTTGGTGACTATTAAATGAGTTAAAACAATTAAAGCACTTAGCACTGATCTTGGCATATTGTGAGGACTCACTAAATGTTAACTTTTAACAACTTCAGATATTCCCCCATAAAAAGTAAAAGTAGGTATAAAAAGAATAATTCACTTGTTGTGTTCATATAAATAGTCTACCTTAACCTTTTTAAATGCTAGTTATGACTTAATAAAGAATCATGATGGCCGGGCACGGTGGCTCACGCCTGTAATCCCAGCACTTTGGGAGTCTGAGGCAGGAGGATCTCTTGAGGCCAGGAGTTTGAGACCAGCCTGGCCAACATGGCGAAACCTCACCTCTATTAAAAATTAGCCGGGCATGGTGTTGTGCGCCTCTAATCCCAGCTACTCGGTAGGCTGGGGCACAAGAATCGCTTGAACCTGGGAGGTGGAGGTTGTAGTGAACCGGTATCATGCCACTGCACTCCAGCCTGGGTGACAGAGTGAGACTTTATCTTAAATAAACAAATAATCATGATGCACAGTTTGAAAAACACTGGCTCATACTGAGAAAATAATAGAACAAATGCACAATATATTATATATATATATGTCTTACAAACATTGAAAATTGCTGATGTACCTTCACAAAATAAAAACAAACCAAAAGAAACATTGAAAACATAAAGGGGGGAAATCAGAAATCTTTAACCAAGAATAGGGAATTAAATTATAACTCAACTTGTAATGATTTAAAAACTATATAAATCATTATGTCCATGGCAGAATGTTTACTGTATGTTCATATACTTTATTGTCTAAACTGGGTAATTATTACAGTTCTTTTTTTTTTTTTTTTTTTGAGACAGAGTCCTGCTCTGTTGCCCAGGCTGGAGAGCAGTGGCGTGATCTCTGCTCATTGCAACCTCTGTCTCCTGGGTTCAAGTGATCCTCCTGCCTCAGCCTCCTGAGTAGCTGGGGTTACAGATGCGTGCCACCATGCCCAGCAAATTTTTTGTATTTTTAGTAGAGACGGGGTTTCACCGTGTTAGTCAGGATGGTGTCGAACTCCTGACCTCGTGATCTGCCTGCCTTGGCCTCCCAAAGTGCTGGGATTGCAGGCATGAGCCACTGCGCTTGGCCTTTAGTATAAGTTTTAAAAATATAAGTATAGATATTGATAAAAGCCTAGGGAATTAAGAAAGTACTGGCCAGGTGTGTTGGCTCACACCTGTAATCCTTGCGCTTTGGGAGGTCAAGGCAGGTGGATCACTTGAGGTCAGGAGTTCAAGACCAGCCTGACCTACATGGTGAAACCCCGTCTCTGGTAAAAAACAAACAAAGAGAAAGTACTTTGGAGGCCAGGTGTGGCAGCATGCACCTGTAGTTCCAGCTGCTTGGGAGGCTGAGGTGGGAGGACTGCTTGAGCCTAGAAGTTGGAAGCCAACCTGGGCAACAGTGAGATCTCATCTCTAAAAATTAAAATTTTTAAAAAAGAAGAAAGTACTTTAAATACCTTTATTGAGGGATGTCTCTGCTTTTTAAAAAATAATTTTTGAGCTAGGGTCTCGCTTGTCAACCCAGGCTGGAGTGCAATGGCATAGTTGCGACTAACTGTAGTCTCAGCCTTCTAAGCTCAGCCAATCCTTCCATCTCAACCTTCCCAGTAGCTGGGACCACAGTCGTGTACCACCACGCCCAGCTAATTTTTTTAAATTTTTTTGTAGAGATAGGATCTTGCCTTGTTGCCCAGGCTGGTCCTGAACTCCTGGGATTACAGGCATGAGCCCTAGCATCCAGCCTCTGTGCTTTTTTGACATTGAAATATTTTAATGAAATTTTTAATAAAACAATGGTGAAGCTGGGCATGGTGGCTCATGCCTGTAATCCCAGCACTTTGGGAGGCCAAGGCAGGTGGATCACCTGAGGTCAGGAGTTCGATACCAGCCTGGCCAACATGGTGAAACCCCATCTCTACTAAAACACAAAAATTAGCCAGGAGTGGTGGCACATGCCTGTGATCCCAGCTACTCGGGAGGCTGAGGCAGGAGAATCACTTAAACCCAGGAGGCTAAGGTTGCAGTGAGCCAAGATCGCGCCATTGCACTCCAGCCTGGGCAATGAGTGAAACTCCATCGAGAAAAAAAGAAAACAACGGTGAATGATTTTAAATAGCTGGCAATTTTATATTGGCCCCCCCTTTTCTGTTGTTGCTTTTTTTTTTTTTTTTTTAATTTTCTGATCTAAGGAAGTTAAAAACCTTAAAATGATGTATTCATAAATAGTTCCTCTTTAAAGAGCAACTATTAATAAAATGTGATCAGTTGTGTTGAATTGCTGCCAGCTTTATGTTTCTATGGTGAAGACTAGAATGAAAGAATAATTTGGAGTCACTTCATCATTACTTTATAATAGGTTTTTCTTAAAATTACTCTGAAAATGAGGTTATGTTTTTAGCCAGCAATGTCTTAAATCATGGCACTTTCTTAACAGGTAAGAATTGTTTTAAAAGATTTTTTCTTAATTATAATAATAGAAGATAATAAAATATTAAAACTACTTCATTGTTCCTTGACTCAGAGTTAACCACTGTTAATTGCTGAGTCTTATTTTTCTCTGTGTGTGTGTATGTGACAGGCATTGTACATAATAAATATAGTATATGGTGGTGTAACTCGTTTTTTTTTTTCACCATTTAACTCTTTCTGGATGATTTTCCCATAGCTTTAATCTTTCTTCACAAATACAATTTCTAATGGCTGGATATATTCCTGTTTTTCCATCGAGATGAATGCCAGATAGTAAATATTTTAAATTTTGCAGGTCCAGTGGTCTCTATTACGAACTACTCAACTCTGCCATTGAACACAAAAGCAACCTTAAGCATGACAAAAACAAATGAGCATGACTGTTTCAATAAAATTTTATTTATAAAACAGGTGTGGGCCAATCCTTGAGATCAAACTTCCTAAGTTTACATTTTTCATCTTATAGAAAAAAAGCGACAATTTGAAATGAAAAGGAAGCTTCACTACAATGAAGGACTCAATATCAAACTAGCTAGACAATTAATTTCAAAAGACCTACATGATGATGATGAAGATGAAGAAATGTTAGAGACTGCAGATGGAGAAAGCATGAATACGGAAGAATCAAATCAAGGTTAGATGTTTGGAAAATGTCACTGAGACTTTTGTGATGCTCTGTGTCTAAGATCATAGACTTTATTTTGCTTTAAACTTGTGAAAAAACAAAATTTTGCTGAGATTCACTTTATTATACCAAATACTTCTAAAATTTTAACCCCCATGGCCAATTTCAGAATAATAAAGTTTTTATACCCAGAGTTGATTTGATTTTAGACCATATGTTTTATTATATGGCTTTCTTATGGTTTATTTGCCTTTAGGCCAGGATGTTTGTCTTCATATTAGGCTATATTTTGTTTTGAATATTTTAGGTCATGTTGTATTTGTCATAACGATCTAACGTTTAAAATTTTTTAAATGAAGCATGTTTTTAGTATGGAATATTTGTTTTTACATCCCTTTAGGTACAAAATATGTCATATCTTTCTAATGTGGATTCTTTTGACTATTGGATTCACAGTTATTTAACTGTTTTTGGTTTTGTTTTTATTTTTCAGTCTTAGACACCCAGCCCCTGCAGCCTAGCAACTCCTAATCTGTCCTAGGAAATAGGCTTTAGTTAACTTTTATGAACCGTCATTCTGGTATTTAATGAAGGTGAATCTTCTGCACCACTAATGAAAATTTTTGTCGGCCGGGCGCGGTGGCTCAAGCCTATAATCCCAGCACTTTGGGAGGCCGAGGCGGGCGGATCACGAGGTCAGGAGATCGAGACCATCCTGGCTAAGACGGTGAAACCCCGTCTCTACTAAGAAATACAAAAAACTAGCCGGGCGAGGTGGTGGGCGCCTGTAGTCCCAGCTACTCGGGAGGCTGAGGCCGGAGAATGGCGTGAACCCGGGAGGCGGAGCTTGCAGTGAGCTGAGATCCGGCCACTGCACTCCAGCCTGGGTGACAGAGCGAGACTCCGTCTCAAAAAAAAAAAAAGAAAATTTTTGTGCCCACTATCTACTCCTTGTACTTACAAACTTCATACCTTTCAGTGGAGGTGTAACATTTTATTTGTGGTGCCCAGAGTGGTTAAGTCTGAGGAAATTAAATTATTATTATATTACCATTTTGGTAAGCATTGTATGAAATATGAATAATTCTATGATACAGCCTGATGAGTCACTGTCTCATAGTGTCAGGGTCACAGTCCTTTTTGTTATTCCATAATATGCTTCAGCCTTTTAGTCTATTTCATATAGCCTTTCATTTCCATTATATACTCCATCGTCTGTTTAACTTATATTAATTTGAGCAAATTTCATCTTAAGTAGTAGCTGTTGTATGTTTCTATTATCCATTTTCATTTTTATTTTATTTTTTGTTACAGAGGTAGGGTTTTTTGTTTAACGCCATTTCTTTGGAAAAATAACTATGGCATTTTGTCCGTCTCTGCTTATAAGATATTACATTTCACACATTTAGTACATAAATGTATTTTTTTGTTTAAGTTTAATGGAGGATTAAAATTTTGTATTAGCTCAGTGCCTGATTTTTCTTAACTGGAGATGAAGTACACCTTGCAAAGGAGTATATCCTGCTTAGCATTACAAAACCCACAGGAATAGCATAAGACTTAGGGAAATAAGTACCTTATTTATCCCCTACCCTTTTTGGGCCCTTAACATTTTACCAGCTTTTAAGATCTCTGAGTTCTATAGAACCCATTAGTTTTTGGGCAATGTCAGTCTCCTCCCTTCCCCCCTTCTTCCCCCATTCACACAATTCATTGGAGAAAAATGACATGTTTGGACTCTTAGGCGATATTTCATAGCTTTGAGGTAATAAATATATATCTTTTTATAGCTCTGGACATTTGAGTTGTCGTAAACTCTTACCTTTCCAACTGTGATTTACAGAAATGTTCAATCTGAAACCTGTTTATCAGAAAGTAGACACTTCTGTTCTTTAGACTATTTAGGGGAGTGTATAGATTCTTCTATTTCAGTCTAAATCAGCCTACATGAAATACACCTTATTTGTTTTTAAAATTTTTATATTTGCTTATCACGCATGCTAGTAGAAGGGAACTTTAGCCGGGGTTGACAAAATATAACAATTTATGTTGACTTTTTCTTTTATCTTTGCAGGATCTACTCCAAGTGACCAACAGCAAAACAAATTACGAAGTTCATAGAAGAGATTTGTTCAACACTGCAATTGTTTGTTAGATATAAACCCTGTGACTGTAATACATTGCTTCTTGCTCTCCACAATTCATGACTTAAGTACCAAAATGCATACCAGTTATTATATATTGCCAAGAATTAAATGATAAACTTAGAGACTGATTAGACTGAAAATGCCTAATTGATATATATATTCTTGTGCCTAGTACTTTACCACAAATACAGTGTAATATCATCAGTCCAAAACTGCATTACTTTTGTAAAAACACTGGTTAATTTGTATAAGATATATAGCTTTTTATGCTTTAGAAGTTAAACAGTATCTTTCCGGGGGGGGGGACTAATTTATTTTCATCACTCTTAACTGTGGTGGTAGCTCTTATAAAGTTTGTTGATCTGTTGTTTTTTTTAAATCAAAAGCCAATTGAACAACAGGATATATAGACTGATAAATATTCAGGCTGAATAGTATTTTAACACTCGTCTTCAACTTGATTTATCTGTTTAATTGAAAAGAAGTATAAGAGTTACTGTCGCATTTTCTGGCCTACTACCTTTAAAATTCCTGTTGAGTTTCTTTGTATTTACAAGGAAAGGACTGAACTTTTTCTCATCAAAACTAGCTTTTTTCCCCACAAATAAATTATCAGGTTAAACTTTCACCAATGTCTGCTCTGTTTTTTGGGTTTCTTTCTTTTTTTTTTTTTTTTTTTAACCTTTTTGGTACACTGGGCAGACTTCAGAGCAGTTTTTTAAAAAATAAATATTCTAATGTAGCTATCTCACCATTCCCTTTAAATACCGGTCTTAACCTCCTGCTTTTATTTCCTACTCCTTTCTACACATACGCACACAGTCCTTTACCTTTTATTTCCTACTCCTTTCCACACACACACACACAATCCTTTACCTTTTATTTCCTAGAGTCCTTTCCACACACACGCACACAATCCTTTACCTTTTAAAGGTCATTAAGATTGTCACGACATTAGGGACTTTGTCACTCTTCTGTTGTTTGCTGCAATGTTGAAATTCTTACTTTGACCATCGATGCCTATGAATTCTTCTAAACGTGAAGAAAATAGATTGAGGAGCAGCAGCACTATAGGCAGGAAATAACAGTTTAACTGCTGAATTTCTATACCTCTCTGATTTAAGCTTACTAATTAAATTGCTATTATTCGTTTGGCTTAATTAGACTTAAGAAAACAACTGAGGGGTTGTTTGTTTTTTGAGGTTTTTTTTTTTGCATGAGAATTGTATGTAACCAGTGACATGATTATTCCTGAATGTACAGACAGAAGTAAGCCTGGACATTGTTTAATTTAAAAACTTTAAATAGTCCCTGCTTTAAGGGAATACGATAATGTATACTATGACAAATGTACTTTATTCTTCTAACACAGTAAGAATTATGTGGAATTTTTTCCTTAAACAAAGTGCAGGAAAGCCGTGTGTCTTGGTTTAGTGATGGTTTCATTTCTAGCCATACAATTGATGGATTGTATACAATTTTTGTTAGTACCAAAATAATCTGTTATATGAACAGAACAGACTTCTAAAATAATGTCTGTATTTTATATATATATATGTATATATATGCATATATATGAAGGCTTTTATTGAACAGCTTATCTTCCACTTGCAGGTTTATGGAAATACCAGTGTTTCAAAATAAAAAGTGGGAGAATTCTTTGCTGTTAGAGGAATATGGTTATTATTTTGATTTTTTAAATGACATATAATCAAAGTACTGCTGAACTATAAGTGCAGTATTCTACTAAACATTTCAGCTAGTAATACCACTGATTTAGAAACAAAACTGTTTATCTCTGCTTTCTGAATTTGGAATGTTGGGATTACCTGTTTAAATCTGTCTTGGGGGATTAGAGATTCAGTCTGTAGAAGTGCACATATATTCATGCACCCTCTGATTTTGGTTTTCTTGTTTCTGAGTTCTTAGAAAGTATCCACATACTCTTTTTTTTTGTAGAAGTAGCTGTTGTAGAGTGAAGGAAAGGATAAGACTTTAAACGGTTGATTCTTTTTGTGTTTTCTACCAACTATTTTTTGAAATTTAAATCACAAGCGAACTCGTTTTCTGGTTTTTAGAAAGTAGATGATTTCAGAGGAGTAAGACATGCCAAGCAGCATTGCCCAGTGGGGTTTTAGGTTGTCAGGTGCAGCTGAGAAAAGGTATGTTCAAGTCATAAGTAGCTAATTGATAGGGTATGAACTAGTCAAAATATGAACCGTTATGATTCAAGTTAGATTTTTCCTCTGGAGAGACAGATCTGAATGTTCAGTTCTAGCCAAGGTAGATTTTACTTTCAGCTTTTTGATCAGTATCACTTTCTGTGCTTAACTCCTTGGTGTTACATTGTCCATTTTCATTTGTCTAAAATTCTGCAGAGAAGACTACAATTTGACATAATGGTATACATGGATTGTTAAAGGTAGCTTTCAGTTGAAGATTAAAGCAAGATGCCATTTTCCCAATGACTTTCATTTTGTTTACATTTTTTTCCCTTTAAGTTAGTATACACTACACATACTGTAATAAAATACAATAATATGACAATTGCCTGTGTGTGGATTTTGTTTTATTGTTAACTATCTCAAGACCATAATCCATTGACCAAGTGTTCTGGATACCAGGAGTGGATCATGGATTACGTTGTGGCAGAGTAGTTTTTTTATTCGTAGTGGCATTGTGCTCAGTCCCTTACATCTAATCCTCAAAACCGCCACACAAAGCAAGCATTCTTATCTACACTTTGTAAGTGAGGAAAATGCTCTTGGTCACTTACATATTAATAGTTTTAGGGCCTCACATATGCTAAATGACAGGATTTAAATCCAAATCTAAATTTCATGGTCTTTATTCATACATTTTTAGATGTAGAAAACATTTTAGAAATTGTACCTTACAAATAAATGTATATGGATTATTGATACATAACTGTATGCTTTAGGAGTAGCATTTTTCAGGTGTTTGAGCTTCTGGGATTTTTTAAAATCTGAAAAAATGGAAATAATTTAATTTTGTTTGCAGTTTCTGTGCCATCTAGGAAAAATCGCTCAAAAGCACAAATAGCCAGTGGCTGGAGATGAATGCATGTCATTTGGTTGTGTTTTGCAAGTTTGTTTCTTAGCAGACTGTTTCAAGCTCGTAACATGATTTTTTTCATAGAATACGTCTTAACAAGTCAAGAACCATGCCCGCCTATAAAAACCAACATGTACCTAACCCAGGACTTCCCAGTGTGTTCCATCAAACCCTTATCCCACAAAGTGTTCCATGAAAATGGTATGAGAAATAAGCTTTGCACATACTATGTACTTTATTCCCCTACCCCTTGGAAACTTATGTACATTATTATAATAAAGAGTCTGGGCCGGGCGCGGTGGCTCAAGCCTGTAATCCCAGCACTTTGGGAGGCCGAGACGGGCGGATCACGAGGTCAGGAGATCGAGACCAGCCTGGCTAACACGGTGAAACCCCGTCTCTACTAAAAAATACAAAAAACTAGCCGGGCGAGGTGGCGGGCGCCTGTAGTCCCAACTACTCGGGAGGCTGAGGCAGGAGAATGGCGTGAACCCGGGAGGCGGAGCTTGCAGTGAGGTGAGATCCAGCCACAGCACTCCAGCCTGGGCGACAGAGCGAGACTCCGTCTAAAAAAAAAAAAAAAGTCTGGGCAGTTCTGCTTATAGGAAACGATTTAAAACTTAGTTTTACCTTTTTCAAATATATTTCACTATAGCCACCCCACTTTGCCCATCAAATAACATCCCAAGTAGGGCAATAGGCCAGGGTCTCTAATATATCAAACTTGGACTTCCTCCTAAAGAAGGAAGAGAATGGTTTATCAGTGAAAGAAGGAAGACATGGTAGCAATAACCACAGAGGATTGATGGATTGGATACAACTTGCCAAACATAAGGTTTTAATTTTTGGTAAGTTATGCAAGAAACTGCAAACTATATATTCAGGACAGATGAATCTGTAGTTGTGGTTGGTTCTAAGCTGCAGTGGTTTTGTACTGATAGAACTATTATTCCAAAGACCTGCTGCTCAAGCCGTTTTCTGGAATGTCTTGTGCTCACTATCAACTCTTTGCATAGCTGGTTGGCAAGAGCACATCTGCTACCCATCAAGAAAATAGAAGAGCAGATAACAAGTGTCTCTGGTCTGTGGCTCATACCCCCAAACTTGGTTACTCCAGCCAAGTGGTTTTGGGATTTGACTCATCTGGTTTTTTATTTGAGGAACTATTTGGGGGAGGTAATGCTGCGAGTAGGTAAATGAGGGTGGATTTGGCAAGTGTTGAGTCATGATTTTATCCCAACTGCCCAACCTGAAATTTTTTTCAGTGAAGTCTGCCAAGTGGTTAGCATTTCAGTTCTATTACCAATGGGAATTGTTGCAATTGGAAGATAACTCCTATAAATTGTTCCTATCTGTTTAATTGTGTGTGGATTGATGACAGTGTTGACTAGAAATAGAAGAGGATTCTGCAGGCTCATTTTTTATATCTTAATATCATTTGACCTCACTTATTAAGCAAAGAGGATTCTAAGCAGCTTTTTCTGAATAGAAGCCTTGTTCTAATAAAATGGTTCAGTCTGAAAAAGTGTTACCAATAATAGAGCTAATGAACATAGGAAGCCACGTTTACATTCTTGTTTAGTTAGGCTCCTTGGTCTCGGAAGTATCCCTATGTAAGCAGTTACTTAGCGTCAGAATTCTGTATTTTTATCTTCCTATGTAAAAGACACTCCCAATTGAAAAATAAGCAAGCACTTGATCGTAGGGCATTGTGCCAAGCTAAATCAGGAAATACGAACATCAGATTATTTCCCTGGCTTTAAAGAGTTTCAAGCTTAGGTGTGCAGAGAAGAGAGAGAGAGCACTGCTTTGCAAGAATAAGGAAGGAGTAAGGAGACACTCGCCCTCTGCAGCCATTCTCAGGAGGCCTTTCTGGTAGGCGAGACTGAGAAGGGTGGGCTAACAAGACACTACTATTGATCAGTTTTAGATGGATTTTCTTAATACCAAAATAAGATCTCTGATGTGGTTTGACTCTGTCCCCACCCAAATAGCACATTGAATTGTAATCCCCACTGTCGCAGGAGGGACCCAGTAGGAGGTGATTGGATCATGGGGGTAGATTTCCCTCTTGCTGTTCTTGTGATAATGAGTGAGTTCTCAGGAGAGTTAGTTGTTTAAAATTGTGTAGCACTTACTCCTTTTCTCTCTGTCTCCTGCCATCATGTGAAGATGTGCCTACTTCCCCTTTGCCTTCCACCATGATTGTAAGTTTCCTGAGGCCTCCCAGTCATGTTTCTTGTTAAGCCTGTGGAACTGTGAGTTAATTCAACCTGTTTTCTTCATAAATTACCCAGTCTCAGGTAGTTTTTTATAGCAGTGTGAGAACACACTAATACAATGTCTCTAGTCACCTACCTCAAAATTTTTACTAAGCAAGCTAGTTCTCACAAAAATCAGAAATGTCAAATGATTTTTTTTTTTAACACAAAAGCCTAGTACAAATGTTGGGTTTCAGAAGTTGAAGCAGATTTGTGGATTGTTGCCATTTAAGCTTGTGCTGCTGTCTTAATAATCCCTAAGTTGATTTACTGGGCGACAAGGGGCTGGGGAAGGAAGGGCTGGCTCAAAACCACAATATGGAAGTCCTGCTTTAGCTTGAAACTATCTTA
The DNA here is from genome assembly GCF_043159975.1 of Macaca nemestrina. Lineage (NCBI taxonomy): Eukaryota > Metazoa > Chordata > Mammalia > Primates > Cercopithecidae > Macaca > Macaca nemestrina. Next base: position 2,803,240 of record NC_092126.1, read on the forward strand.
GGAACTGTGCTTTGGTTCACTGCTAACTTTGAAAAGCAAACTGGTTCCTGCTTCCCCAAGTAAGAGTGTCTGAGTCTTTGTGTGTATTTTAGAGACAGAGGCTCACTGTGTTGCCCAGGCTGGACTCAACTCCTGGTTTCAAGTGATTCTCCCACCTCAACCTCCCCAGGAGCTGGGACTACAAGTACACACAGCTGCACCCAGCTTTTTTTTTTTTTTTTTGAGAACAGAGTCTTGCTCTGTCGCCCAGGCTAGAGCACAATGGTGTGATTTCAGCTCACTGCAACCTCTGCCTCCCAGGTTCAAGTGATCCTCCCACCTCAAGCCTCCCACGCAGCTGGGACTACAAGCACGCACCGCCACGTCCAGCTAATTTTTGGTATTTTTAGGAGAGATGGCATTTCGCCATGTTGGCCAGGCTGGTCTTGAACTTCTGGCCTCAAGTGATCAGCCTCCCAAAGTGCTGGGATTACAGGTGTGAGCCACCGCGCCCGGCCAATGCCCAGCCTTTTTTTTTTTTTTTTTTTTTTTTTTTGATACAGAGTCTCGTTCTGTCTCCCAGGCTGGAATGCAATGGCACAATCTCAGCTCACTGCAAGCTCTGCCTCCCAGGTTCACGCCATTCTCCTGCCTCAGCCTCCTGAGTAGCTGGGACTACAGGCGCCCGCCACCACGCCCAGCTAACTTTTTTTTTTCTTTTTTTGTATTTTTAGTAAAGACAGGGTTTCACCGTGTTAGCCAAGATGGTTTTGATCTTCTGATCTTGTGATCTGCCCACCTTGGCCTCCCAAAGTGCTGGGATTACAGGCGTGAGCCACGCGCCTGGCCCTATGCCTAGCTTTTGAGTGTTAGTTTTTCATGGTAAATCACAAAGTATATAATCCAATCTAGGACTCAACAGGCCTGAGAGGAGGTTGGAACTGACCAGATTACTAAGTGAATTGAACCCAGAATAATAGTCTGTATTATTCTAAGCTTCAAACATTGTTCTGTAGACCTAGAGTCTGAAATTTTATGAACTAGATGAGGACACATTGATAATGTGTAAAGTTGAGAGGAAAAGATGTTTGTTTTTTAGAACATTATTAAATATTTACTAAGCACCAAGTATGTGCTCAGGAATTTTGCTGGGGAATACACATTGAAAAGGTAAATTTAAAAAATGGTTCTTAGAACAAAGGTATATAATCACTGTGACAAAAAGCAAATTACATATAAAAGAGGAAGAACAGAAGAATCACGATGTCTATTGCTTACATGTCTTACATATATCATAAACATCATGTTCAAAACTGAGTTATTTTTCCTCCAAACTATTCTTTTTTTTTTTTTTTTTTTTTTTGAGACAGAGTCTTGCTCTGTTGCCTAGGCTGGAGTGCAGTGGCAGGATCTTGACTCACTGCAACCCCCACCTCCCTGGTTCAAGCAATTCCCCTGCCTCAGCCTCCCGACTAGCTGGGATTAGAGGTGCGTGCCACCATGCCCAGCTAATTTTTTTGTATTTTTTAGTAGGGACGGGGTTTCACCATGTTGGCCAAACTGGTCTCGAACTCCTGACCTCAGGCAATCCTCCTGCCTCGGCCTCCCAAAGTGCTGAGATTAGAGGTGTGAGCCACCATGCCTGGGCCCTCCAAACTATTCTTAATAGCTCTATCCCCCACTCCAAACATTCTCCCAAAATCAATAATTTAGCACCACATTGTCTACCTTGATTCATTTTTTTCTCTCAAATACTCAAAGCCAGTCCGTACCTTCATCATGTATCTAAATCTCTTACCATCATCAGTCACTACTGTAGGTACCTTAGTCAAGCCATCACACTTCGTAAAAAACATTATTTTAAGAGGCAGAGTCTTGCTTGGTTGCCCGCGCTGGAGTACAGTGGCACAATTATAACTCACTGCATCCTGAAACTCCTGGACTCAATTGATCCTCGCACCTCAGCCTCCCAAGTGGCTAAGACTATAGGGATGTGCCACCATGCCTAGCTAATTTTAAAACAGTTTGTAGAGAGGGGGTGTTGCTAGGTTACCCAGGCTGGTCTTGAGCTCCTAGCTTCAGGTGATCCGCCTGCGACAGCCTTCCAAAGTGCTGGGATTACAGGTATGAGCCACTACGCCCAGCTTTCCAGTCCTTTTTTTTTTTTTTTTGAGACGGAGTCTTGCTCTGTGACCCAGGCTGGAGTGCAGTGGCACAATCACGGCTCACTGCACAGGCTCAGCCTCAAGACTCAAGCAATCCTCCCACCTCAGCCTCCCAAGTAGCTGGAACTACAAGCATGCACCACTGTGCTTGGCTAATTTCTGTTTTTCTTGTAGAGATGGGGTTTCACCATGTCGTCCAGGCTGGTCTCGAACTCCTGAGCTCAAGCAATCCTCCCACCTCAGCCTCCCAAAGTATTGGGATTACAAATGTGAGCCACCACACCCAGCCAATTTTTAGATTTTTTTTTTTTTTTTTTTTTTGTAGAGCCAAGGTCTCACTATGTTACCCAGGCTGGTCTCCAACTCCTGGGCTTAAGCAATCTTCACACCTCCCACAGTGCTGGGATCACAAGCGTGAGCCACCATGCCCAGCTGGTTGTTTTATTATTGTTAAGCTTGAAGAGTTCTTTGTATATTTTGGATAACAGTCCTTTATCATATAAATCTTTTGCAAATATATTCTCCCAGTCTGTGGCTTGTTTTCTTTCTCTTGAATGAATTTTGAGAACTGTACTTTGAACATTTAGTTTTCTTTTTTGCCCAGACTCCAGAAAAATAATATTATATATGTTGATGAGACTTTTCTGAAGAATTAAAAATAAGAGATAAATGTTGATGAGGATGTACAGAGAAGAGAACCCTTGTAAACTGTTTGGGGAATATAAATTGGTACAACCATTATGGGTAGCCATATGAAGGTTCCTCAAATAATTAAAAATAGAACTACTGTATGATCCAGCAATTCCATTTCTGGGTATATATCCAACGCAAATGAAACTGGCATGTGGAAGAGATGTAAGTGTCCACCAACAGTTGAATGTATAAAGAAAATGTGTATATACACAGTGGAATATTATTCAGACTTGAAATGCTGTCATTTGCAAGAACGTGGATGAATCTGGAGGACATATATTAAGTGAAATAAGTCAGGCACAGAAATACAAATACTGCATGACCTCACTTATGTGTGGAATCTAAAAAAGTAAAACTCAGAAGAGTAGAATGGGCCGGACGCGGTGGCTCAGGCCTGTAATCCCAGCACTTTGGGCGGCCAAGGTGGGCAGATCACGAGGTCAGGAGATCGAGACCATCCTGGCTAACATGGTGAAACCCCATCTCTACTAAAAACACAAAAAAAAATTAGCCAGGCGTGGTGGCGGACACCTGTAGTCCCAGCTACTCTGGAGGCTGAGGCTGGAGAATGGCGTGAACCCAGGAGGCAGAGCTTGCAGTGAGCCGAGATTGCACCACTGCATTCCAGCCTGGGCGACAGAGCGAGACTCTGTATCGAAAAAAAAAAAAAAAAAAAAGAGCCTGGGTGACAGAGCGACACTCCGTCAAAAAAAAAGAATAGAATGATGGTTGCCAGTGGCTGGGGTTTGGGGTTGGAAAGATGTTGGTCAAAGGGCATAAAGTTTCAGTTAGATGAAGGAATAACTTTAGGCAATCTATTGTTAAATATGGTGACTATAGTTAATAACAGTGTTTTGGCTGGGTGCAGTGGTTCACCCCTGTAATCCCCTATAATCCCAGGCCGAGGTAGGAGGATCACTTGAGGCCAAGAGTTCAAGACCAGCTTAAGTAACATGGTGAGACCCTGTCTCTAAAAAATAAAAAATAAGATGAGTTGGGTGTGGTGGTACATGCTTGTAGTTCCAGCTACCCGGGAGGCTGAAGCGGGAGGATTGCTTGAGCCTAGGAGGTCAAGGCTGAAGTGAGCTATGATTGTGCCACTGCACTCCAGCCTGGGGGACAGAGTGAGACGCTGTCTCTAAAAAAAGAAAAAAAAATTAATAATAGTGTTTTATGTACCTGAAAATTGCTGAAAGAGCAGGTTTTAAATGTTCTTAGAATGAATGAAAAAATAAGTATATGAGGTGATGGATGTGTTAGTTTGATTTAACTATTCCACAATGTATACACATATATCAAAAACGTGTGTATACACCACAAATATATAATTTTTATTTGTTAATTTAAAAAATTAGAAGGGTAATAGAAGGGTATATTCTTCTTTTAGAGATCTTCTAGATTTTTTATGTAAATGCAAGTGAGTAAAAATGTGATGACTTTGTTGTTGTTTGTTGGTTTGTTTGAGATGGAGTTTTGCTCTTGTTGCTCAGGCTGGATTGCAATGGTGTGATCTCGGCTCACTACAACCTCTGCTTCCTGGGTTTGAGCTATTCTGCTGCCTTAGCCTCCCAAGTAGCTGGGATTACAGGTGGCTGCCACCATGCCCAGCTAATTTTTTTTACATTTTTAGTAGAAACAGGGTACATTTCACCAAGTTGGCCAGGCTGGTCTTGAACTCCTGTCCTCAAGTGATCTGCCCACCTTGGCCTCCCAAAGTCCTGGGATTACAAGTATGAGCCACTCCCCCAGGGCTCTTTTTTTTTTTTTTTTTTGGAGACAGAGTCTCACTCTGTTGCCCAGCCTGAAGTGCAGTGGTGCAATCTCGGCTCACTGCAACCTGTGTCTCCCAAGTTCAAGTGATTCTCCTGCCTCAGCCTCCTGAGTAGCTGGGATTACAGGCATGCACCAAGACGCCTGGCTAATTTTTGTATTTTTAGTAGAAACGGGGTTTTGCCATATTGGCCTTGAACTCCTGACCTTAAGTGATCCACCCACCTCAGCCTCCCAAAGTGCTGGGATTACAGGCTTGAGCCACAGCACCCAGTCGACTTTTCTTCTCTCCTTCTCTCCTTCTCTCCTCCCCCTCCCTCCCTCCCTCCTTCCCTCCCTCCCTTCCTTCCTTCCTTCCTTCCTTCCTTCCTTCCTTCCTCCCTCCCTTCCTTCCTTCCTCTCTCCCTTCCTTCCTTCCCTCCTTTCCTCCTCCTTCTCCCTTCCTTCCTTCCCTCCCTCCCTCCCTCCCTCCCTTCCTTCCTTCCTTCCTTTCCTCCCTTCTCTCTCTCTCTCTCTTTCTTTCTTTTTCAAGGTCTCCCTCTATCTCCCAGACTAGAATGCAGTGGTGCAATCACAGCTCATTGCAGCCTTAACCTCCCAGGCTCAGGTAATCCTCCTGCCTCAACCTCCAAAGTAGTTGGGACCACAGGTGCACACCACCAAGCCTAATTTCTAAAATTTTTTGTGGAGACGATGTCTCACCATGTTGGCCAGGCTGGTCTCAAACTCCTGACCTCAAGTGAACTTCCTGCCTCAGCCTCCCAAAGTGCAGGCATTATAGGCATGAACCACCATGCGTAGCCTAGTTCAATTTTTTAAATGACAAAAAGATCCACTTGCTGGATTTACCTATATTCAGAAGATGTGGATAGACCAATACAAGATATAAGTTCAGAACATATCTTGAACATTTCAGATACTCTACTAAGTGTATTACATGAATTAGTTCATTTAATCCCCAACACAATAGAGCTAACATGAGAAAGACTTCGTTAGATTTAGGGTCACCTAGATCATTGACGATCTTAGTGAGAGTGTGCTCGTTGGCCTTTTGAGGGTGGAAAGCCACATTGCATGGGGCTGAGGAATGAGTCGAAGGTGTGGAAAGGGATACTGCATGTATAGGTAGCTTGTTTTAAAAGTTTAGTTGTGAAACTGAAGACAGAGGCTGGGCACTGTACAGATTCATGCCTGAAATCCCAGCACTTTGGAAGGCCGAGGCGGGCAGATCACGTGAGGCCAGGAGTTCGAGACCAGCTACTTGGGAAGCTAAGACATAAGAATTGCTTGAACCCAGGAGGCGGAGGTTGCGGTGAGCCGAGATTGCGCCACTGCACTCCAGCCTGGGCGACAGAGTGAGACACAGTCTCAACAAAAAAAAAAAAAAAAAAGAAAAAGAAAGAAAGAAAAGAAAAGAAAAAAGAAAAAAAGAAAATGAAGACAGAGATAGAATAGACAAGATAGGGCAGGGATTTGTATGTTTATATTTTAGAAATTATTTAGTATAGGATATGGGAAGAGAAGTTTCACTTCATATATAGGACAAGTGCTCACATTTCTAGATACTGTTTAAAAATTAATCACCAGTAATAAGTTTGAAAAAAGAACTATGAAAGTACCCAGCCAAGCCGGGCGCGGTGGCTCACGCCTGTAATCCCAGCACTTTGGGAGGCCGAGGCAGGCGGATCACAAGGTCAGGAGATCGAGATCATCCTGGCTAACATGGTGAAACCCCATCTCTACTAAAAATACAAAAAAATTAGCCGGGCGTGGTGGTGGGTGCCTGTAGTCCCAGTTACTCAAGAGGCTGAGGCAGGAGAATGGCGTGAACCCAGGAGGGAGAGCTTGCAGTGAGCAGAGATCACACCACTGCACCCCAGCCTGGGTGACAGAGCGAAACTCCAAGAAAGAAAGAAAAGAAGGAAGGAAGGGAGGGAGGGAGGGAGGGAGGGAGGGAGGGAGGGAAAGAAAGAAAAGAAAGAAGGAAAGAAGGAAAGAAAGAAGAAGGGAGGAAGGGAGGAGGGAAGGGGAGGGGAGGGGAGGGAAAAGAACCCAACCAATAATTCTGCCTTCCTGTTCTTTGAATCAGCTACCTCCCTATCTGTGCATGTTATTTTTTCCCTATGCTTCTGTAGGCACTAAAGCTGTGCATATTATACTATGCACATAATGTTAAGTTTTTCTTTTTCTTTTTTTTTCCGAGACGGAGTCTTTCTCTGTCGCCCAGGCTGGAGTGCAGTGGCGCAATCTTGGCTCACTGCAACCTCCGCCTCTCAGGTTCAAGCAATTCTCCGAGCTGCCTCCTCCTCCTGAGTAGCTGGAATTACAGGTGCCCACCATCATGCCCGGCTAATTTTTGTATTTCTGGTAGAGACAGGGTTTAACCATGTCGGCCAGACTGGTCTCGAACTCCTGACCTCATGATCTGCCCACCTTGACCTCCCAAAGTGCTGGGATTGCAGGTGTGAGCCACCGCGCCCAGCCTAGTGTTAAGCATTTCAGAGTGGCATCTTCTCAGCCTGGTTTTTTCCTTAAAGCAATGCCTAAAACACATCACTGTTTTCTGTGCTGTAGGTTTATGAGATCTATATTAATATTTTCCATTATTTTCCTGTTATTTGCCTTCAAAAGTTCATCTATTTTTAAACCATTAATTAGTTTCCAAGCAGATGGCACAACAACTGAAATCTTTTTCAGAGTTAGAGGCTTTGGTACATATTGTTAGAACCCCAAACTTTGTGGCTCTTTGTTCAGACATCTTATTAACAATAGGTATTGCATCCAAATTTTAGTTATAATACAAATTAAAATAACTACTGGTGGCAAAAAAAAAAAAAAAAGAAAAAGCTACTAAAAATTTTTAAATCACCACCCCCTATTTTTTGTTAAATGACATTTTGGACGGTAAAATGGCAGGTCTTGTAGGAAGGCGATATTCCAACGCCCCATAACAAAACACTTGAGCACAGAGCTAGACAGCTCAGAGCTAATTTTGGAGCTCAGCCGTCAAAGCCAAATTTTTCAAAATGGTATCTGAGAAAAAACAGGGCTTAAGTTTACATTCTGTTGTTTAAACTCCATGTGTACAAAACTAAACTCAAACTTTCCCCACCAAATAATGCCACAACTGTGGAGGAGTGTCTTCCTGACACCCATGCCAGGCACCAAGTCGTCTTTGCTGCTCTTCTTGCCCTCACGCCTACATCTCATAGGTTTCTACGCTCTGTCAATATTGCCATCAGAATGACCCTTGACTCTGTCCTTGTCTAGCTTTTCAGTATCTACTCTTTCTTTGATCCTTTATTACCCACCCCCCAATTAGTCTTTTTCAGTTCCTCCTCTGTCACCCTCGCTCATCCTGGATATGATTATCCAGGATATTCCTGGATATGATTATCTTTTTAAAACAAATGTAATCATACATGAAAATATTCCCGGCCGGGCGCGGTGGCTCAAGCCTGTAATCCCAGCACTTTGGGAGGCCGAGATGGGCGGATCACGAGGTCAGGAGATCGAGACCATCCTGGCTAACACGGTGAAACCCCGTCTCTACTAAAAAATACAAAAAACTAGCCGGGCGCGGTGGCGGGCGCCTGTAGTCCCAACTACTCGGGAGACTGAGGCAGGAGAATGGCGTGAACCCGGGAGGCGGAGCTTGCAGTGAGCTGAGATCCGGCCACTGCACTCCAGCCTGGGCGGCAGAGCGAGACTCCGTCTCAAAAAAAAAAAAAAAAAAAGAAAATATTCCCAGTTTTACCACTTGTGGTTCCCTATAGATTGCAGGATAAAATCAAAATTTAATTTGCCCGTAGTCCCTTCATGCCGTGGCCCTGGTCCACAAGCATATTTCCAAGCCATATTTCTTTCTGCCCTCTATATGTCCCCTGGGTTCGCACGAAGCTCAGCTGTTCTTTTTTTTCTAACACAGGTCTTGTTTCCTTACTTTCTTTTTCTTTTCTCTGAATAGCAACTCTCTAACATTCTGGTATTTTCTGCCTTTTAGGTCAAATTCCACCTCCTACATTAAGCTTTTTGTGTGTGTGATTTTCTTCCTTTGAATCCCTATTATTATTTTAGGCTTCTTTCTCCCATATCGCATCTGCTGCTCTGCATTGTAAAATTATGTCTACCTGTCCTGTCTTTCCCTGGACTAATCACATCTTTCTTCAATATTTTCTAACTCATAGGAAGGTACACGCTGAATGTTTAATTATTCTCGAGTCTTGAGGTACAATAACTAGTGAAGCATTAGTATGTGATTCCAATCTGTAATGATGGAGCCCTGTTGCTCATCTACAGCTGGATGTAAATGGACGGGCCAAGAAGAAGTTTGCATAGATTCCAATGCCTTAGATTTTTTTCTCGATTGGAGATAAGAAGATATTCCAGCTGCGCTGCTCTTCCTCTCTTTTCTCTAGATCTGGACACAAAAGCAAACTTGCTGGACTGTCAAGGTATGCAAGGATGCAAGGTATATGTAGATTCTAACAGATGGGATTTGGCCTAACACAGAAACTTCTATTCCATTTACTTTGAGCTGAGTTTATCTACCCTGTGGTCCTACGGTATTCAAAGGTGATGGGGATCAGTGCTAAATTAGTGATACTTGGATCCTGTCTCAGGGAGGACTGGAATAGTTTGGTTTGAAGAGCCCTCTATTTCCAAATGCTGCTTAGCAGGGAAACATGGTGATATTTTATATTTTTTACTGACATGTCAGTGTATGGAGATACAAATGTTAATTTCAACAGATGTGTCCATTTTGCTCAGTAAAAGGTGTCAGGACACTGTACCATCACCAAAAATAGCTTCTTAAAGGCAATGGGTCCCTGGATGTAGAAAGGTTAAAAATAAAACAAAAACATTTTTACATATTTTTCAAATGCTGGTAAAATACGCTCTACACGAGCACTTTTTCAGTGTACTTCTTATCGGGATAGTTTCTTGCATAACCCAAATGACAAATATCTCTGCCAAGTTTTCACAAATTCCCAGGGAGCTTTCATCTGCTTCTTTCCTTTCGAGCTGTTTATTGAGACGGGAAGGCTTATTTAATAGCATTTTGTTATCCGTGTGCATCTTCATCCAGCTTTGAAGATAATTTGGTTTTGGCTGCTATTCAATTCCAAGACAACAATTTAAGGTAGGTGACTGGATAGCCGGTTGGCAGCTGGGGTTTAGAATAGCTTTTTTCTTAATTTGGTTTGCTTCAGTTAGACATTACTCTAATTTTCTTCTTACATTCAAACAGCAACAATAAGATTTTACTAAGTATTGTCAAAGTAAAGGAGAACTGACGAAAATAGGAAATAGGGTGAATTTGTGGATATGGAACCACACTACACCTTTGAAAACAGAGGATGCCTTTTTATGACATGAAGTTGGCCACAGTAGCGGCACCATGTCACTACCTATATTAGGTTTTACTGTAACTATAATCATTTCCCCTGAAAATTAACAAATGCAGTTGGCCCTTTGTATTCCTGGGTTCCACATCCATGGATTCAACCAATCTTGGGTAAAAAATATTTGGAAAGGAAATTACATCTGTACTAAACATGTGCAGACATGTGTTCTTATCATTATTCCCTCAGCAATACACTATAACCACTATTCACACAGCATCACATTGTATTAGGCAGTATACGTAATCTCAAGATTACTTAAACTTCCCCCCTCGAGATGACTGAAAGTACCTGGGAGTCAGGCACGGTGGCTCATGCCTGTAATCCAAGTGCTTTGGGAGGCCATGGCAGGAGGATCACCTGAGCCCAGGAGGTTGAGGCTGCAGTGAGCCATGATTGCACCACTGTACTCCAGCCTGGGTGACAGAGTGACACCCTGTCTTGGAAAACAAAAGTGAAGCATATGGGAGGATGCGCACAGGTTATATGCAAATACAGTGCTATGCCTTTTTTTTTTAAATCACGAATTTGAACATCTGCAGATTTTGGTGTCATAGGAGGTCTTGGAACCAATCATCTGTGGACATGAGGGATAACCACACAATGAAAACTTGATATGATGTAGTGTATTAGTCTGTTTTCAAAATGCTGATAAAGACATACCCAAGACTGGGCAATATACAAAAGAAAGAGGTTTATTGGACTTACAGTTCCACATGGCTGGGGAGACCTCACAATCATGGCGGAAGATGAAAGGCACATCTCACATGGCAGCAGACAAGAGAAGAGAGCTTGTGCAAGGAAACTCCCCTTTTTAAAACCATCAGATCTCCTGGGACTTATTCACTATCACGAGAACAGCACGAGAAAGACCTGCCCCCCGATTCAGTTACCTCCCGGGGGTCCCTCCCACAACAAGTGGGAATTCAAGATGAGATTTGGGTGGGGACACAGCCATGTATCACACAGGTCATTTCCAAGGTGCCTCCACTAGGTACGGTGCATCCGATATTCCAACCCAGGTAGCCTCTGGAGCCTGTGCTCTTGAAGCAGGTGCGCCAGTGTTGCCACCTAAATCCATGGTACACCTCTTTCATCTGCTATTTGTTTGTATTGCTCTTTGCATATTTGTGTTTCTGTTATCTTCTGGGATATACATAAAATCCAAGGTCTCTACCACGGCCAGCAAAGGTCTACATGATCGGGGCCTGACCTGCGTCTCCAGCATCATCCATTGCTCTTTCCCCGTGCTCACTCTTTGCCATTCCTCAGATAGCCCCAGCTCATTCCTACCGCAGGAGCTTAAAGCACTCTGTCCCTTCTGCCTGGATTGCCCTTTCCACAGATTACTATCACTTGCTCACTCAGTTTACTTAGGTTGCTGTCCAGTGTTACCTCCTCCTTGATTAGTCTATAACCCCCACCCTGTTTTATTTTTCATTGTAACATTTATCACTCTTGAAATTATCTATTTGTTTATTCTCGTTTTTGTCAATCTCCCGTTCCACTAGAATGCAAACTCCATGGAGGTGAGGATTTTGTCTGTTAATTGAATCATGGGGGCAGATATTTCCCATGCTGTTCTCATGATAGTGAACAAGTCTCAGGAGATCTGATGGTTTTCAAAAGGGGAGTTTCCCTGCACCAGCCCTCTGCTCTTGTCTGTTGCCATGTGAGATGTGCCTTTCATCTTCTGCCAAGATTGTGAGGTTTCCCCCACTACGTGAAACTGTAAGTCCTATACACTTCTTTCTTTTTTGTCTGTTTTGTTCATGACATGACTCTGGTGTCTAGAACAATGCCAGGCACATGATAGATGCTCTGTATTGATAGAACAAATAAATTTAGTTTCTCCCAAGAGTCCATGAGGTAGATAAGGCAGATAGTATCATATTCCCTTTAGAGTTGAGATGGTCTCAGAGAGATGAAGTCAATACCTCAAATGTATTGGCTAATAAGTGGTTGGGACTAAAGTGAGACTAAAATCTCTCCTTCACTATCAGGTCTGGGCATTTTTCACTGAACCAGCATCGTCTCTCTGATGTCATCTGTTTTTCTCTTCTTTGCCTCCAGTGTGGTTACAAAACATTTCTGAAATTACTGCCTGCTTCACTCATGACATCAACCATACCACAGGTAAGACTGACTACAGAGTTTGACAATTCTGAGTTAGTGGCTCTAACTTTTGCTATTTCCTGACATGATTCTTCTATGACTACAACTTTGACAGGTTTACAAATCTGTATCCTTTTCCCCATCTCCCATTTCATATGCAGTCAGAATATTTAGATAAACCCAAATTTTTGCTGAATTTGAATGAATTTATTTATTTAATATGGATTAAATCTCAGTTCTTCTATTTACTGTTATAAGTCATTCGATCTCTCTGGGCCTCAGTATCCTCAGTTAGTAAGTGGGGATAATAATAGTAACTACTTCATAAGGCTGTTCTGATTTTTTTTTTTTTTTTGAGATGGAGTCTTGACCTGTCGCCCAGGCTGGAGTGCAATGGCACGATCTCAGCTCACTGCAACATCCCGCTCCCAGGTTCAAGCAATTCTCCCACCTCAGCCCCCTGAGTAGCTGGGATTACAGGTGCACACTATCATGCCCAGCTAATTTTTTATATCTTTACTAGCGATGGGGTTTCACCATGTTGGTCAGGCTGGTCTCGAACTCCTAACCTCAAGCTCCACCTGCCTCGGCCTCCCAACGTGCTGGGATTACAGGTGTGAGCCACCGTGCCTGGCCGGCTGTTCTGATTATTAAATAAGAGTACATAAAGTGCCTACTGTATAATAATGGCTCAATAAGTAGTAGCTCTGCACTGTTTTGTTGTGTTCCGTGCACTCATAGATGTGAGGATACAACAATGAGGAAGCTAGATTTGGGGCCTTCTCTGTCAGAACTTTTAGTGTGACAAGGAAGACGGTTGAACAGTTGAATAAAGGAGGCATCTGTTAAGTACTATAAGCGGGTGGAGGGTCAGTCTTGGAGTTATCCTTGACTCCTCTTCTCTCACACTCCACATCCAGTCCCTCAGCAAATCCTGTCAGTTCTACCTTCAGAAAAAGGCCAGACCTTGATCATATCCTGCCACTTCTTCTACTGGCACCCGGGTCTGGGCTTTGATCAACTCTTGAGAACCTGGATTATGCCAGTACTCTCCTAAATATCTGTCTCCCTGCCTCTACCCTTGTCCCCTATAATTTATTCCCCACAGAGCAGCCAAGGGTGATCCTGTTAAAACTCTTCAGATTATGTCACTTGCTATAGGCAGAATACTCCCTCCCCATCACCAAACATGGCCGTGTCCTAATCCCTGGGGCTTATGAATGTGTTGCCTTACATGGCCAAAAAGATTTCACAGGCCAGGTGTGGTGGCTCACACCTGTAATCCCAGCACTTAGGGAGGCTGAGGTGGGTGGATCACAAGGTCAGGTGTTCAAGACCAGCCTGACCAACATGGTGAAACTCTGACTCTACTAAAAGTACAAAAATTAGCAGGGCATGGTGGCGTGTGCCTGTAATCCTAGCTACTTGGGAGGCTGAGGCAGGAGAATCGCTTGAACCTGGGAGGCGGAGGTTGCGGTGAGCCAAGATCATGTCACTGCACTCCAGCCTGGTGACAGAATGAGACTCCATCTCAAAAAAAAAAAAAAAAATTTTTTTTCACAGATATGATTAAGGACCTTGAGCTAGGGAGATTATTCTGGATTATTCAGGTGGGCTCAACCTAATCACATGAATTCTTAAAAGAGGATAACCTTTCCTGAGTGTGGTCTGAGGAAGACATGACCACAGAAAAACAGTCAGAGAAAGGCAACGTTGCTGGCTTCGAAGATAGAGCGAGGGGACCTTTAGAATGTGGAAGAGGCAGGGAAACAGACTGCCCTAGTGCCTCCAGGAGGAATGCAGCCCTGCCAACATACTGATTTCATCCCAGTGAGATAACTTCTGACCTCCGGAACTGTAAGATAATAAATTTGTGTTGTTTTAAGCCATTAAATTAGTGGTAATTTGTTCTAGCAGGAATAGAAAACTAATACATCAGGCTTCTGCTCAAAATCCCCCAGCGGCTCCCCAGCTCACCACAGGGTAAAAGACAAAGTGACCTCCAAGGCCCTAAGCCATCTGGGCCCCGGTATCTTGCGGATCTCACTTTCTCCAGTTACCCTTGGCTTACTCTGCTCCAGCCACACTGCATTCCTGGACCATCCAAGCATTCTTTCCACTCAGGGTCTTTGCACCGGCTGTTCTCTCTTTCTGGACTACTCCTCCCCCAGAAATCCACAAGGCTGTCTCATACTCCCTTTGGTCTCTGCTGGGATGTCACCTCCTCCATGAGCCCATCCTCAGCCTCCCGACAAAATAGGCACGTGTCCAGCCCACCTAACCCTGCCTTTTCTCGTTAACACCTATCACCACTTGACATATTATTTAATCGTTTATTATCTCCATACTCCCCTTCGGAAAATATGAGCTCACAAGGGCGGGGACTTTGTCTTCGTGGCTGCTGCATCTCCTTGCATGGGGTAAGTGCTCAGTAAATAATTTATTATCAGATAAATTGAATGGACAGGCCGGGCGTGGTGGCTCACACCTGTAATCCCAGCACTTTGGGAGGCCGAGGCAGGTGGATCACATGGTCAGATTGAGACCATCCTGACCAACATGTATGAAACCCCTTCTCTACTGAAAATACAAAAATTAGCCGGACAGAGTGGCATGCGCCTGCAATCCCAGTTACTCGTGAGGCTGAGGCAGGAGAATCACTTGAACCTGGGAGGCAGAGATTGCAGTGAGCCAAAATTGTGCCACTGTACTCCTGCCTGGTGATAGAGCAAGATTCCCTCTCAAAAACAAACAAACAAAAAATTGAATGGATGGATGAATGAGGGACAGAGAAAGAAGAAAGGAGAGAGTGTTATGGGAACACTGATATCTCAGGTAGTATAAGAAAATAGGGGAGGACCTGAAGTGAAGCCTGTGTAGGAATTAACCAAATGCAGAGGGGACATGTTTTAAACACAGGGAACAGCAAGTATGAGGTCATGCGAATGGCCAGCAGGCTGGAGCATACAGAGGCAGCATGATACGGCTTGGAAACTTATTTTAAGCAGTTGGATTCACTGTTAATCACTGTGGGGAATTCTGGCCAAGATTGCTTAGTCTGGAATTACACTGCTGCTTGGGTTCAAATCCTGGCCCCGTCTCTTACTAGCTGTGTGTCTTTGGGCCGTTACTCATCATCCCTGTTAAGAGGAGTATGATAGTAACCCTACCTCCAGGGCAGGGATGTCCAATCTTTTGGCTTCTCTGGGCCACACTGGAAGAAGAATTGCCTCGGGCCACACATAAAATACACTAAAACTAATGATAGCTGATGAGCTCAATAAATAAATAAATAAATAATAGCAAAAAAAAGTCTCATATTGTTTTAACAAAGCTTACAAATTTGTGTTGGGCTGCATTCAAAACCATCCTGGGCTGCGTGCGGCCTGCAGGCCACGGGTTGGACAAGCTTGTTCTAGGGCTGCTGTGAGGAATAGATAAGCTAAATGTAAATAAGGTGTTTAGAAGAGTGCCTGGTACTTGGCCAGGCACCGTGGCTCACGCGTGTAATCCCAGCACTTTGGGAGGCCGAGACGGGCAGATCACCTGAGGCTGGGAGTTCCAGACCAGCCTGACCAACATGGAGAAACCCCATCTCTACTAAAAATATAAAATTAGCCGGGTGTAGTGGCGCATGCCTGTAATCCCAGCTACTCAGGAGGCTGAGGCAGGAGAATCACTTGAACCCTGGAGGTGGAGGTTGCAGTGAGCCAAGATCGCGTCATTGCACTCCAGCCTGGGCAACCAGAGCAAAACTTCATCTCAAAAAAAAAGAGTACCTGGTACATTGTAAGCATGGCGTGAGTGTTAGCTAGTATTATTACCAGCAACAGGGGGATGCTGGAATTTTATTAAAAGGATTAACTTGATAGGCCTTAAGTTTTCTGTTTGTTTTTTGAGAAAGGGTCTTACCCTGTTCCCCAGGCTGGAGTGCAGTGGTGCAATCTTGGCTCACTGCAGCCTTGACCCTTTGTGCTCAAGATCGTTCCACTTCAGCCTCCTGAGTAGCTGGAACCACAGGCCAGCACCACCATGCCCTGGCTACTTTTCTTTAATTTTTTTTTTGTAGAGACAGGGTTTCCCTATGTTGCCCAGGCTGGTCTTGGACTCCTGGGCTCAAGTGATCCTCCCACCTTGGTCGTCCAAAGCATTGGGATTACAAGCATGAGCCGCTGTGCCCAGCCCTGTATGGTACTTTTTTTTTTTAATTCAATTTTATTTTATTTATTTATATATTTATTTATTTATTTATTTATTTTTTGAGACAGAGTCTCGCTGTCGCCCAGGCTGGAGTGCAGTGGCGCGATCTCAGCTCACTGCAAGCTCCACCTCCCGGGTTCACGCCATTCTCCTGCTTCAGCCTCCCGAGTAGCTGGGATTACAGGCGCCTGCCACCACGCCCAGCTAATTTTTTGTATTTTTTTAGTAGAGACGGGGTTTCACCATGTTATCCAGGATGGTCTCAATCTCCTGACCTCGTGATCCGCCCACCTCGACCTCCCAAAGTCCTGGGATTACAGGCTTGAGCGCCTGGCCTTAATTTTATTTTATTTTTTAGAGATGAGGTCTTACTATGTTTCCCAGACTGGTCTCCAACTCCTGTGCTCAAGCAATCCTCCCGCCTTGGCCTCCCAAAGTGCCGTATTACAAACAAGAGCCATTGTGCCCAGCCCTGTACAGCGTTTTTTAAACTTAAGGTTGTGACTCATTAATGGGTCATAAACCAATTTAGTGGATCAAAAGCAGCTAAAAGATCCCCAACAAGAGGCTGGGCGTGGTAGCTCACACCTGTAATCCCAGCACTTTGGGAGGCTGAGGCAGGTGGATCACCTGAGGTCAGGAGTTCAAGACCAGCCTGACCAACATGGAGAAACCCTGTCTCTACTAAAAATACAAAATTAGCCAGGTGTGGTGGTGCATGCCTGTAATCCCAGCTACTTGGGAGACTGAGGCAGGAGAATTGCTTGAACCCAGGAGGCTGAGGTTGCAGTGAGCTGAGACCACGTCATTGCACTCCCCTCGGCAACGAGAGTGAAACTCTGTCTCAAAAAAAAAAAAAAAAAAAAAATCCCCCACTCAAGAATAGAAAGTGGAACATAGGATTAGGATTTAGAAAGGGTAAGTAATGTGCGTGACATCTCTGTTTCAATTATATATATATGTGTGTGTGTGTGTATATATATATATACACACACACACACATAATTGAAGGATATATTATAGATATAATTGAGGATAAATATACATATATATACACACACATATGTTTATCCTCACACATATGTATATTTTATACTCATTGCTCATCAGGTAAAATGTATACCTGCCTATGGATCCCAGTTTCCCAAGTTTAAGAAATGCTGCTTCATGGGACCTGCTCTAATTCTTGTTCTGCAAGCTAGCTGTGCCAACCTGGGTGAGTCCTTTCCAGGATCTTTGAAGTTCTTACAGCTCTGTAAGACGATGACTCTAGATGTAGGAAATCCTCCCTGTTTGGGAGTGTGGCTAAATGTCTTGCTGTGATGTACAGTGAGTTACAAGGCAAAACCTAACCACTCCTCAAGGGACAGCCCTAAGGAAGCATTTGGCAAAGCATAAGTCATAGCACAACAGCTGAGGGAGGCTGATTCCAGAGCCCAGAGCACCTTGTGTTTCCAAGTTAGGGAGTGGGAGGAAATATGGGGAGGTGTGAATTGCTTATCTCCATAGTGCCACCCACCTCTGCTGTGTTTGAGAGTCACATCGACAAGCTGCCGACAGCTCAGTGGGCAATGCCCCTGCCTACCCAGGCTCCCCTTTTAGTTGCCAATTATGGAGTCCACTGAGGAGGAAAGTAGGGCTGGTATGATCACCAGAAGATTGGAGGCCCACAGGCCCACTGGTCATCTCTGCCGAACTCCTTTGCCAGATAGTTGCCTGGCAGGTCAGCTGTTCCATGGGTGGAGGGAAGGGTTGACTCTGACTAATTGCATGTATGTAGCAATTTAGCCAATGCAGTAGTGCTACACCCGCTTTGTCAGTGGCAGCACGCCCTTGGCACTAGCCTACCAATTAGTTTTGCTCTAACAAATCTAATTATCTGAGAGCAGTTAAGAAAGCCAGGAGACGGAACCATGAGGATCCAGAGCAGTGGGAGCTGGGACCAGGGGAGTTGGACAGTTTCTGTTCTTTGAATTAACTATGTTGTGACCAATCATGTAGAAATCGCAGTTCACTGAACAGCAGTGCACTTGGGGGCACAGAGGCTCAAGGGTGGGGGTGGATCACTCCTGGCACCTCTGGACTCCGCCATTTCTCTAACAGTTTATTCCTCACTCTGGCTATTTTTACTAACTCAAAACATCATTCTTCCTATTGCATTCCCAGAGCACACACATTTTTTTTTTTTTTTTTTTTTTTTTTTTTTTTTTTTTTTTTTTTTTTGAGACAGAGTCTTGCTCTGTCGCCCAGGCTGGAGTGCAATGGCGCAATCTCAGCTCACTGCAACCTCCACCTCCCGGGTTCAAGTGATTCTCCTGCCTCAGCCTCCTGAGTAGCTGGGATTACAGGTGCCCGCCACCATGCCGGCTAATTTTTGTATCTTCAGTAGAGAAGGGTTTCACCATGTTGGTCAGGCTGGTCTCGAACTCCTGACCTCAAGTGATCCGCCTGCCTCAGCCTCCCAAAGTGCTGGGATTATAGGCATGAGCCACTGCGCCTGGCCACATCTTGTATTTTGAATGTGTAGTTTTGGACTTGTAGCATTTTAGCAAGCATTTGTTTTGGTGCAAAGGGCTATTAGTAATGTCAACATTAGAACATTTTAAAAACGAATACTTCTTTTTTTTTAGGACTAAACATGCTCTACATGGTATTCTACTGTATGGATATACTGTAATTCATTTAACCCATCTATTAGTGAAAATTAAGGATGTATCCTTTTTTTTCTCTAGAAACAACATTGCAGCAAACAGCCATATTTGTGTGTGTGTGTGTGTGTGTGTATACTTATTATTTGTCCTGTCCTTTTCTGAGGATAAATTCAAAAGATAAACATATTTAAAATTTGGATATATATTGCCAAACTAGAAAAGTTATATGATCCCACCAATAGGATGTATGAGAATCTTTATCCACAGAGTCTCACCAATACTTACATAATGTTTCCTCTTACATGTTTCCTGTTTCGTTTTTGAAGGTAACTTATCTTCTCCTGAACCAGCACTTTCAGAACTGTGCAGCACAGCAAGCCAGGCTTTTTTTTCAGAACAGGCATTTCCTAATGGACTGTGTGTGTGAGAAGGAGGGCTGGAGGATTTGGATTTGCTCACCTCTCAGCAATAAGGAAAGCTCATATCTGGCAGGTGTGCTAGTTGTATATTAAATATTAAATATGAATTGAGCCTAACTATTGGCCAGGCCCGATGCCACATGATAGGGATATGATGGTGAAAAAAGCAGCTGGTCTCTGCTCTCAGGAAGTACACATTCTCATGCAGTATTTTCTAAGGCATTATCTTCTATCTTGACCATGTGATAGGGGACGAAGAGGTGCACCTTTCTAACTTGCATGTGTTTGATTTTTGAATTCAATTTTTTTTTGTCCATTTGTATTTCTTCCACTTTTTAACATAACTACTTTTTGGGCTTTTCCTTCTTTCCCTTTTGGATTTGTAAGAGTTAAATGCATTAATCCATTGCCATTGTAACAGACACCAGCCCCTGTCTTTGTCCTTGGTAACGGAGCTCTGATTTTGTTTCGGGACTGTGTGACCGGGGTAAGTGGAGCTGGACTCAGTGCCTGGAGTTTGAGGAGAAACAGGAAGTGATGCACTGAGCCCTGGCCCCAGCACCGAATCATGTGAGCTCACAAATGCACCGTTTACTCTTACAGGGCCTCCATTTCCTCACCGGTAGAATAAAGGCACTAAACCAAGATAATGCTTTTGGGTTCCTTCTAGCTCAGGTGGTCTATGGTATTTAGGAACTTAAGAGTACAGAAACAAATTTAACAACATTTATAGAACGTTTGCAGTGCAAGAAACTATTCTAGGCATTGAGAAAACACTGAAAACTAACACACTGTCCCTACTTTTAAAGAATTCATGGGCCGGGCGCGGTGGCTCACGCCTGTAATCCCAGCACTTTGGGAGGCCAAGGCCGGCAGATCACAAGGTCAGGAGATCGAGACCATCCCGGCTAACACAGTGAAACCCCGTCTCTACTAAAAATTAAAAAAAAATTAGCCAGGCGTGGTGGTGGGCGCCTGTAGTCCCAGCTACTTGGGAGGCTGAGGCAGGAGAATGGCGTGAACCCAGGAGATGGAGCTTGCAGTGAGCCGAGATGGCGGCTCCAGCCTGCACTCCAGCCTGGGCAACAGAGCAAGACTCCATCTCAAAAAATAATAATAATAATAATTCATGATGGCCGGGCACAGTGGCTCATGTCTGTAATCCCAGCACTTGGGGAGGCCAAGGTGGGAGGATTGCTTGCATCCAGGAGTTGGAGACAGAGTGTGCAACATAGTGAAACCCTGTCTCTAGAGAAAATAAAAAATTAGCCAGGCATGGTGGTGCATCCCTATAGACCCAGCTACTCAGGAGGCTGAAGCAGCATTGCCTGAGCCCAGAAGCCCGAGGCTGCAGTGAGCCACAATTGTGTCACTGCACTCAGCCCAGGTGATAGAGTGAGGCCCTGTCTCAAAAAAGACCAAACCAACACAAAAAAGAATTCATGAGCTTGTAGAGGAAATAGAGCTATAGACATGAATGGATTTTCCAATGCACAGAATTAGAAAAAATTAATTATCAATTTTTTTTAAGTGTTATCTTTTGGCCAGGTGTGGTTACTCACACCTGTAATCTCAGCACTTTGGGAGGCCATGGCAGGTGGATCACTTGAGGCCAGGAGTGAGAGACCAATCTGGCCAACATGGTGAAACTCCATCTCTACTAAAAATACAAAATTAGCCAGGCATGGTGGCGGCGCCTGTAGTCCCAGCTACTCGGGAGGCTGAGGCAGGAGAATCGCTTGAACCCATGAGGCAGAGGCTGCAGTGGGCAGTGATTGCATCACTGCACTCCAGCCTGGATGACACAGCGAGACTTTGTTTCAAAAACAAAATAAGTTATCTTTTTATATTGAATATTGACAATGAAAAGAAAAAATGTTATCTTTCTTATACCATTGACAGAAATTGATAACGTGGGATTGAAGACTTACATGAGTAAAACAAAACTTTTAAAGAACATATAAAAGAAAGTCCTCAGAACTTCAGGGTATGAAAGAATTCCTTCAGGCACAAGAAGCACAAATCATAAAGAAAAAGATAGATTTGACTACATTAAAATTAATTACTTCCGTTTATCAAAAGACACCATAAAAAAGAAGAGTATCCTGGCCGGGTGCAGTGGCTCATGCCTGTAATCCTAACATTTTGGGAGGATTGTTGTAGTCCTAACACCAAGGCTGGAGGATGGAGCCCTGGAGTTTGAAACCAGTCTGGGCAACATGGCAAGACCGTGTCTCGACAAAAAATAAAAAATTAGCCAGGCATGCTGGAGCATCTGCACTCCCAGCTCCTCAGGAGGCTGATGCAGAAGGATTGCTTGAGCCCAGAGTTCAAGGTTGCAGTGAGCTATGATAGCCATTATATTCTATCCTGGGTGACAAAGCAAGACTCTGTCTTGAAAATCAACCAACAGGCCAGGCGTGGTGTCTCATGCCTGTAATCCCAGCACTTTGGGAGGCCGAGGCAGGTGGATCACAAGGTCAAGAGATCGAGACCATCGTGGCTAACATGGTGAAACCCCATCTCTACTAAAAACACAAAAATTAGCTGGGCATGTGTTGCGGGAAGTCAGGGACCCCCATTGAATTATTGGGGGCGGGTTCCCCCGATAGCATGGTGGCATGTGCCTGTAGTCCCAGTTAGTCAGGAGGCTGAGGCAGGAGAATTGCTTGAACCCGGGAGGCGGAGGTTGCAGCGAGCTGAGATGGCACCACTGCACTCCAGCCTGGCAACAGAGTGAGACTCTGTCTCAAAACAAAACAAAACAAAAACAAAACAAACAAACAAAAAACCCCAAACCAAATCAAAACAAAAACACTTGGCAAACAAGCTGCCTGTTATAAAGTTGAAGACATGCATCCTTCCATGGCTCAGCAGTTCTACTCCTGGGCGCAGGCCCTGAAGATATCGGGTAAATGTGCGCTAGGGGGTATGGACAAGAATGTTCACAGCAGCATTGTTTCTGAGAACAAAGAACTGTAAACAATTCAAATGTCCAGAGGAGAATGGATCAATAAATTACACTCATAGAGCAGTGAACATGAATGATGTAGAACTATAGGATCAACATAGGTAGGCCGGGTGTGGTGGCTCACGCCTGTAATCCCAGCACTTCGGGAGGCTGAGGAGGGCGGATCACTTGAGGTCAAGAGTTCAAGACCAGCCTGGCCAACGTGGTGAAACCCCATCTCTACTAAAAATACAAAAATTAGCTGGGGGTGGTGGTGTGTGCCTGTAATCCCAGCTACTCGGGAGGCTGAGGCAGGAAAATTGCTCGAACCCAGGAGGCGGAGGTTGCAGTGAGTTGAGATCGTGCCACTGCACTCCAGTCTGGGTGACAGAGTGAGACGCCATCTCAAAAAAAAAAAAAACAAACAGGCCGGGTAGGATGGCTCACGCCTATAATCCTAGCACTTTGGGAGGCTGAGATGGCCAGATCATGAGGTCAGGAGATCGAGACCATCCTGGCTAACACGGTGAAACCCGGTCTCTACTAAAAATACAAAAAATTAGTCAGGCATGGTGGCGGGCACCTGTAGTCCCAGCTACTTGGGAGTAGGCTGAGGCAGGAGAATGGCGTGAAGCCAGGAGGCGGAGCTTGCAGTGAACTGAGATTGCGCCACTGCACTCTAGCCTGGGTGACAGAGCGAGACTCCGTGTCAAACAAAACAAAACAAAACAAAAAAGCAAAAACAAACAAAAAACAAAGTGGGTGAATCTCACACGATTTTTTCGTTAAAAAAAAGTTACAGGTAATATATACAGTATTATATCACTTATATAAAGATCCAAAATAAAACTAAATAATATGGTGTTTAGGGATACATATAAAAGTAGAAAGAAAAGAAGGGAGTAGTAAACACCAAATTCAAGATAGTGGATATTTCTGAAGAGTTGGTAAGGACAGGCAGTCAAGGAGGAATTCACAGTGGGGTTCAACAGAGCAGGTAATGTTCCATTCATAACACTGGTTGTGGGTATGAGGCATACACATATGCACACACACAGGCACTTACAGAGGCTTTTGGGGGTGGCAAAGGGGGAAAAGGTCATTTCTTGGATGAAGGGACCCCAAAGCCTTGAAACGACATGGTACACCTGGGAAACTATAGGCAGTTTGTCACTACTTGAACATAAAGTGTGCAAAGAGGAATGGTGAGAAACTCCTTCGACGTACAATTGTAGAACGTGCACTAAGAGCCGGGCGCTGTGCTACACTCTGGCACATGCAAGTAAAAGGGTCGGTTCCCGCCCTTGAGCTCACACTCTATGGATGGACAGACTAGTAAGTGCTATGGTGGGGAGGGTACAGAAAGTGTATGGAGAGAACAAATAAGGAGCCCAAATCCAGAGGAAGGTTTTCTGGAGAAGAAGACATTGCAATGGATTTTGAAGAATCGGTGGCAGTGATCCTGCTGAAGACCCGAGGAACACTGATCCCAAAACAGGGAATGCTGTGTACTGGTAAGAAAATAGAGTAGAGACCGGGTGTGGTGGCTCACACCTGTAATCCCAGCACTTTGGGAAGATGAAGTGGAAGGACCACTTGAGCCCAGGAGTTCCAGACCAGCCTGGGCAACATTGGGAGACCTTGTCTCTGAAACATATAAATAAATAAGTAAACAAATAATCAAATTTACTCTGGTATGGTTTACAAATTAAAATACACCTATTTTAAATGTGTAAGTTGACAGGTTTTGATGAATGTCTATACCTGTATAATTATCACTACAATCAAGATGTAGATCAATCCCATCATCCCAAAAAGTTCCCTTGTACCCCACTGTAGTTAGTCCTTCCCCACCCCCTGTCTAGACAATCGCTGGTATGTTTACTGTCACTATAGATGAGTTTTGTGTTTTCCAGTATTTTATAGAAATGGAATCATACAGTATATACTCTTGTGTCTGGCTTCTTTCATTCGGTGTAACATTTTTAGAATTTGCCCATGTTACCTTTTTAATTGCTGAGTATTGTTCTGCAATTTGTTTATCCTTCTACCTGCTGATGGACATGTGGATTGTTTCCAGTTTGGGGCTACCATTAATAAAGCTTCTAGGGACACCTAACAGCATTTTAAGGAATACTTTTCCTGCTTAGACTAGCCAGAGTTGGTTTCTGGTGCTTGTTAAAGGCCATGGCTGAAATGGTTTGTATGATTGGAGTTTTAGAGGTGGCAGTGAGAGGATTAAAGATGGGGTTGGTGAGAAAGGCCAGTGACTGCTCTTGTGAGCTGGTAGCAATGAGAAGACACTACAGACACTACAGTATTTTGAGTCTGGAAATGAGTGACCAGGATGGCTTTTAAGTTTTTTTTTTGTTTTTTTTTTTGAGACAGAGTCTTACTCTGTCACCCAGGCTGGAGTGCAGTGGTGTGATCTCATTCACTGCAACCTCCGCCTCCTGGGTTCAAGTGAGTCTCCTGCCTCAGCTGCCCAGGTAGCTAGGATAACAGGCACCCACCATCACGCCTGGCTAATTTTTGTATTTTTAGTACAGATAGGATTTCACCACATTGGCCAGGCTGGTCTCAAACTCCTGACCTCAAGTGATCCACCCGCCTCAGCCTCCCACAGTGCTGGGATTACAGGTGTGAGCCACCACGCCCAGCCCTAAGATAGTTTTTAGTAGCAGAGAGGGGCTAAGTTGGAGAGAGTGAGACTATGGCAGGGAGACCAGTTGGATGCCATTTGGAGTAATCCAGGCAAGGAAGAATAAAGGCCTGAATCAAGGAAATGTCCCTGGGGTTTGGAAGGAGGACACAAATGGAAGAGTTGTCACATGAAAAGAGTTCACAGGATTTGCGGGTCAATTAAATGTCATGGTTACGAGACAGGAAAACTTTTAGAAGGGCTCCCAGAGGGTAGGCTGCAGCCAAATCAAGACATTAGGAAGCAAATTCTTAGAAACCTGGGTGTTTTGGGTTTTGGGGGTTGTAGCTGGGTGGAGTACATTTTTTCCTTACTATGTAATAAAAGCAGGAAGAGGGGCAGGGGTAGAAGGAAGCAGGAGCAGCAGAGTTCACTCGCACACAGATCCAGCAATAAGGAACCCAATTAAATTGTGGTCTGGGTCCCATCAGCCTCAACCTACCTTCTTACCTCAACCTCTTGGCTTGTTAGATTATAAAAATAGTCACGTTTTGAAAGTGGAAAACGTCTTTCAATTTAACTCCACCTATATTTAGTGAATACCTACTATGTTCCTGGTCTCTGTGCTAGGTCCTAGAGTTACAAAATGAGCCTAAGCACCTGAGTTTCAATTGTGAAGGCTGGGCATCAGAGTCATCTGTGAGACTCACGTCCAGGCCCCACCCCTGGAAAACTGGATTCAGGAGGTAGGACCCACTCATCTATATTAAATCAAACAAACAATAACCACAGAAAATGATATAGACAGTTCTGTTATATGGTTGTAAACCACTGATGAATCAGGCCCTGTTATCTGTATCTTACCCTAACAGCCACCCTAACAGGTAGGTATCATCTGTTAGGTAAATATATGCATGTGCATAAGTAATTATAGAAGCAGAGTCATACTGGGAGAAGAATATATCTATTTATTCAATATTTATTAGGCACCTAGTGCTATGGTTTGACTGTGTCCCCCAAATCTCATGGGTTGGAAACTTAATCCCAGTGTGGCAGTATTGAAAGGCAGGGCATTTAAGAGGTGGTTGGATTGTGAGAGCTCTGCCCTCATGAATGAATTCATGGGTTAATGGACTAATGGGCTAATGGATTAATGGGTCATCAAGAGAGTAGAACTGGTGGTTTTCTAAGAAGGGGAAGAAAAGAGGCTGAGCCCAGTGGCTCATGCCTGTGTTCCCAACACTTTGGGAGGTCAAGGTGGGAGACTGTTTGAGGGCAGTAGTTAAAAACCAGCCTGGGCGACACAAGGAGACCATGTCTCTACAAAAAAATCAGAAGCCAGGCGTGGTGGCTTACGCCTGTAATCCCAACATTTTGGGAGGCCAAGGCGATGGATCACTTGAGGTCAGGAATTTGAGACCAGCCTGGTTAACAGTGTGAAACCTCATCTCCACTAAAAGTACAAAATTAGCCTGGCGTGGTGGTGCACACCTGTGGTCCCAGCTACTTGGGAGGCTGCCGCAAGAGAATCGCCTGAACCCAGGAAGCAGAAGTTGCAGTGAGCTGAGATTGTACCACTGCCCTCCATCCTGGGCAACAGAGTGAGACTCCATCTCAAAAATAAATAAATAAATAAATAAATAAATAAATAAATAAATTAGCTGAGTGTGGTGGTGCGTACCTATAGTCCCAGCTACTCTGGAGGCCTAGGTGGAATGACAGCTTGAGCCCTGGAGGTCGAGGCTGCAGTGGGCTGTGATCACACCGCTGTACTCCAGCCTGGGTGACAGAGTGAGACCCTGTCTCAAAAAATGATTAGTAGTAAATACACTTTGAAAATGAAAAAAAAAAGAAGAAGAGAAAAACCTGAGCAAGCATTAGCACGCTCAGCCTCTCACCATGTGACCCCTTGCCCTACCTTGGGGACGCCACAGAGTCCCCATCAGCATGAAGGTCCGCCCCGCCGAGAAGACCTTGGACTTCTCAGTCTCCATAACTGTAAGAAATAAATCCTTTCCTTTACAAATTACCCAGATTCAGGGATTTTGTTATAAGCAACATAAAACCGACTAAGACGCTAAGAGTATCAGGTGCTGGGCTAGGTTCTAGAGCTACAAAGATGAAACAAATACAACATCACCGCGCAGAAGGTCTGGCAAGTATACAGGCATACAAATCTCAGATCGTAATACGGAACTGAACCCTGTTCCAACAGTTATGTACAACAGGTGACGGAACAGCCAGAGTCCCAAAGTCACATCACTGTGATGGGAAAGTACCTGAGGAGATTCCATTTAAGCCAAATTTTTAATAACAAAGAGGAGTTCACCAGGTCCACAAAAGGGAGAAGGCCCGTTCAGGCTGAGGAAACCTCGTGTACCCAGATGGGCGTGAGAGAGAGGCACGCTGAAACAAGCGAGAGAATTCAGCTCCTTCATGGAAGGATGAACCTATTTGGAGTAGAGAGACCGGCAGCAAAGAAGGCAGGAAAGGTTGGCAGGTGCCGGATACTGAAGGGACCTTATTTATGAAATTCGAAATTCAGTGTTTGTCCTACAGACCTGCGGTTTTCAAACTATACTCAGTGGAGCTGTGAGTGCTCCTTGGAGTCCACACAGGGGTCATCTGGGGGTGGGCAGTGGGGCCAAGTGGGCAAGGCTCTGGGTCTCCCATTCCTGTTTCAACCTCACCAACTTTGCTTTTACTTACTTTATGGTTGGCATCAGTGAAATGCTTTTTCTTTTAAATAAAGGGTTTCACAATTGGGGAAAGTTGAAAAATCATAGCTTAGGCAATGACCAACCCTTGAAGAATTTTAAGCAGGAAAGCGGCATGAGTTTCCAAGGTGGAAAGACTTGGAAACAGTGGCAAATGCTGAGGAGATGTCAGGAAAACAAGTGCTGAAATTGTGCTTTGGGTTTGGCTATTGGAAAGTGACCTTCCTGAAACAGTTGGTAGGGAGTAGGGGTGTTGGAGAGAGCGGAGAACAGAAGGCAGAGGATATTGGAATGAATGGGAGGAGAAACTGTGGAGCTAGGGAGTGGAGACTGTGCTCTTAGTCTTAGATATAAAGCAACAGAAGGAAATTTGGCAATAGCCAGGGGGAATTTCTCTAACTCACAAGTCCCCCTTCTTAGCTAAGTGATTTCCCGACTACAAGGTCACAGGGGCAGACTCTCAGGAGCCATGTTTGTACACAGCTGCCTCCTTGACTATGGTTGATTGGCCTTTGGTGGGGGTACAGCATCCAAGCTGGGCCAATACTTTCCCCAAGAAATTCAGATTTGGGGCCTAGAGAGAAAGCCCATCCTCTCTGGTTAGTTGGGTAGTGTTGGGAGCTGCTGCCTGGAGAGTCAGATGAAGTAAGCTGCAGATGTGCAGATGGACAGACAGGACAGACAGGAAGGAGCTGCTGGCTTTACAGGCCCCCGTTCTAAATTCTTCTCAAGGTTCAAGGAAAGCCAGCCATTTGGGTTCTG
Source organism: Macaca nemestrina (assembly GCF_043159975.1). Classification (NCBI taxonomy): domain Eukaryota; kingdom Metazoa; phylum Chordata; class Mammalia; order Primates; family Cercopithecidae; genus Macaca; species Macaca nemestrina. The sequence continues at coordinate 2,831,707 of NC_092126.1, forward strand.
GGTGAAACTAGCCCAACAGGAACCCTTTGTTTTCATTAACTCACATCGTTTCTCTTACAACAAAAATAATCCTTTCTGGTACAGATGGTGTATGATTTTCTTTCCCTTTTTTCCAAAGAGAGAAGAATGGTCAGTAGAGAGTTTGAAGATACAGAGAAAGAGTGGATAATTGATAGAGCCATTCTCCAAAAAGAACAGAAGGGATGGAGTCCCTAGAGCACAGATCAGGAGTGGCAGAAAGAGATGCCACCTTCCTCTGAGACAGGTGGATAAGAAGTGAGAAAAGTGCGAACATAGATGAGTATGTGGGCTGGGGGTAGAAGAGTGTTCCTAATGACTCTTATTTTCTTTTTGAAGACTCAATGTGATCTACAAATCATGAGTGGGGTGGGGCACATTTGCTGGGAGACTTGAGGAGAGTGGCAAGGTTTGAGAACAGCCGTTGTGCCAGCGGGCCAGGGATCTGGTCACAGATAAATAATACAAAGACAGTTGAGGCCGGGTGCGGTGGCTCATGCCTGTAATCCCAGCGCTTTGGGAGGCCTAGGCGGGTGGATTACCTGAGGTCAGGCATTTGAGACCAGCCTGGCCAACATGGTGAAACCCCATCTCTACTTAAAATACAAAAATTAGCTGGGTGTGGTGGTGGGCGCCTGTAATCCTAGCTACTCAGAAGGCTGAGACACAAGAATCACTTGAACTCGGGAGGCGGAGGTTACAGTGAGGCAAGATTGCGTCAGTGGACTCCAGCCTGGGCGACAAGAGCAAAACTCCATCTCAAAAAAAAAAAAAAAAAAAAAGACAGTTGAGAATCCTAAGCATGTGCTGGTGAATGCAGTGATAGAGTCTCCCTAAAAGCCTTCACTCATTTGCCTACCTATTCCCCCTTAAAATACAAATCAGGCCACCGACAGCAGCTCATACCTGTTATCCCAGTACTTTGGGAGGCTGAGGCAGGGAGGATCCTGTTATCCCAGTACTTTGGGAGGCTGAGGCAGGGAGGATCCCTTGAGCTCCGGAGTTCCAGACCAGCCCTGGCAATAATAGTGAGACCCATCTCTACAAAACGTACAAATATTAGCCAGGTGTGTGGCATGCACCTGTAGTTCCAACTACTCGGGAGGCTGAGGACGGAGGATCACTTGAGCCTGGGAGGTTGAGGCTGCAGTGAGTTATGATCACACCACTGCACCCCAGCACAAATTAGATGATACCATTCCTCTGTTTAGATTTTTCAAATGGCTTCCTACTGCTTTAAAATAGAAATTATTTCTAATCTTGCTCAGTAACTAGGAGAGGGGAAAGCAGAAGGAAAATGTATGGATCGATCCCGAGCTGTGGGTATGAAACTGCCCTGAGGTGGAGGGTGAGACAGGGTGGATACCAACAGCCTGGGAGAAAAAAGGAAAACTGGGGTGGCGGTGGGAGTGGGAATGTGAGCATGAAGTGAATATACGGGAATGAGACAACTAGAGACATCTGTGCTGAGCTTGTGCATGGGATGTTCTGGGTGAGACAATGGTACAAGGTGGGAACATTTAAGGACTTTCTGAAGTGACATATTTTGAGATAAACTTTCTCCCCTTTCTATGAATAGCACTAGCTATTACCCAGTCACCCAGATCTGCAACCTGGAGTCATCTGACGAGTTGTCTTTACTTTTTCCTCCTCCTCACATTTGGTTGGCCATCAGATTCTTTCAATGTTATTTATTTATTTTTATTTAGCGTTTTGAGACAGAGTCTCACTCTGTCACCCAGGCTGGAGTGCAGTGGTGCGGTCTCGGCTCACTGCAAGCTCCGCCTCCTGGGTTCACACCATTCTCCTGCCTCAGCCTCCCGAGTAGCTGGGACTACAGGTGCCCACCACCACGCCTGGTTAATTTTTTGTATTTTTAGTAGAGATGGGGTTTCACTGTGTTAGCCAGGATGGTTTCTATCTCCTGAGCTTGTGATCTGCCCACCTCGACATCCCAAAGTGCTGGGATTACAGGCGTGAGCCACCGTGCCAGCCCTCAATTTTATTTCTTAAAGATCTCTTGCTTGCAATTGCATCAGTTGAAAATGTCCCACTCTCCATTAAAAGGCAAATAAGATTATGTCACTCCCATGCTTAAATTCTTCCAATGGCTTTCCTTCGCTTTAATATACACAGTCCTTAGCATGGCCTACGAGGTTCTTTGTAATGTCTGTATTGATGGTGTACGATCCTTTCCGATACAGATGGTGTAGGTATCAGAAATTCATTTCTTACTTCTTTTCTAAAGCCATATTCTCAATTTACAATGCTTGAAGACCATGTGTTTCTTTTGCTTCTGTGCTTCAGTCAAAATAGTTCCTTGTGACTAAGTCCTTTGATCCTTTGAAAGACATTACTCGCCTTTTCTTAGATCTTACTTTTTCAAGACTCTTCATATCTACAGAGATATGAGAACCCTAATTTCCTTCCTTAGTAGAAATGACTATCAGATTATGGTACGCCCCTGTAAATACTCAAAGACTCCTGGCACAGAACTTACCATAGTCTGAGAGTTGTAGGGGGAAAGATTATTTTTTCACCTATAAGTCTCACAGCCTATTTATTTATTTATTTATTTAGAGACAGAGTCTCGCTCTTGTTGCCCAGGCTGGAGTGCAATGGTGCAATCTCAGCTCACTGCAACCCCCACTTCCTGGGTTCAAGCGATTCTCCTGCCTCAGTCTCCCAAGTACCTGGGATTATAGGCATGCGCCACCACGCCTGGCTAATTTTGTATTTTTAATAGAGACAGGGTTTCACCATGTTGGCGAGGCTGGTCTTAAACTTCTGGCCTCAGGTGATCCGCCTGCCTCAGCCTGCCAAAGTGCTGAGACTACAGGCGTGAGCCACCGCGCCTGGTCACTTTTTTTTTTGAGATGGAGTTTCCCTCTTGTCGTCCAGGCTGGAGTGCAATGGCATGGTCTCAGCTCACTGCAACCTCCGCCTCCCTGGTTCAAGCAATTCTCCTGCCTCAGCCTCCCAAGTAGCTGGGATTACAGGCACGTGCCACCATGCCTGGCTAATTTTTGTATTTTTAGTAGAGACGGGGTTTCACCATGTTGGCCAGACTGGTTTTGAACTCCTGACCACAAGTGATCTGCCCGTCTTGGCCTCCCAAAATGCTAGGATTACAGGTGTGAGCCACCGTGCCCAGCCTCCCAGAGCCTATTATAAGGTCTGGCCAGAATAAATGCTCAATGAATATTATTGAATGAAAGAAAAATGAGTGAATGTTGATGTCACCTTAGTTGATGGTAGAAGCTGGGGTACAGGACTGTGAGTCAGGGGCCGAAGTCCTGGATGAATGTGAGTATTAAATAGCTGTCTTTTGTGGGGCTGAGCCATCAGCATCTTCTTACAGGGAAATTGCCTTGACTGCTAGTCAGCCGTCCTGCAGCCCCCATCCTTGTAGAAATGATTAGGTTGAATGTTTCCATCCCTCTACTGGCTTGCCAGGGACCCACTACCTGTGTGGCCTGATATGAAAAGATGAGCTGGGCTAATGCAATTGTGTCCTGGGATCTGGGAGTTGGGAAACAGATTGAAGCAATTAACACCAGGAGCCTAAGTTGAAAGGCTGTATAAAGAATTGTCAGCTGAGCACTGTGGCTCACGCCTGTAACCCCAGCACTTTGGGAGGCCGAGGCGGGCAGATCACTTGAGGTCAGGAGTTCGAGACCAGCCTGGCCAACATGGTGAAACCCCGTTTCTACTAAAAATACAAAAATTAATTGGGCATGGTGGCATGCGCCTGTAATCCCAGCTACTCAGGAGGCTGAGACAGGAGAATCTCTTGAATCCAGGAGGCAGAGGTTGCAGTGAGCCGAGATTGTGCCATTGAACTCCACTCTGGGCAACAAGAGTGAAACTGCGTCTCAGAAAAAGGAAAAAAAAAAAATAATAATTGTCAAGAAATATCTAGCAGAAGTTGCAGAGTGGCCCTGAAACTTATTTGTATAACCTGTGCAATGTTTTGTAATATTTTGAAAGGGTTGTCAATATTTGAAAACAGGGAGATTTCACATGAAAATCTGGCTGTTTGGCTTCTCGTATTAAATTTGAGGTCTGGTATGGCAGGAACTGACTGGAACTGAGGATACAGGGCACATGCTTTCTGTTTGTCATAGCCTCCACCACCCCATGCTGCTCACACCTGGAAAGTTTCATTGTTTTATACTACCTGCTGGGCATCTCTAGAGGAATCAGCAGCAATGATAGATTCTATGCAAACCAGGTTCACAGGGGAGCAGAACCTAGAAGAAAGCAGAAAGGAAAATTGATGGGGTTGGGCAAGTAGGAAAGAAAGAGGATGCAGATGACAAGAGACAAAACCAGCTCTAAGAGTTGCCTGAGTTTCTGCCCTTGTGAGTTCCAGTAGTGCCCACAGTCAGCCTCATTGCAATTTCCTTTTCTTGAGATAATCTGCAACGCAATTAGCCAGACTAAGTCAGGGAGTTACTAGAAATTGTTGGATAACAGCAACAAGGAAAGTAAGACAGTGTAAGGCTCTTGCTGACCGTGTATCCTGACCAAGGAGTACCAGGGAGGAGAGATTGAACAACCTCTGCTCAAGAGGATGTATGGTCAACAGTGTTCTCAGAGGAAATCAGCAGCTTTCAGGAAGAACTATGGCTGTCCAGGGTTCCGGAGGGTTCGTAGAGAGGGACTGAGAAGTCTGGGGAGAAGAAATTTGGAAGACTTTTAAGGTTTGATACTTTATATTCTTTTAGAGTGCAGACTGGGCCTAGTAAGGAGCTTTTACTGTGTGTTGAATAGAGAGGTTTGTATTTCAGCCAAGAAAGCTTCCCGAGGGGGTGGCATAAGAGCAGTGTTTTACAGAGAAGATGAAAGGGAGATTGCTACACGGGCAGACAGAGTTACAACTGCAAAGGCAGAATTCTTAAGGGGAGGCAGGGCAGTTAGCAGTTAGGATCTGGCGTCATGCAGCCTGTGCGTGGCCTGAGTCACCTGGCAATTTATTTTCATATCTTGGGACCTTGGTTTCCATTATTATACTAAAAATACAAAAACTAGCCAGATGTGGTGGCACATGCCTATAATCCCAGCTACTCAGGAGGCTGAGACAGAGGAATCACTTGAACCTGGGAGGAGGAGGTTGCAGTGGGCCGAGATTGTGCCACTGCACTCCAGCCTGGGCAGTAGAGCAAAACTTTGTCTCACAAAAAAAAAAAAAAAAAAAAAAAATGAGGATAATAATATTGTATTTCTTTTATTCTAAGACCCACTGCTCCCACCCCATCCCACTTTAATGTTTCTTTATTTAGGACTTATCTTACAAATGACACCCCAAAATGCTTGCTTTACCACAGGGCAAGGAAGAAAAATTGTGACAGTGTTATCACTAACTGGGTATATGCAAATTTAGCCATCCACAGAAAGATGTTCACTTGATAATTAGCTTAGTTATTTGCCTTTGTGGTGCCATGCAGTTGAATTTTAATTTGAACCCCAAAGTGTCACTTTAGGTATCTTCTAAAAGGCTACACTGTGGTGGAGTATTAAAATAATAAGTTATTGTATATGCAGATTAGCTGTCACACATCAGGAATGCAACCAAATGTAGTAGAGATTGCCAACGCTCTTGGTAAATCTGACATTGAAGTTACAATGTTGGGGAAGCTAGGCCTGACCACTAATGTGCTTGAGGACCCTGAATATTTAACAGTCAATAGTCTGTTTTTAGCTAACAAGAAAAGCTGTATAGATTCCAGGGATATACAATTAAAAAAAGAAATCAAGTATATAAGCAAAGAATAAATGTATATAATGCTTCTATATTCTTTGAAATGCCTCAAAATTATACTGTTAATTTTTCTTTGTCCTTCCTTCCTTTCTTTTTTTTCTTTCTTTTTTTTTTTTTTTGTTTGATACAGTGTTTTGCTTTGTCTACCCAGGCTGGAGTGCAGTGGCACAATCATGGCTCACTGCGGTCTTGACTTCCTAGGCTTAAGTGACCCTCCCACCTCAGCCTCCTGAGTAACTGGGACTATAACTGGGACTATAGGCATGTGCCTGGCTAATTTTTGTATTTTTTTGTAGAGTTGTAGAGACAGGATTTCACCATGTTGCCCAGGCTGGTCTGGAACTCCTGGAGCAAGGGATCTGCTCACCTCGGCCTTCCAAAGTGCTGGGATTACAGGTGTGAGCCACCATGCCCTGTCTATACTGTTAATTTCTAAAGATGCTAAAGAGATCAAGATATCTCTTGATGGGTTATAAAAAACAGTATGTCATCATGCCATACTTAGCCAGATGGTCAGAAAGTTATATTAAGACTTTAGAAGGCTAGGTGCGTGGCTCACACCTGTAATCCCAGCATTTTGGGAGGCTGAGACAGGAGGATCACTTGAGGCCACGAGTTTGAGACCAGCCTGGGGAACGGAACGAAATTATTTCTGAGACAAACAAAAACCTCAGACAGTGAAAGTGAGAGAGCTTAGACTTAAGCCCTTTGATTATAGTACTGAAGAGGCAAATGGTACAATTACAATAGCCAACATTTACTGAATGATTGATATGTGGCACTGTGTTAACCGTACAGCTTTATCACATCTGTGGTGTTATGTTCATTTTAAAGTGAGAAAGCTGGGACCTAAATCCAGGAGGTTTGCCTCCAGAGTCTCACTCAGAGCCACTATGCTGTTAGAACACCCTACGTATGCATTTTTATAGATACGCCCATGCTTTTTAGGTTGCCTTAAAAATTATTCATTACATATAAGACATCCTTGTACTTTTTACAATCAATGGCATCTTAAAATCAAGGAGTATGGTAAATACCTGCCGTAGGATCAGATGATAAGTATCTTAAAGTGCTTCTAGAAAAAGTGGATTAGAGGGGCAGGTGTTACAAGGTGAGTATGCTGAGCCTGGTCTTCAGAACCCCACCATTGCAGAACAAGTGAAAACCACCGGGAGTAGTGTCAGTCAGCCGGAGTGCTTTCTGCAGTTTTGAGAGGAGTTCCTCCACACGAAGCACCCTACCTCCCATACCCGCCTAAATCTATGTCCAACCCAAACGGCAGCTCCTTCAGGAAGTGGTCTGTGGCTATATGAGAAGATGCACATGGGAGCAATTTTCAAATTATGAAGGGATGGAACCAATACGTGAAAGATGGGATTTTATCACTAAAGTTATCCTCGCTCCTCTCCTGGCCTCAGTTTCTCTAAACTGAAAGGAAGAGGTGGCTTAGCCTATCTCTTCCTTTTATAATTTCTGCCTCTAACCTCTTGAGATTTCTGCCAATCTGCTTTGAAAAGCAAATTTTCTTCCTCAGACCTGCAGGAGGCGGCTCCTCCGGGCTGGCAGCTCAGCAGGGCGGGGCTCGGGGAGCAGGAGAAGAGGCGGGGGCTCGGAGGGAAGCGCGGCCGCAGCCACGTGACTTCCTTCCCAAGGAGCCTCAGCTGCCGGCCTCCCAGCAACCGGTGCGTCCCGCCTAGCGACGCCTGCGCATCCCGGTTGGCCCTCGGGGGCGGTTGTGGCAAGGCGGTGCCCACGGTCGCGCTGCTCATTGGCTCGCGCTGCCGTCGATCAGACCCGTTGCCCGGGCGCCCGCAGGCGGTGCTGTCGGATGCCCCGCCCCTTGGCCGCCAGGTTCGTGGCTGGCTGGCCGCTGCTGTCACTCCCCGGCCGTTTCCCTGCGGCCAGCGCTGTACTTGGGGCGGGAGGAAGAGGGGCCGGACTGGGGCCTGACGAGCCGTCGCCGTCTTCGCGGCTGCTATGACCAGCGGGCTAGGCGCCCTCCGCAGCTCCGCGCAACGCTAGTCGCGGCCGTGCGCCCGCCGTAGCCGTCTGCGTCCCCAGCGCGGCCGCTCCCGCGGCCCCCTCGGCTCTGCCAGCGCCGCCTGCGAGGCGAGGCGAGGCAACGCGGAGGCAGGATGAAGATGACGGTGGATTTCGAGGAGTGTCTGAAGGACTCGCCCCGCTTCAGGTAACCGGCACGGCCGCCCGGCGTCACCGCGGAGCTGCCTTCCCGGCGCTGGGGGCGTGAAAGCCGGGCCCGCGCACCGGGAGGAGGCCCCGCCGTCCGCGCCTTCCGACGGGGCGAGCGGCCGTTGCCGCCGCTTCCAGCCTGCGAGGGCACTGCAGTCCCCACCGAGCGTTCCCGAGGGGCGAGGAAGTGGCGGGGACGGGGACGTCGTCTCCTCATTTCTTTCCTCGCCCTCTGCCGGGCCGGAGCGCCCCGAAGGCCGGCGCACCCGCTCCCGCTGGGGCAAATGGGGTGCAGCCGCGCTCCCGAAGTCTCGTCCCCTTCTCGGGCGCTCGCTCTCGCCCCCTTCCTCCTCTGGCTGCTCTTCCTTCCCCCTTCCTTCCCCCTTCCTTCCGCCCCTTCTTGGTTTCCACCCCCTCCCCACCCCCTCTTTGAGGGAGCTTTCAGGGCATCCTCTTGCAGTTCACTTAGTTCCTCTTTGCGCTTTTCTGCCCCGCTTCCCCGGGGAGGAGGGAGTAGGGGGCGAACTGGGACGCCGGCTTCTGCTTCGCGGTGCCCCCGGCCAGAGCGACTCTCCGGAGGGCGCCGGCGGTGGGTGCGTGGGGGAATCGCGAGGGGAAGCGCTGTGACCAACCGCGGTCCATGGACCCTAGTTGGTGACTACCTGCTTTTCTTTCCACTTAAGCTCCTTGAAGGGGGCGCAGCTGTCGAGGGGTACTGGGCTGAGGGCGGAGGACTAGGAGAAAAGTGCATTTCTGTTTTGAGAACGGAAGTAGGAGGGCCGTGAAGATTGCCTGTGTGTTCCTCTTCCAGCAGCCTCTGCCTTGGAGGGCCCGGATCACAGTCGGATGCTCCCAGTGGATCTGTCACAGAGCTGACAGGGGGGCACTACGACTCACATGGGCTGCCCTTCTTTCCATGTGAGTGGCCGTCCAGGACACAGGTTCTTTCTGTTTTGAGTATGGTAGGAAACTCTCAGTTGTTTTGGACAATGGAGTTTTTCTAGGTTGCATTTTACAGGGCTGGCCATAGTCCTTACACATATAAGGCCTTAACACTACCGTTAGATAGTGACATTTCTTGAAAGCTTCCTCTGAACATTGGCGTGTGTGTGCCCGCTGATGTCTGGGCCAAACCTGGATTGTAAATTGCATCTTCTGCCTGGGAACTAACTGTTCTCATCCTTAACACTGTTAATTGAATTTCTTATTCTCCTTTCAGTGAAAAGCAAGGAAAAGAATTGTAAAACTAAGGCACTGCTACTTAGAGAAGATTTAAGAACGCTTTTTGCCTTTGCCCTTTGATGATTTTGGGGTGTTAATTTTATTGGAGCTTAGGGCTGTTGCTTATTTAACAAAACCCACTTCCTTTGATAGCTGTTGCGATTCGTTTTTGAAACTTTGATGTTCTGCATAATTGAAGGACTCAAGAGACACAAATAGATTGCCTAGGACAGGCGTGCAGGTTGATTTCCAGAACAGTGTGGCAAGTGGAGTAATTTTTAAAGTGCACCTTAGAAAGCTTTTTGTGAAATTTTGTTACTATGACTCAGCTATTTATTTTTAAGTGAAATAATCACAGCATTTTTCTCTTAGAAGGTGTAGCTCTGAGCTCCCTTTGTTTCACATTAATTTTTTTTTTTTTTAAGTTGAGAGAAGTGATTTGGAAATACTTCTAGCTACTGGGGTTGGTCACAAACCATGTGATGTCTTTGTTTTTGAAATAAAGGAATCATTGAATATAAAATGAGACGGCAAGATACTGATTAAAGTTGTAGGGAATATTATAGTGAACTTTTATTAAGCTCGATTGTAACATAAATTCTATGTTAATTAAAATATTAGAGGTTTTCAAGAGTTGTTTCCCATATTCCAATTATTGTTAGCTGCAAATTGGGAAGAGATATCAAAATTTCAGTAAATTCAACATCTTATATACATTTTAGGGACAAATTAGATTTGCAGTAGAGGGAAGACTGCCAAGAAATAGAAGTTTCATTATTCATATTCTTAATTTTTTATGGTTTTTTCCATAATCCTGTTACTATGAGGATTTGTGTAGCATTTGAAAAGAATATTTCAGAAGTCTTCATTCACATGTTGTGTGTATAAGAAGAGCTTTACTTTTGAGAGTATTGTGTCTGTTGAGTGATAGTGAAACTTGTATCAAAATAAAGAAACTTGTGAGGCCTGGGCTTGTTTTTTGATAGTAAGGCAGCTGCACTTGTCTCCTGATCTATTGTGCTGTCTTTAAACTAATACCTATTTTTATTCATAAATGAATCTTATGGCTTTTAAGTCTAGTGTGTGCACATAACTGCCTTGGTGCTGTAGAATTAATGCAAAAGGCGCATCTTGCTGATGAAAATTTCACCACTGTTGGAGCTTTAAGGAGATCGAGACCAACCTGGTGAACATGGTGAAACCCCGTCTCTACTAAAAAATACAAAAAATTAGCCGGGCGAGGTGGCGGGCGCCTGTACTCCCAGCTACTCGGGAGGCTGAGGCAGGAGAATGGCGTGAACCCGGGAGGCGGAGCTTGCAGTGAGTTGAGATCCGGCCACTGCACTCCAGCCCGGGAGACAGAGGGAGACTCCGTCTCAAAAAAAAAAAAAAAAAAATTTTCCTGTTAAATCAATGAGGAGAATACAAGGGGACTGGTTGAAACAGGGAGAAGGATGTTGCAGTTGCAACATTGTCTTTTGTAATTTGAATAGTCAATGGTTACTTTTACATCCCAGTGAATATTTTTTTGTTTTGGATTGGAGGGTACATTTCGTTGTGTAATTTTGGGTTCCCTTTTTGGTTTTTTAAATACCAGTTTAAAATCAGCTTAAAGGTCAAAATCTTGTTCATCTAAAATCTAAAAACCTTGTTCATCTAAAAATCTACAGGAATGTAAAGTGCGTAAGTATACTTTTTTTTTGAGTGGAAATTTTGCATTTTGGCCAAAATATGTTGAAGTTTGAATTTGTTTGGGCCCTACATTGTATGTAGTTGCATGTAATAGGTCTTTAAAACTTTACAAAACCTCCATAAAAATACTGCATTTCTTTTATTTAAACATACTCTTGGACTGAACACTGTGGCTCACATCTGTAATTCCAGCACTTTGGGAGGCCGAGGCCGGCCGATCACTTAAGGTCAGGAGTTTGACACCAGCCTGGCCAACATGGTAAAACCCCATCTCTACTGAAAATACAAATATTAGCTGGGTACAAGTGTGCACCTGTAATCCCAGCTACTTGGGAGAATGAGGCATGAGAACTGCTTGAACCCGGGAGGCAGAGGCTTCAGTGAGCTGAGGTCGCGCCACTGCACTCCAGCCTGGGCAACAGAGACTCTCTCAAAACAAACAAACAAACAAAAACCCAAAACGTGTTCTGTTTTATTTAGGAAGTGAATATCTGTTTGAAATAAAACGTAAAATAAATAAATTGAATAAATAAAAATCTTTCTGAATTATGTGAGATTTTTGTCCTGAGCAATGTTCAAGTGTAAAAACATTATGGCTGGTACAGTGGTTCATGCCTGTAATCGCAGCAGTTTGGGAGGCTTGAGACAAGAGGATCGCTTGAGGCCAGGAGTTTGAGACCAACCTGGGCAACAAAGTGAGACCCCGTCTCTACAAAAATAAAACAATTAGTTGGACGTGGTGGTGTGCACCTGTGATTCCAGCTACACGGGAAGCTGAGGCAGAAGAATTTGTTGAGGCAGGAGGTCAAGGCTGCAGTGAGCTATGTTCACACCTCTGCACTCCAGCCTGGGTGACAGAGCTGGACTCTCTCTGTCTCTCTCTCTCTCAAAAAAAAAAAAAAAAAGAAAAGAAAAAAAATTGGCCTTAGCCTTAGTATGCTTTAGTTTTTATCTGATAATTTATTTTTATCGTTTAACAATGTCTATCATATACCATCCTGAAGGTTTTTCATTTCTAGATTCTATTTCAGATATGATTCTTGTTCAGTAACTTAGAATAACTTTTTTTTTTTTTTTTTTTTTAAAAAAGGTGTTTGTGGGTGAATTTTGTTTGACAGAGTGAGTCTTACTTTGTTATCCAGGCTGGTCTCCAACTCCTGGACTCAGGTTCCCCTGCCTCAGCCTCCTGAGTAGCTGGGATTACAGGTATGAGTCACCATGCTCAGCCAGGTGAAAGGTTTTAATGGGTGAAAGACATTGGAATAAAATGTGACTACTAAATACACCTCAGTTATGTGTTGCTATTAAGTCTGGATTGGTGCCAATCCTGTCTCCTTCCTTTGCCTTCCATCTTTAGAATAAACTTTTAGCAACTGGCAGTTAATACAGTGGGCAAGGGCTAAGGGGAAATGTGTGTGTGTGTTTTTTAATCTCAGAAGCAATAGAATGGAATTATAAAGTAATTTTATTGTGAACCAAAATACAGAAATCCTGACTGGGTGTGGTGGCTCACACCTGTAATCCTAGCACTTTGGGAGGCTGAGGTGGGTGGATCACTTGAGGTCAGGAGTTTGAAACCAGCCTGGCCAGCATGGTGAAAAACCATCTCTACTAAAAAATACAAAAAAATTAGCGGAGTGTAGTGGCGGGCACCTGTAATCCCAGCTACTTGGGAGGCTGAGGCAGGAGAATTGCTTGAACCTGGGAGGCGAAGGTTGCATTGAGCCGAGATGGCATCACTGTACTCCAGCCTGGGGGACAGAGTGAGTCTCCATCTCAAAAAAAAAAAAAAAAAAAAAAAGTCTTGTAGGTGGGGTGCAATGGCTTACATTTGTAATCCTAGCACTTTGGGAGGCCAAGGTGGAAGGCTCACTTGAGCCCAGGAGTTCGAGACCAGCCTGGGCAACATAGAGACCTTGTCTCTAATTTTAATTAAAAAAAAAAAGCTTGTAAAGTAGGACTTATCCTCATTTTAAAAATGTGTGTGTGTGTGTTTTGTTTTGTTTTTTTTGAGACGAGTCTTACACTGTCGCCCAGGCTGGAGTGCAGTGGTGTGATCTCTGCTCACTGCAACCTCCACCTGCCGGGTTCAGGCGATTCTCCTGCCTCAGCCTCCCAAGTAGCTGGGATTACAGGTGCCCGCCACCACGCCTGGCTAATTTTTTACTAGAGATGGGGTTTCACCATGTTGGCCAGGCTGGTCTTGAACTCCTGACCTTGTGATCCGCCAGCCTTGGCCTCCCATAGTGCTGGGATTACAGGCGTGAATCACCTCGACCAGCCTAAAAAATGTTTTAAAAAATCCGCAACTGGACATTTTGATAGATGAGTTGACTTTTTACTTCTTTTGCTAGTAATTGACTTTCTTAATGGTGGACTTTCACATGGTGGACCTGGAAGGGAATTCACTCGTTTACTTTATATGTTAAGCCAAAGGCTTCAATTTCATTTGTTAGGCTGGGTATAATCTCAACAGTTTGGGAGGCTGAGGAGGGAGGATCACTCAAGGCCAGGAGTTTGAAGTCAACCTAGGCAACAGAGTGAGACCCTGTCTTTACAAAAATTAGAACAGCAACAAAAAGTAGCCAAATGTGGTGAATGTGGTGGCCCACACCTGTAGTCCCAGCTACCCAGGAGGTTGAGGCAGTAGGATTGCGACGCCCTGGAGTTTGAGGTTACAGTGAGCTATGATCATGCCACTGTACTCCACTCTGGAAAACAGAGCAAGACCCTGTCTCTTTAAAAAAATTATTTAAGAAATTGTGTCAGTTAAATTTGCATTGTTTATGGTATCTTTTATCATATAGAAATTTAAAAGCTGGCTTTTGTTTATTGCCTAGAAAAGTCTTCCCTACCCCATTATAGTTTTTTGTCATTTTATAGTGATTTTAAGTTTCATATAATGCAGCTGAGTCTTAGTTTTGATTGTAGAAGATAATCTGTTTTCTTCCTAGTGAAAACCACTTGTTCTAACACCTTTGAAAAAATTCATTCTTCATTAATTTAAAATGAATTGCACACCCCTTTTGTGATGTGTGGGAGAACAAATTTCCCCTTGTTACATGTTTTACAAATTTAGTCTTTACAGTACTTTTTTCTTCAATTTCAGAAGAGGTTATGTCTTTCTATGTATTTTGGCCTTACTTATTTAAAACTTTTATTATGTAAAATTTCAGGGATGATTCAACTATATGGTATTTAGGAAGAGACATACTTTAGATTTAAAGACATAAATAGTTTGAAAGTAGAAGACAAACCATGCAAACAGTGCCCAGAAGAGAGGTGGAGTGGCTGTGCTAATAGCAGAGAAAATAGACTTTAAGACAAAAATTACTACAGACAAGTATAGTAAGAGGGCTGGGCGTGGTGGCTCACTTCTGTAATCCCAGCACTTTGGGAGGCTGAGGTGGGCAGATGGCTTGAGCTCAGGAGTTCGAGACCAGCCTGGGCAACATGATGAAACCCTGTCTCTACCCAAAATACAAAAAAAGTTAGGTGTGCGTGGTGGCACATGTCTGTGGTCCCAGCTACTCAGGAGGCTGAGGTGGGAGGATCACTTGAGCCTGGGAGAGGTGGAGGTTGCAGTGAACTGAGATCGTGCCACTGCACTCCAGCCTGGGTGACAGTGAGACTGTGTCTCAAAAAAAAAAAAAAAAGAAAAAAGTGTGTGTGTGTGTGTGTGTGTATAAATAAAAGGGTCAATCCATAACAAAGACATAATGACTATAAATATATATTCGCTTAGTTGAGCTCCAAAATACACGAAACAAAAACTGACAGCATTGCAGGCAGAAATAGACAATTCAGCAATCATAGTTTGAGATATAAATACTTCCAATAATGAGTGGAACAACTAGGCAGATGATTAATAAGGAAATAGAAAATGTGAACAGCACTATAGACCAAGAAGACTTAATAGTTATCTATAGGACACTTCATACAGCAGCAGCAGAGTTCACATTCTTTTTGAGTTTACATGAAGTTTCCTTCAGCGTAGACTATGATGTTAGGCCATTAAACAAGCCTCAATACATTTTAAAGTATTGAAATCATACAAAATGTTTTCTGACCACAAGGGGATAAAATTTGAAATCAATAGCAAGGAAATCTGAAAAATTCACAAATATGTAGAAATTAGCAATACACTCCTGAGTAAACAGTGGATCCAAGAAGTCACAAGCAAAATGAAGAAATGCTTTCAGATGAATGAAAACAAAAATAGAACGTGCCAAACTTATGGGGTACAGCTCAAGCACTGCTTACAGAGAAATTTATACCTCCAAACGCCAATATTAAAAAAAATGAAAAAAAGAGGCTGGGTGCGATGGCTCATGCCTGTAATCCCAGCACTTTAGGAGGCCGAGGCAGGCGGATCACGAGGTCAGGAGATCGAGACCAGCCTGACCAACATGGTGAAACCCCATCTCTACTAAAAATACAAAAATTATCGGCATGGTGGTGCACACCTCTATTCCCAGCTACTCGGGAGGTTGAGGCGGGAGAATCACTTGAACCGGGGAGGCAGAGGTTGCAGTAAGCAAAGAGTGCGCCACCCACTTCAGCCTGGGCAACAGAGTGAGACTGTCTAAAAAAAAAAAAAGAGAGATCTCAAAATAGTAACCTAATCTTTACCGCAACAAACTAGAAAAAGAAGAGTAAGCAAATCTCAAAGCAGCAAAAGGGAAGAAACTAAAAAAGGTAGAGCAGAAATAAGAGAAAACAGAGAAGAGAAAAATCGAGAAAAATAATTGAAACCAAAAGTTGGTTCTTTGAAAAGCCTAGCAATATTGACAAATCCTTAGAGTGACCAAGACAAAAAGAGCAGTGATTCAGATTACTACATTCAGGAGTGAAAGAGGGCACTTCTCTACTCATTTGAAGAAATAAAAAGGATTATGAGGAAATACTACAGATAATTGTATGACAGTAACTTAGAAGAAATGAATATATTTCAAGAAAGACACAAACTGCTGAAACCGACTCAAGAAATAGAAGATCTGAACAGAACTATAAAAAATAGAGATTGAATTGATATTCAGAAAGTTTCCCAAAAAGAGAAGTCCAAGCCAAGATGACTTCACTGGTGAGTTCTACCAAGTGTTTAAAGATGCACTAATGACATTCCTTCACACTCCTTTAAGAAATAGAAGAGGAGACCACTTTCCAAGGCATCCACATTCCTCATCATTAGTGCATTGTTACCCTGCTACCAAAGCCAGGTGATATATCACAAAAAACCCTACCGACCAGCTGGGCACAGTGGCTTATGCCTGTATTCCCAGCACTTCGGGAGGCCGCGAGGATTGCCTGAGCCCAGGGGTTCAGTCTGGGCAACATAATAGGGAGACCTTGTCTCTACCAAAATAATAATAACAATAATAAATAAATAAATAATAAAATTAGCTGAGTGTGATAGCATGTGCCTGTGATCCCAGCTACTTGAGAGGCTGAGATGGGAGGTTTGCTTGAGCCCAGAATGTCAAGGCTACAGTGAGCTATATTTGCACCACCGCACTACAGCCTGGGTGACAGAGCAAGATCCTGTCTCAAAAAAGAAACAAACAAAACCAGGCCAAGCGTGGCGGCTCATGCCTGTAATGCCAGTACTTTGGGAGGCCATGGTGGGAGGATTGCTTGCATCCAGGAGTTCAAGACCAGTCTGGGCAACATAGTGAGACCTTGTTTCTATAAAAAAATTAAAAGTTAATTGTGTGTGATGGTGCATGCCTATAGTCCTAGCTCCTCAGGAGGCTGAGGACCACTTGAGCCTGGGTAGTTGAGGCTGTGGTGAGCTGTGATCGTGCCACTGCACTCAGCCTGTGTGACAGAGTGAGACCTCATCTCAAAACAAAAATGAAACAAATCCACCAAAAACAAAGCAAACAAACAAACCCTATAGACCAGTATTCCTTATGAATGCAGATATAAAAATCTTTGACAAAAGTACTAGCAAACTGAATATAGCACCATATAAAAAGGATTGTATACCATGACCAAGTCATATTTATCCCAGGCATGCAAAGTTGATTTAATATACAAAAATCAATTAATGTAATATACTATAATAATAGGGTAAAGATTTAAAACAACACAGTCATCTCAATAGATGCAGAAAAAGCATTTGACAAAATCCACTCTCATGATAAAACTATTCCAAAAACGAAGAATAGAAAATTTCCTAACTTGATCCTAATTTGATAACGGCCATCTTTAAAACACCCTCAGCTAACATCATATTTAGTGGTGAAAGACTAAAAAGCTTTCCCCTAACATAAGGAGCAAGAAGCCTGTCACCCCTTCTGTTCAACAATGTTGGAGAGGATAGAGCCAGAGCAGTTAGGCTGGAAAGACAAATTAAAGGCATCCATATAGGAAAAGAAATAGTAAAACTATATTTTTAGATAATATGTCTTATACAATCAGCCTTTGTATCTATGGGTTCCACTTTTGTGAGTCAGTCAATCATGGATTGAAAATATTTTGGGAAAAAACAATAAGAAATAACTATAACAAAGTACAAATAAAAAATAGTATAACAATTATTTACATATAACATTTACATTGCATTAGGTATTAGAAATAATCTAGAGACGATTTAAAGTATGTAAGACCATATATGAAGGTTATTTGCAAATACAATGCCATTTTACACACAGACTTGAGCATCTGTGGATTTTGGTGTTAGTGGGTAGTGCAGGGGGTGGGCAGGGGGAGTCCTGGAACCAATGTCCTTTGGATACCAAGGGATGAAGGTATATAGAAAATGCTAAGGAATCCACAAGGATCAGTTATAACTAGTAAGTTCATCTAGGATGTAGTGTATAAGGTCAATGTACAAACACTATTTGTATTTCTGTATACTAGCAAAGAAAACCAATCTGTCTACAGTGGCATCAAAAAGAGGAAAGTACTTAGAACTGACAGTACACTGAAAACACCAGCGAAAGACCTTGAAGACCTGAGTAAATGGAAATACATCCCATGTTCATGGATCAGAAAGCTGAATATTGTTAAGATGGCAATACTCCCCAAATTGATATTCAAACTAACCACAATCTATTAAAATTCCAACTGGTTTCTTTGAAGAAATTGTCAAGCCGATCCTAAAATTCATGTGGAAGTATAAGTAACCCAGAACAGCCAAAACAATCTTGAAAAAGAACAAAGTTGGAGGATTCAGTTTCCAATTTCAAAAGTTACTACAAAGTGATTGTAATGAAGACCGTGTGGTACTGGCATAAGGATAGACATATAGGTCAGTGAAATAGAATTGAGAGTCTAGAAACAAATCCTTACATTTATGGTGAGCCAGCTTTAACAGAGGTACCCAGACAATTCAATGTGTGAAAGAACAGTCTTTTCAACAAATGGTGCAAAGACAACTGAATATCTACACGTAAAAGTATGAAGCTGGAGCCCTATCTTATGCCATAGGCAAAAATTAACTCAAAATGGATCACAGGCCTACATGGAAGACCTAAAACTATAAAGCTCTTAGGAGAAAACATAGAATTAAATCTTTGTGACCTTGAATTAGGCAATGGTTTCTTAGATATGAAATCTGAAGTACAAGCAACCCAAGAAAAGATTGATAAATTGGATTTCATTAAATTAAAAACTTCCATGCTTCAAAGGACACAGTAAGAACGTTAAAAGTCATGCACAAAGTGGGAGAAAATATTTGCAAATTATACCTGTTAAGGGATTTGTATTAGAGAATATAAAGCTCTGCAACTCGAAGGGCAAATAATCCAATTAAAGAATGGGCAAAGGATTTGAGTAAGTATTTCTTCAAAGAACATGCCCAGATGGTCAATAAGCACATGAAAATATGCTCAATATCATTAACCAGCAATGCATATAAATACAAATGAAACCATGATGAGATACCACTTCATACCCACTAGGATGGCTATACTGGAAAAGACAGATAATAACCAGTGTTGGGAAGAATGTGGAGCTGTTAGAAGCCTTACACATTGCCAGTGGGAATGTAAAATGGTGAGCCACTTTGGAAGAGTTTGGTGGCTCCTAAGATAAGAAGTTAAACATAGAGGCCGGGCGCAGTGGCTCACGCCTGTAATCTCAGCACTTTGGGAGGCCGAGGCGGTTGGATCATGAGGTTAGGAGATCGAGACCATCCTGGCAAACATAGTGAAACCCCATCTCTACAAAAAATACAAAAAAAAAAAAAAAAAAAAATTAGGCATGGTGACTCGCACCTGTAGTCCCAGCTACTTGGGAGTAGGCTGAGGCAGGAGAATGGCATGAACCCGGGAGGCAGAGCTTGCAGTGAGCCGAGATCGTGCCACTGCACTCCAGCCTGGGTGACAGAGTGAGACTCCGTCTCGGGGGGGAAAAAAAAGGTTAAACGTAGAGTTACCATATGAGTTCTAGCCAGCCATTCCACTTCTAGGTGTATACCCAAGAGAAATGAAGGTATATACCCACAAAACTTTGTACAGGAATGTTCATAGGAGCATTATTCACAGCCAAAAAGTGAAACAATCTGTGTCCGTACATGGATAAATAAAATATGGAGTATACAAATGGAATGAAGGTATTCAGCTGTCAAATGGAATGAAGTATGGATGAACCTTGGAAACATTTTACTAAATGAAGTAAGTCAAACACAAAAGCCACATATTATATAATTTTATATGAAATGTCCAGAATAGGCAAATTCGTAGTGTCAAAACAGATTAGTGATTTCTAGGGGTTGGAGGGTGAGGGAAATGCAATTAGTGATTGCTAATGGATATGGGGTTTCTTTTGGGAGTGATGAAGATTTTCTGGAGTTAGATAGTGGTAATGGTTGTAGAACTACTAAATATACTAAAACCCACTAAAGTGTATTTTTAAATGGTGAATTTATGTTGTGAATTAAATCTCAATATAGCTGTTACTGAAAAAGGTTTGAAGCATAGAACATTTATAATCAAATGCATAGGTAGAATAGAAAATACATGTTGAGCCTCCATATTCCTTTCACCCTGACTTAACAGTTATCAATGCATGATGATCTTTAAACCCCACCCCCTTGTTTCCCCATATGTGTGTGTGTGTGTGTGCGCGCATATATATATATTTTTTTTATTTTATTTTTTTTAAGTGAGACATGGTCACACTCTGTCACCCAGTCTGGAGTGCAGTGGTGCAATCTCGGCTCACTGCAAGCTCTGCCTCCCAGGTTCAAGCGATTCTCCTGCCTCAGCCTCCCGAGTAGCTGAGATTACAGGCACGCACCACCATGCCCAGCTAATTTTTGTATTTTTAGTACAGACGAGGTTTCGCCATGTTGGCCAGGATGGTCTCGAACTTCTGACCTCAAGTGATCTGCCTACCTCGGTCTCCCAAAGTTCTGGGATTACAGGTGTGAGCCACTGCTCCTGGCCTCCCCATATGATTTTTGAAGCAAATCTCAGAGTATAGAATTCCATCAGTATATATGTGTATGTCTCTGAAAATATATACACTTTAAAAAAATTATATAACTACACACCATTATCACATCAGAAAAAAGTGACAATAATTAATAGCATCAAACATCCATCAAATAAGCTTCATAGCTTATGTAGGATTTATTTTGTGTCCTTTATCATGTTAGAAGATTGTGTCCCTTCTTTATCAAGTAAATTCCCTCATTCCCTCCCCTATAATCTGTAGATAAGAAATCCCGGTAGATCATCTTGGCAGAAACAAATCATTAGAGAACATTTGGCAGTCATCCATGGACCGTTTTGGACCTATACTTTTCATACTTGTTCATCTTCCTTTCTAACCTGAATTTGTTGCTGTCCTGGTATTTTGCACTTAATTTTTTGATTATAGAAAATTTGAAATATATACAAATTAAACAGAATAATATTAGTGACCCCTCATTATCCAGTTTAAGCAAATACCAATGTTGTGTCATTCTTGTTTCATCTATGTTTCTATTATACTTACTCTCTCTTATGCCATAGGCAAAAGTTAACCCAAAATGGATCATAGTTCTAAATGGAAGACCTAAAACTATAAAGCTCTTAGGAGAAAACATAAGATTAAATCTTTGTGACCTTGAATTAGGCAATGGTTTCTTAGATATGAAACCTAAAGTACAAGCACCCAAAGAAAAGAAATTAAAAAGTATTAATTTGTATTCAGAGTTTTTTTCATGATAAAAACTTGCATACATTGAAATGCACAATTGTACACTACCCATCACCGGCACCTCTGTCACAATACAGCCTGTTTTCCATCTTCCCGGAATGCTTCTCCCACCTCCTAAAGACAACCACTGTTCTGCTTTTTTTAAACTTTAGATTCATTTTGCCTGTTGTTAAACATTATAAATAGATTCTTACCGTTTATATGTCAATTATTCTTCTCAGCAGTTTGGTACTTTTGCTTAGCATTTTGACTATGAGATTCATCCATGTTTTTCTGTGTGTCACTAGTTCATTTTTTTTTTGAGATGGAGTGTTGCTCTTTCACCCAGGCTGGAGTGCAGTGGTGCGATCTCGGCTCACTGCCTCCTGGGTTCAAGCTATTCTCTTGCCTCAGCCTTCTGGATAGCTGGGATTACAGGCATACCCCACCACACCCAACTAATTTTTGTATTTTTAGTGGAGATGGGGTTTTATCATGTTGGCCAGGCTGGTCTCGAGCTCCTGACCTCAAGTGATTCACCCACCTCAGCCTCCCAAAGTGCTGGGATTACAGTCGTGAGCCACTGCACCTGGCCAGTGTCACTAGTTCTTTCTTACTGCTATGTAGTATTTCTTTGTGAATGTACCATAATGTATTCATTCTCCTGATGATGGATAAATTGCTTCCATTGTTTGACCGTTGTGAATAAAGTTGTTACGAACATTCTTATACAACTTTTCTTATGGCAGGTTTTCATTTCTCTTAAGATAAATACCTAGGAGTTGAATTGCTGTGTCAAGGGATAAATGTGTTTATAAGAAATTGCAAAGCATTATTCCAAAGTGATTATACTGTTTATAAATCTGCCAACAATGTTTGAGGGTTCCTGTTCCTCCACATTCTTGCTAGCATTTGGTAATATCACTTTTAGATATTACCCATTGTGTGAGTGTATAATGTATTCTTGTGTGTGTGTGTGTGTGTTTAATTGCAGTTATATGTTACTTAATGACCAGAATACCTTCTGAGAAATGCATCATGATTTTGTCGTGTAAACATCATAGGGTATATTTATACAACTTAGATGATATAGCCTACTACACATCTAGGGTATATGGTATAGCCTCTGGGTCCTAGGATACAAACCTGTATGGCATGTTATTGTACTGAATAGTGTAGGCAATTTTAGCACAGTGGTATTTGTGTATCTAAACATACCTAAACATAGAAAAAGTACAGTAAAAATATATAATTCCATGGGACCACTGTTGTATTTGTTGTCTGTTGTTGATTGGAATATAATTATGACTGTGTGTGTGTATACATACACACACACGTATATACACACACACGTATATATGTGTGTATATATACACACGTATATATACCTATATGACTGTATATATACGTATATATAATTATGACTCTATACATATATGTATACATGTATGTATATATATACAGTCATATTCCAGTCAACAACAGATTGCATCATATATTCTGTTAAGTTGTTATGATGTAATACTACTTAGTCCTGTTTTGGACATGTTGATACCCTGCTTTTCTGGATTATTGGTAATTTAATAATTTTATATTACTTTCCTGGAGTTTAGACTAATCTTTTAGACATGTGTGTATATATATATATGCATCTCTGTGTGTATATATACATACAGACGCACATAAAATTGAATGCATTGTTTTTTCTTTTTTTTGAGATGGGGTCTCACTCTGTCACCCAAGTTGGAGTGTAATGGTGTTATCTTGTCTCACTGCATGCAACCTCCACCTCCCAGGCTCAAGTGATCCTTCCACCTCATTCTCCTGAGTATCAGGGAACACAGGTACACACCACTATGTCTGGCTAACTTTTTGTATTTTTGGGAGAGATGAGGTTTTGCCATGTTGCCCAGGCTGGTCTCGAACTCCTGAGCTCAGGCTATCCACCTACCTCAGCCTCTCAAAGTGCTAGGATTACAGGAGTGAGACACTGCGTCCGGCCTAGATATGTTTAAATAACACAAATACCATTGTGTTACAATTGCCTACAGTATTCAGTAAAGTAACATACTGTACAGGTTTGTATTCTAGGAACCATATAGGCTATACCTTGTACCCTAGGTGTGTAATAGGCTATACCGTCGAGGTGGCTTACAGTCTGTGATGCTTGCACAGTGAAGAAATCCCCTAACAGTGCACCTCCGAGAAGGTATTGCCTTTGTTAAATGATGGATGACTCTAGCTTTTTATTGCTGTTATAGCAAATTACCCCAAACTTAGTGACCTAAAACAACACAAAATGATCTTACAGTTCTGGAGATCACAGTTTTGATACAGATCTCACTGGGCTAAAATAAAAGGCCAGTTGGCAGGGCTGCATTCTTTTCTGGAAGGTCTGGGGAAGAATCCTTTATTTTAGTTTTTTATACCTTGCCTTCTCCAATTTCAAAGGGCTGCCCATATTCCTTGGCTCATGGCCCCTTTCCATCTCCAAAGCCCGCAGTGGTTGTGATACTCCCTCTTCTGTCCTCTTCTTTTACTGATAAGGACCCTGGTGATAATGTTGGACTGATGTTCCAGAATAATCTCCCAATGTCAAGGTCAGATGATAGCAACCTTAATTTCCTTTTGCCGTGTAACCTAACGTATTTGCAGGTTCTGAGGATTCGGATGTTGACATCCTTGCCGGGGGCGGGGGGGGGGGTGCGTTATTTTGTCTACCACAGTCCACCCCCTGGCTCCCCAAAATTCACCTCTATTCCACATGCAAAACATAAAACATATTCACCCCATCCCAATATCCTCAAAAGTCTCAACTCAACACTTATTTGTAATTTTGCCAAAGATCTAATCTGTGTTCATTAGTTTACATATGACCTTATAATCATAGTGAAAATTTTGGTGGCTTTGCTATTTTTAATTTAAGAGTATATTATAAAATTTTAATATTGTTAGGAAGGCTTTTCTTTTTTGGACTACTCAATGGCTGTAGTGAGAAAGGGGAAAAGAGTAGAACTAGCTAGGAAAGTTCTATGGTTAAAGACTGCATCATATATTCTATGAAGTTGTTGTGACATAATACTGCTCTAGATTATTGATAATTTGATAACTAACAATTTATGTTACTTGCTTTTCTGAAGAGTTTAGACTAATCATCTTTTAGAATGACCCCCTTTCTGAATTTTTCAGATTGTTTCCTTGGGGCGGAGACAGTTTAAACTTTTTTGGCACAAATACTCATTGGTGATGATGCATTGTGTCATCTCCACCTGGAAACCCATGATGGTTGCCTGTCTTCCTGTTGGGAATGCAAGGTTTGATCCCTGGAGTTATGGGTAGGAAAGGGTGGCTAGCAGGTGGTGGTGGTTGTGGGGAGTAGCTTGTAGATTAAAGGCTCAGGGAGAAAGGAGCTTGATCTTTAAGGAACAGAAGGAAGGCCAATGTAGTTGGAGCAGGGTGCGCAAAAGGAAGGGATAGTTAAGAATTAAGATCAGAGGTAGGCAAGGATGAGATCATGTTAGGCATTATAATTCATCTGTAGTAATGAGTTTGAATGTTGTGGTTAGTGCAATGGGAAGCAATTAGAAAGCTTTTAGCAGTGGTGGGAGATAAGGTTTATGTTTTAAAAATATTTTGACTACTGTTGGATAATGGATTGTATGGGGAAAGAGTGAATGGAGAGAGACTACATAGGAAGCCATTGTAGGAAACTAGTTATCAGGCTGGGCCATGTGAGAGACAACTTGGGAGATAGCTGAGAACATTTTTTGGTACAATCAAGAAGAGTTGCTGTTGAATTTTTTATAGGGAATTAGAAGAATAAAAAAATAGCATTTTTGGCTTTAGCAACTGGGTGGATGGAGGTTCTGTTTATTGATAAAGAGGAAGGCAAGGGAAGAATAGGTTTTTTTTTGGAAAAAAAAACAAGAGTTATATTTTTTACATGTTAAGTTTGAGATACCTAGTAGACACCGAGGTAGAGTTGTTAAGTAGGGCTGGCATTGCTGTGCAGCCTTGTGTAATTTACTTTAAAAACTGATGTGATTCCATCCTATATTCCCTTTTAGATAGTAAACTCTTTGGGACAGAGACCACCAGTATCTTTTTATTCCTTTGTTCTTGAGCACGATTTCTTGCAAACAGTAGATAGGCAGCAGGCTTTTACTGCCAATAAGTACTTTCTTAAAATAGTTATACATTCTCCATTTTCACATAACATACTATAATTTTTATTTTAGGAATTTTTCTGTTATTGTACAATTGATAAATTGCAAAACTGTAAGTAACTTATGACAGCTGCTAGGGCTTATTTAAATTTCCTTTTACAATGTAGTAATTAAGTCAGTCCAAAATCTTTAAGTCTTGATGTGTAGTTGTCATAATTCTTGAGAAACTCTGACTAGTCTAAGCTACCAGGGTATTTTTATATGAGGACTGTAAGGAAATATTATATTTAATTTCATAAACATTTTGACAAACAACTATTCAGATAATACTTGTAGTTGTATAGCAAATTTAAAAAATGTGTTTGATATCCTGCTACCTTGATCAACTCTTAAAAACTTTTTTTTTAGACAGGGTCTCACTCTATCACTCGGGCTAGAATGCAGTGGCACAATCATAGCTTACTGCAGCCTCGACCTCTTGGCTCAAACGATCCTCTCACCACAGCCTCTTGAATAGCTGGGACTGCAGGTGTACGTCATTGTGCCTAGCTAATTTTTAAATTTTTTTGTAGAGACGAAATCTCACTATGTTGCCCAGGCTGGTCTTGAACTCCTGGGCTGATGCTATCCTCCCATCTTGGCCTCCTCAAGTGGGATTATAGGCGTGAACCATCGCACCTGGTCTTAAAATTTTTTTAGTTGACTATAAGTAGTCAAAACTAAAAATATAAGACAACTTGAAAAATATAAGACAGTCTTTTTCTATTGTCCCTGTACCACCTGAATCAGAATGAGATTGAAAAAAATGCAACTAAGGTTCCTTGAGTTATTATTTGTTTGTTTGTTTATTTATTTGAGGCAGAGGCTTACTCTGTCACCCAGGCTGGAGTGTAGTGGCACGATCTTCACTCACTACAACCTCCACCTCCTGGGCTCAAGCAATTCTCCCACCTTAGCCTCCCTAGTAGCTGGGACTGCAGGCGCCTGCCACCATGCCTGGCTAACTTCTTTTTTTTTTTTTTTTTTTTTGGTAGTGACGGGGTTTCACCATGTTGCCCAGGCTGGTCTTGAAACCTGAGCTCAAGTGATCTGCCTGCCTTGGCCTCCCCAGAGTGCTGGGATTACAGGCATGAGCCACCGTGCGCAGTCTCCTTGAGTGATTTTAAAAGACGCTTTTGGGCAGTCCCCAAATCATTGGAATAAACATGTTTTTCTAAGGTAATCTTTGAAAGCACAGATCCATTTGGAGATCTATAATCCTAAAAATCAATGTTTACTTTTAAATCATATTCTGGTTATCTATTGCTGTGTAACAAACCGACCTAATATTTAGTAACATTTATTTATTTATTTAGAGACAGAGTTTTGTTCTCTCGCCCAGGCTGGAGTGCAGAGGCTTGACCTCGGCTCTGTGTCCTCTACCTTCTGGGTTCAAGCAGTCTACTGCCTTAGCCTCCTGAGTAGTTGGGACTACAGGCATGTGCCACCACGCCTGGCTAATTTTTATGTTCCCATGTTGGCCAGGCTGATCTTGAATTCCTGACCTCAAGTGATCCACCTGCCTTGGCCTCCCAAAGTGCTGGGAGTACAGGTGTGAGCCACCGTGCTCGGCCTGATAGAGCTTTTTTGAAGGACAAAGTAGTAAGGTATTTCAGAATTTAAAAAATACATATATTTTGATTTAACATTTTTACATCTAGGAATATCTTTAAGGAATTACAGGATAAGCATGCAATGTTACGTGAACAAGGATTTTGTTTCCTGGGTTGTTTATCAGAACATAGGAAAAGTGAAAAATAATGTATGTAGTATGTTGGCTACGTAAAATACTGTTTTTGTTTTTGTTTTTTGGTAGAGGTGAGGTTTTACCTTGTTGCACAGGCTGGTCTTGAACTCCTGAGCTCAAGCTGTTCACCCACTGTGGTCTCCCAAGGTGCTGGGATTACAGGTGTGAGGCATGGTGCTTCCTGGTCAATACTCTTACTAAAATATAATAATAGCTAGCATGTATAAAAAATATATACGAGGACTGGTCAGGCGCGGTGGCTCACGCCTGTAATCTCAGCACTTTGGGGGGCCAAGGCAGGCAGATTGTCTGAGGTCAGGAGTTTAAGACCAGTCTGGCCAACATGGTGAAACCCCATCTCTACTGAAAATACAAAAAAAATTAGCTGGGCATGGTGGGCAGGCGACTGTAATCCCAGGTACTTGGGAGGCTGAGGCAGGGGAATTGCTGGAACCAGGGAGGTGGAGGTTGCAGTGAGCTGAGGTCGCGCCACTGCACTGTAACCTGGGTGACAGAATGAGACTCTGTCTCAAAAAAAAAAAAAAAAAAAAGATACACACACGCACACACACACACACGACCATTCTAAGTATTTTATATATATTAAATCATTTATTCACAACTCTGTGAGATACATACTATTTATACTAGGGGACAGAGAACACAACTATTAAGTGGTAGGAGGAAGATTTGAACTCTGTCATTTCTGCTCTGAATCTTGAACCATCTTCAGTAGAATCTAAGCCATGAATTGGTAAACTATGGCCTGCATGATTTGTGGATGTACATGCTTTGTAGTCATATAGGGACCCTCCCTGAGAAAGGCCCTGTGCTTGGTTTAATGCTCTGCTGTTACTATTTTGAAATTCTTAATAACTTTTAAACAAGAGACTCCATTGTTTTTTCTTTTCAATAGTCCCTGCAAATTATATCATCATTTCTACGTGTGAGCTAAGGTTTTACGTTTTAAAAGTTAAAAAAATTTCATGACTTAAGAAATTACATTTTTTTGTAAATATGGTTTTATTGGAATATAGCCATGCATATTTATTTACATATTGTCTGTGGTTGCTTTTTTTTTTTTTTGCTACAACGGCAGAGTTGAGTAGTTGCAACAGGAACTGTATGACCTGCAAAACTTAAAATATTTACTTTTTTTTTTTTTTTAGACGGTGTCTCACTTTGTTGTTTGGGCTGGAGTGCAGTGGTGTGATTGCGGCTCACTGCAACCTCTGTCTCCCAGGTTCAAGCGATTTTCGTGCCTCAGCCTCCCAAGTAGCTGGGATTACAGGTGCCTGCCACCATGCCTGGCTAATTTTTGTATTTTTAGTAGAGATGGGGTTTCACCATGTTGGTCAGGCTGGTCTCAAACTCCTGACCTCAGGTGATCCGCCTGTCTCGGCTTCCCAAAGTGCTGGGATTACAGGCGTGAGCCACTACGCCCGGCTGAAATATTTGTACAGTGAACAAATCCAAGAAAGGATTGTGCAATGAACACCTGTCTAACCTTCATCTGGAGTTACCAGTTGTTAATACTTTGGCACATTTGCTTTATGTGTGTCTCTGTCTCTCTATCTTACACACATGTATACATAGGTATATAAAATACATCCCACATGTACTTTTTTTTTCTGAATCATTTGAAAGTTTGACCTGCATCTCCTAAAAATAAGGACATTCTCCTACATAACCACATTTATAACACTAAAAGTAATTTCATGTTGAAATGTTCCCAGTTGTGCCTGTTATACCTGTTGTAACTAATTTGACTAGTTTTATTCCTTTGAATCAGGATATTCCATCAAGGTTCATGCAGTGGGTTGCTTTTTCATTACATTTAGCCAGTGGCACGTTCCTGATCTTTTAATCCTTCATATCTCATTGGAATGATTTAAAAACTATGAAAAATTTGGATTATGGTGGAGCCTAGGAGAAGTCTCAGTCATATCTGAGGCCTTGGATTTGAATAAGGGCCAAATCATGCAAGATATTTTATGTCATGTTAAGAATTTTGGGGGATCATCATAGAAAATATAGTGAGAATCTTTTAAAGAAATGTGACATGTTCAGATTTGCATAGTACATATGACATTGACTTTTAGCCTGGGCAACATGGCAAGACTTTGTCTCTACAAAAAATTAAAAAAAAAAAAAATTATCCAGGTGTGGTAGTGCATGCCTGTAGTTCTATAGCTACTGGGGAGGCTGAGGCAAGAGAATCACTTTTGAGGCTGCAGTGAACTGTGATCAACTCACACTGCACTCCAGTCTGGGCAACAGAGCAAGACTCCATCTCTAAATAAAAAAGAACACAGAATGGACTTTCCAGGCAAAAATATTTTAGCGTTTCACAATATGGAACAAAAAGATAAAACCTTGAGAGAAAACTAAGTGTAAAAATACATTCAGAGACAATACGGGAAAGTGAATTATGAAATGAGCGTGAGGCATTAAGGATTTTTTGTTATTATTATGTGTGATAATGATAAAGAGGCTCTGTTAAAAAATCTTATCTGTTAAGGATCAATAAAATAATACAGCATCTAGGATTTGCTTTAAAATGCATCAGTTAAAAAGGGATAGGACCGTATGAAGCAGGAATGACAAAGTTCTGTTAAAAAATGTTATCTGTGAAGGATCAATAAAATAATACAGCATCTAGGATTTGCTTTAAAATACATCAGTTAAAAAGGGACAGGACCGTATGAAGCAGGAATGACAAAGTTATGATAATTGAAACTAGGTAATGGGTACAAAGGAGTACATTATACACTTCTCTATTGTTGTGCCTGATTCATTTCATAAGAGGTTAGAAAAAGACATAACCTCTGATACCTCATTTTTTTTTTTTTTTGCTACACAAAAAATGAACTGGAAGGTTAGCTTGTATGTGAAAGTTGTCTCTTATCCAAAACTTCTGTTTTGGATATAACAGAATAGCAGAAATGTTCTTTATATAATAGTGTCAAGATGTGTATAACAAAGGAACTTATTTCTAAATATTTGGTTAGGAAAAGAATTCAGAGCAAGAATAACTTATGTATTTCTGAATCTCTTGAGCATATTTTAAGATATTAAGAAATAATCTTTCCAGGTGAAGTGTGCAAGAAAATTTTTAAAAAAATCTTGCTTTTACAGTATTCATTTAAAAACTCAAATCTTTTAGGTATAGAAGAAAGCTAACTATGACAATAGAAAACTTCTGTACAAATTACAAAACTGTTTAATTCAAACCACCACTCACAATTGTACAGCAACTATTGTAGAGATTTCTTGCTCATCAATCAGCTATTGTGTAAGTAGTATGTAATCTTTCCTATGACTACAGCACTAATGCATTACTAGTACTGCTTTCCTATGATTCCAACAGATACAAACAATGGCATCTCTTTTGGTTTGAACCCAGCAGCTGTATCCTGGCGACAGGTGCTAGTAGCGATCATTGAAGTAAAAGTTATGACGGTAGAGTTTGATCCTAAGAAAGATAGCAGATGACTTCGTGTTAAGACCTTTGCCTTCTATATTATTAATGTTTTCATTTGGCTTATTTTAATGTTTATTTCATCATTTGAGAAGTCAGATAGGCGATGCACATCAGAATGACCCGAGGAGCTTTTTCCAAAATGCCTTTGTTTGGACTCTGCCCCAGACCTACCGAATGAGAACTTCTGGAGGTGAACAGGACTCAGGCATAGATACTTTCAAAATGCCTTGTAGGTGATTCTGATGTGAACCTTTCAGGACCACTGTTCTAAAGGTCTCAGAATTCTCAGAATGAATTACATACTATTCATTATATATAAACAGATAATAATAAAGCGCAATGACTTTTAGTCCTTTCTTCTCTTTAACCTAGTGGTTAAAAAGGTAAGGCATAGTTTTCCATTGGCTGTCTATAGCCCTGTTTCTTATTCTATCACTATAGAACAAGTAAGTCATTCAAAATTGCAATAGGGCCGGGTGCAGTGACTCACGCCTGTAATCCCAGCACTTTGGAAGGCTGAGGCAGGTGGATCACTTGAGGTCAGGAGTTGGAGACCAGCCTGGCTAATATGGTGAAACCCTGTCTCTACTAAAAATACAAAAAATTAGCTGGGCATGGTGGCTCGTGCCCGTAATCCATTCTACTTGGGAGGCTGAGGCAGGAGAATCACTTGAACCCGGGAGCTGGAGGTAGCAGTGAACTGAGATGGCACCACTGCACTCCAGCCCAGACAGAGCAGGACTGTCTCAAAAACAAAAACAGAATTGCAATGGATAGCCATTAAAATGTTCCTAGCAGGCAAGTGATATGTTAACATTTGTATTTCAGTAACAAATTATTAGTAGCAATTAGTAACAAAAATGAGCATGCCCGTTGGCTCAAGCCTGTAATCCTAGCACTTTGGGAGGTCGAGGTGGGCCAATCACTTGAGTCCATGAGTTCAAGAGCGGCCTAGGCAACATGGCAAAACCCTATCTCAACATAAAATACAAAAGTTAACTGGGTGTGGTGGCATGCACCTGCAGTCTCAGCTACTCAGGAGACTGAGGCAGAAGGATTGCTTGAGCCCAGAAGGCAGAGGTCGCAGTGAGCCCAGATTGAACAACTGCACTCCAGCCTGGGTGATAGACCGAGACTCTGTCTAAAAAAAAAAAATCAAACAAAATTATTGTATCACACCCCAAACTGATGTCAGTAACAAACCCTCTATAGACAGCCTCATCATAGCTTGTTTTGAGATAATCTGTCCACCCCACTGCTACCTACTGTTACATTGTATTAATGATAGTCTCCCTGTGATACTCATTTCATCATTTTTACTTTTACGCACAAAATTTCTCAGTTTACATTTCATTTAACCTTTGCTAAAGCCTTCTAATTTACGCCTTCCGGTGTGTCTTCTACTCTCCAATAAACTCGTCTTTCATGTCACCTAAACATTGCCATAGTGACCACTTCAAACATTCGTAGGTATTGTAACTTCAGTTGGCAAGCCCCTGCTTTTTCTCTTGTCTTTAAAAAAAAATTGTGAAGCTTTATTTTTTCTTGTAAAAGTTTTAAAAAACAATTTGTTAGTTGGAAAAATAAAATACAAACATTTAAAATAAATTCTAAGTAGTATTAACTTAGCATTTGATTTGGGGTGTAACTATGCTAACATATTTTTCTGTCATGAATGAGATCAGGTTTTATTTGGTCTTCTGCACTTGGCTTTTTTTTCACTTACCAATACAGTGTTCATTTTTCTTTGTTATCAGTGTATATAGATCCACCTTATTCTTTTAAATGGCTGCACACTAATTCAGTGGCTGTATTGTAATTTGATTAACCAGTCCCTTGATGGGGTTTTCATTTTTGGTTTATTTACTTTTTTCTATAAACTTCCCTCTGCACTTCTGTTGTATTTGCCTTGACATATCTGTAGCATAAATACCTAAAAGAGTCATAATAATTTGGTTCAAAGAGGGTATTTACTTAAAATTCTAGAAGATGTTCATAAATTTTGCTCCATTAAAAAAAGAAAATGAGGGAGATCAAGTTCAACTACATATACTATCTTTCTTTTGTGAGTGTGCATTATCATAGTTATTTTAAAAATTATTTTTGGCCGGGCGCGGTGGCTCAAGCCTGTAATCCCAGCACTTTGGGAGGCCGAGGCGGGCGGATCACAAGGTCAGGAGATCGAGACCACAGTGAAACCCCGTCTCTACTAAAAATACAAAAAATTAGCCGGGCGCGGTGGCGGGCGCCTGTAGTCCCAGCTACTCAGGAGGCTGAGGCAGGAGAATGGCGGGAACCCGGGAGGCGGAGCTTGCAGTGAGCCGAGATCGCGCCACTGCACTCCAGCCTGGGCAACAGCGTGAGACTCCGTCTCAAAAAAAAAAAAAAAAAAAAATTATTTTTATTTTATTTTAGAGACAGGGTCTTGCATTGTCACCTAGGCTGGAGTGCAGTGGTGAGATCATAGCTCACTGTAGCCTTGAACTCTTGAGCTCAAGCGATCCTCCCACCTCAGCTTCCTGAGTAACTAGGTCTATTGGCTTGTGCCACTGTGCCCAATTTTTTAAAAATTTTCTTGTAGAGATGGGCCTTGCTATGTTGCCCAAGCTGGTCTCAAACTCCTGGATTCAAGTACTAATCCTCCTGCCTGAGCCTCCCAAAGTGCTAGGATTACAGGCATGAACAACTGTGCCTGGCTGTCTCTTTTATTTTTAAAATAGAATTTTAAATCAGGAATGGCTAATTTTGTCAAATGCTTTTTTTTTTTTTTTTTTTTTTTTTTTTTTTTTTTTAAACCCAAGACAATCTCACTCGGTCACCCAGGCTGCGGTGCAGTGGTGCAATCTTGGCTTACTGCAACTTCTGCCTCCCGCGTTCAAGCCATTCTTGTGCCTCAACCTCCCTAGTAGCTGGAATTACAGGCACATGCCACCAAGCCTGGCTAATTTTTCTTTTTGTATTTTAGTAGGGGCCGGGTTTCACCATGTTGGCCAGGCTAGTCTCGGAACTCCTGACCTCAGGTGATCATCTGCCTTGGCCTCCCCAATTGCTGGGATTATAGGCATGAGCCACTTTTCCTGGCCTACTATGGTGGTTTCTGATCAATATATTACTTTGATAACTCTGCATTGCATAATGTAAAGCAAAGACTGTAAAATATCTTAATAAATGAGACTTAATAAAGGTTTTTTTTTTTTGAGATAGGTTCTCACTGTGTTGCCCATGGCTGGAGTGTGGTGGCATGATCTCAGCTCACTACAACCTTCACCTCCTGAGCTCAAGCGATCCTCCTGCCTCAGCCTCCTGAATAGCTGGGCACCACCACACCTGGCCAATTTTTTGTCTTTTTGGTAGAGTCTGGGTTTCACCATGTTGTTTAGCCTGGTTTCAAACACCTGGGCTCAAATGATTTGCCCACCTCAGCCTCCCAAAGAGCTGGGATTACAGGCATGAGCCATTTCACCCAGCCAGACTTAATTAATGTAATTCTCATTCCTGCTTTTTCCATTCTAGTAATAATAAACTAATTATTGGGGATGAAGTGGGGAGTGTGTGTGAACATTCCTTAGTAGAAAGCAAATCTCAACATTTCTAGCACCTGGACAATGGAGTATGTTCTGTGTTCTAATCCTTACTGTTATTAATTTGCTGTCATATTGGTCTATGTACTTTACATCTGACTTGTTTATTATCTATAAACATCCAGTTAATATCATTGGCTGGGTGTGGTATCTCATACCAGCATTTTGGGAGGATGAGGTGGGAGGATCACTTGAAGCCAGGGGCTTAAGACCAACCTGGGCTACAAAGCAAGACCCCATCTCTATTAAAAAAACAAGAAAAGAAAAAAATTACTTCTCTCAAATAAGTTTTCTTTCTTGTTTACTGTTTTTTGAGACAAGGTCTCACTCTGTCACCCAGGCTGTAGTGCAGTGGCATGATCATGGCTCACTGTAGCCTCAACCTCTCAGGCTCAATCGATAGTCCCACCCCAGCCTCCCGAATAACTGGGACTATAGGCATGTGCCACCACGCCTGGCTGATTTTGTTTATTTTTTTTTGTAGAGATGAGGTTTCAGTGTGTTGCCCAGGCTGGTCTTGAACTCCTGACCTCAAACAATCCTCTCACCATGGCCTCCCGAAGTGCTGGGATTACAGATGCGAGTCATTCTGGCCTCAAAGTTTTGAGAATCCTAAAATCTGAGCTGGGAGACATCAGAGAAATAATAACCCATTTTAACTCTTTATTTTAAAAATAGAGAAAACAAATCAGTTCCACTGAAGTGCTTGAAAGGAATTAGATAAATACAAAAGAAGAAAACACCCAAAATAAAGAATTAGACCAGGCGCAGTGGCTCACGCCTGCAATCCCAGCAGTTTGGGAGGCCGAGGCGGATGGATAATCTGAGGTCAGGAGTTCGAGACCAGCCTGGCCAACATGGTGAAACCTTGTCTCTACTGAAAATGTAAAAATTGGCTGGGTATGGTTGCGGGTGCCTGTAATCCCAGCTACTGGGGAGGCTGAGGCGGGAGAATGGCGTGAACCTGGGAGGCGGAGCTTGCAGTGAGCCTGTATTGTGCCACTGCACTCCAGCCTGGGCGACAGAACGAGACTATTTCAAAAAAAAAAAAAAGAATTAGCTGAGCATGGTGGTACTCTCCTGTAGTCTCAGCTACTTGGGGGGCTGAGGTATGAGGATCCCTTGAGCCTAGGAGTTTGAGCTTCAGTGAGTTATGATTGCATCACTGCATTCCAGCCTGGGTGATAGAGCAAGACCATGTAAAGAAGAAGGAAAAGAAGAAAGGAAGCGAAGAAGTGAAAAAGTGATTCTTTGGTTTGAGCCCAGGAACTTGAAGTTTCACTGAGTTGTGATCATGCCACTACAGTGGTCTGGGCAGCAGAGAGAGACCCTGTCTCAAAAAAACAAAAAACGACATTTATTATGATTAGCATAGTCAAGTCATTAATTTTGATCGTGAGTCTCTGAAAGGATATCCAAATGCCCAAAAGAAGGAAAAGCAACACAGCTATCCCCCTCACCCCAAAATCAACACAAAAATCATTCCAAATAGTTCACCACTGAATAAAGTTTCATTATCTTTCTATCATAATTTGTTCCAGATTTAGTGAGATTCCTCTTAAAGATAATGTTTTTGTGGCATGTCAGTTTTTTCCCCCAGGAAAATAAATATATGTCAGTTTGTTAGACAGATTCAGTATTTCAAAGTTAAGTAGTAAGTTGCTTTTTTTTTTCTTTTGAGAGAGAGAGAGAGTCTCGCACACCTGGCTAGTTTTAGTAGAGATGGGGTTTCACTGTGTTGTCCAGAGTAATCTCGAACTCCTGACCTCAAGCTGTTTGCCCGTCTTGGCCTCCCAAAGTGCTGGGATTACAGGGGTGAGTCACAGCGCCTGGCTGTCAGTCACTTTTTTATGGCAGATGTTCATGGCTGTGTAATTCATTCTGCTGTTTATTTGGAAATATCTCCTGTCTTCCTTGGGAGATTTAGCTTGTTGAGTATGGTTACAAGTGGGTGTATTTTCTGATCTTATCCCTGTATGCCTTTTTCAGCTTAGAATATTTCGATCTCATTATGAAGTAGATATAATAAAAATTGGTCAGGCACAGTGGCTCACGCCTGTAATCCCATCACTTTGGGAGGCTGAGGCGGGTGGATCACGAGGTCAGGAGATCGAGACCATCCTGGCTAACATGGTGAAACCCTGTCTCTACTAAAAATACAAAAAATTAGCCAGGTGTGGTGGCGGGTGCCCGTAGTCCCAGCTACTCGGGAGGCTGAGGCAGGAGAATGGTGTGAACCCGGGAGGCGGAGATTGCAGTGAGCCGAGATCGTGTCACTGCACTCTAGCCTGGAAGACAGAATGAGACTCCATCTCAAAAAAAAAAAAAGATATAATGAAAATTAATAAAATAATTCAAAAAGACCTCCAAGAGGGTGTATACATTAAATAAAGTAAGGAACTTTACTGTATACCAGTAAGCAAATAGGAAATAAGTAGAGGTGAAATTCCATTTATATTAATAACAAAAACTATAAATAGAAATGAAATTAACATAAAATGTATGGGACTTTATAATCTATTTATTTATTTATTTTTGAGACGGTGTCTCGCTCTGCCGCCCAGGCTGGAGTGCACTAGCCGGATCTCAGCTTACGGCAAGCTCCGCCTCCCGGGTTCACACCATTCTCCTGCCTCAGCCTCCTGAGTAGCTGGGATTACAGGCGCCCGCCACCTCGCCCGGCTAATTTTTTTTGTATTTTTGGTAGAGACGGGGTTTCACCGTGTTAGCGAGGATGGTCTTGATCTCCTGACCTCGTGATCCGCCCGTCTCGGCCTCCCAAAGTGCTGGGATTACAGGCTTGAGCCACCGCGCCCGGCCAGGCCTTTATAATTTATAAAACAACTATAAAACTTGACAGAAAGGGGGAAATATGAGTAAGGAATCATCTGTTACATGAAGACTTAACATTGCAAATATATCCATTCCTCCTAATTTATAAATATAAATGCAATGTCAATCAGCATTTTAAAGTTTGTATAAAAGAACAAACATGTGAGACTAGCCAAGAAGATTTTGAAAAATTAAAGCAGTAAGGACAATGTCCCATATCAAACTTTAAAATGTATTGTTGAAATACAGAGATTGATCCTAGAACAGACAGATGAACAGAATTTTTAAAAATCCAAAGACAGACCCCAGTGCATATTAAGACTTTAGAGAATGGTGAAAGTACTATTTAAAATCAAGGGGAAAAGTATCGTTACTAGATAATAATGAGAGACAACTGGCTGTTTGGGTAGGATACATACATTTCCTTAGAATAAATTTTAGATGGTGTAATGCTTTAGATGTTAAAATTGAAGCTGTGAATGTAGTATTGGAAAATATACGTGAAAATGTATGCTAGCTTGGGACCAGGACAGTCTTTCTAAGCATGACAGCAAAGACAAAGGCCTTGAAATAGATTTTATTATATAAAAATATTACCCCTCCCCCAGCCGGTCTGAAGGTAGTCAGTGATCTCAGTTGATTGTTCAGTCAGTTACAGATTGATCTGGTTCTGCTCTTTCCCCTCTTCTCACTACTGCGTTTAACTAGTCTTAAAAAAAAGTTTCTTCTTCCCCAGCAAGTGAAAGATAGGAAAATATTTGAAAAAATGTGAAAGTAGTTTCAAATCCTGTATATTTGGAGAGCACAGAAAAATGTCCTGCAATTCCAGTTGAATGCAATGTTGCGTATAGGCTGATCTACCCAGACAGAAAGTCGATTAATGGTTGCCTAGGGCTGGGTGCAGGGAAAGAGGTAATGGGAAGTGACTGCTAATGGGTATGGGATTTCTTTCTGGGATGATGAAATGTTCTAAAATTAGATTGGGGTGATGGGTGCACAACTCTGAGTATGTTAAAAACGAATTGTACACTTCAAATGGGTATGGTATTTGAATTTTGTCTCAACAAGGCAGCTAAACATTTTTTTATGCTGATACTACCTCTGTAGAAAATGGGCTAATATCATAAAAAAGGAAACTGAAGCAAAGAGAAATAGAATAGAAAACAATACAGTCTATTGCAAGCATCTCCATGTTATTATATAGTGTCTCAATATTTTTGAATAGCCCCATATATAATATTTAGGAGGTTGTACTCACTACAAAACACTTCTACAGGACAGTGTTTTTATCTGGGCTTATTGTTTATCTCTTTAATAGTTAAGCGACTATTAGAAACAATCTTGAAGATGCGTTTTAAGGCAGACTGAGCAAGGACCTGAAACAAGTTAATGGCAAATTGATAGAGCAGTGACTTGGCCTGGGCGCGGTGGCTCCTGCCTGTAATCCCAGCACTTGGGGACGCCGTGGTGGGAGGATTGCTTGAGGCCAGGTGTTTGAGACCAGACCTGTTTCTACAAAAATTAAAAGGTTAGCTGGGTGTGGAGGCGTGTGCCTGTAGTCCCAGCTACTTGAGAGGCTGAAGCATGAGGTTGGAGAATCACTTGAGCCTTGGAGTTTGAGGCTGCAGTGAGCTGTGATGGTACCACTGCACCCCTGCGCTAGCAAGAACAACAAAACAGCAGTTTCTTCCTTTTTGAAGGAAAGTCTACCTTTTAATCCTTTGAGCGAGGTTTTGCAGCTTTACTGGTGAGCAAGACTCCCGTCTCTGCCCTCATGTAGCTTGTCATATCTGGATTATTGAAAAGCAAATGGACACTTAAGTTAAGTGTGAGTGATATAATTTAAGTGAATCCTGGGAACTGTGGGAGAAGAGAAGAAAGACCTCTGTCTTGCATAGGAAAGGAAAGCTTCTTAAGGTAAGGAGTATTTAAATTGACAGGTGAAAGACAAATTGAGAATTACCAAGGTGAAGTACAGTTTAAGAGGAGAAGAGGCCTTCTGGCAGAGAGAACTGTAAGATCAAAGGCCCAAATGTAGGAAAAGAGTGTAGAATGTGGAGGATGGAGGCATTTTAAATAAGGGTCAGATCATGGGCCTTTTGAGTCACATTAAGGACTGTAACTTGAGGATAGTGGGAGTGCCATAGAAAAATATTAAGTAGTAGGTGACAGTATCTTTTTTTTTTGAGATAGGATATAACTCTGTCACCCAGGCTGGAGTGCGACTGTGGCTCACAGCAACCTTAAACTCCAAGGCTCAAGTGATCCTCCCACCTCAGCCTCCTCAGTAGCTGGGACTACAGGTGCATACCACCACGCCTGGCCAGTTTTTAAATTTTTTTGTAGAGATGGAGTTTCTGTATGTTGCCCAGGCTGGCCTTGAAATCCTGGGCTCAAGTGATCCTCTGACCTTGGCCTCCCAAAGTGCTAGGATTACAGGTGTGAGCAACTGTACCCAGCTGTTGACAGTTTCTTGATCATATTTATGCTTGTTAAAGAACATGATGCTTGTAGCGTGTCAATGTAATTAACTTCACTGGGGCAGGAGAGTCCTTTAGAAGGTGGTCGCTGTAATCCAGGTGAGAAGAAATGATGGTCTGCTTTTGGTAGTTAGTGGAGGTAAGAGTGAGATAGCCTCAAGGTATTTAGGAGGTAGACTGATAACAGGACATTGTGATTGCTTGGACATGGGGCACGAGGAAGGAGGATTTCAGGATGATGTCTAGATTTATGTCTTGAGCACCTGTGAATGGTGTTGCTGCTCACAGAGAGAGAACAACATATTTTTGGAGAATTTGATGCCCGTTTTTGAGTTATGCATGGCACATTCAGGTAGAGATGGTCATTAGGCAGTCTGAAAGCTCTGAGAGAGATCTAGGTTGGAGATAAAGATTTGAGGCCAGGTGTGGTGGCTCACGCCTGTCATGTCAACACTTTGGGAGGCTAAGGCGGGAGGATTGCTCGAGGCCAGGAGTTCACAACCAGCTAGGGCAACAATGGGAGACCCAGTCACAGTAAAAAAATAAAAAAATAAAAAATAAATAATAATAATAATAATTCCAGGCATAGCAATGCCCAGCTGTAGTCCCAGCTGCTCAGGCGGCTGAGGCAGGATTGTTTGAGCACAAGGGTTCGAGGCTGCAGTGAGTCATTATTGTGTCACTGTACCTCAGCATGGGTGACAGAGACCCTGTCTCTTAAAAAAAAAGACTTGAGATCTTGATATTTATGATCTTGAAGGTAAATGGGCTTTACAAGTGAGGATAATTTCTTTTACATTTTAAGATAGATGCATATTAAACTTAAGTTGAAAGAGCTGCTCTTTTGTTGGACGTGTTCTAGTGTTGTGAGATTCAACCAAATTGACACATTCCTTTAGTTTTTTTTCACAGTTTTTGTGCCACTTGGAAATTCATTATAAGAAAATACTTCATTGCAGTTATCCATTCTCTTCTGGATATTTATTTCCTATTTTTCTTTGTGAAAAATGAACACTTGTGTTCATAGTGTTACTATGACATTTCCATGTAAGTTTGTGCACATGTGAGAGCTAGGGAGTGGAACTACCGCGTTGAAGGGTATGCGTCAAATGCTTTCTAAAGGCGTTATATTAGTGTACACTCCTACAAGCTGTATAGGAGATGGAGATGGTATATGTTTCATATCCTCTCCTATGTTTTGTATGGCCAGACTTTAAAACTTTTGCTAATCTGATGGGTGTGAAATGGTATTTCGTGATTTTAAATTTGTGTTTCTTAACCACTGGTGATGTTGAGCATCTTTTTTTTTTTGGATGGCGTCTCGCTCGGTTACCAGGCCAGAGTGCAATGGCATGATCTCGGGTCACTGCAGCCTCCACCTCCCGGGTTCAAGCTATTCTCCTGCCTCAGCCTCCCAAGTAGCTGGGACTACAGGTGTGTGCCACCACGCCCGGCTAATTTTTTGTATTTTTAGTAGAGACAGGGTTTCACTGTGTTAGCCAGGGTGATCTCGAACTCCTGACCTCATGATCTGCCTGCCTTGGCCTCCCAAAGTGCTGGGATTACAGGCGTGAGCCACCGTGCTCAGCTGACGTTGAGCATCTTTTCATGTTAATTGTTCGTTCATATTTCCTCTTCTATAAGTTGCCTATTTATATTTTCTTATTTTTCTGTTGGCCTGTTTGTCCATTTCTTTTTGATTTGTAGAATTTGTAGACAGTCTAATCCTTTGTTAATAAAAATCACACCTCCCAGTTTGTGGGTTGTATTCACCTTATTAGCATTCTTTTTTCCCCCATCCTAAAATTTCACCTTCTATGACTTGAAATTTTAAAAAATTTACTGACTCATGAAAATACATTTATCATTTTGCATGTATGTTTTATTTTTTCTAAATAAAGTTTTTATCTTTTGCACATGCAAAAATTTATCCAGTCAGTGGTATGCAATAAAATCATATATCTGAAAATATTTAAAAATAAATGATACAAATGTCAGTAAGTGGTTTATCTGGTTTCTCTTTAATAAAAAGAACTTATCTTTTTTGGCTGAAGGCAATATTTACTTTTTAAAAAAATGGACGAGGTCAGGAGATCATGACCAGCCTGGCCAACATGGTGAAACCCCATCTCTACTAAAAACACAAAAATTAGCTGGGCATTGTGGCGCACGCCTGTAGTCCCAGCTACTTGGGAGGCTAAGGCAGGAAAATCGCTTGAACCCCAGAGGCAGAGGTTGCAGTGAGCCACTGCACCACTGCACTCCAGCCTGGCGACAGAGCGAGACTCCATCTCAAAAAAAGACTATGTTTTAGAGCTGTTTTAGTTTCACAACAAAATTGAGCAGAAAGTACAGAGAATTATTATATTCTCTGCTCTGACACACAGAACCTTCCCCACTATCAACATCCGGTGCCAGAATGGTACATTTGTTACAAGCAGTGAGTCTGCTTTGACACATTATCATCACCCAAAGTCCGTGGTTTCCATTAACATTCATTCTTGATGTTTAGACAAATGTATAATGACGTGTAGCTACTGTTATAGGATCATGCAGAATAGTTTCACTGCCTTAAAATTCTCTGGGCTTTACTGATTCATCCCTCCCTTTACCCCAGCTCCCAGCAACTACTGACATTTTACTGTCTCCATAGTTTTGTCTTTCTTTAGAATGTCATGTTGTTGAAATAATATAGTGTATAGCTTTTAAAGATTGGCTTCTTTCACTTAGTACAGGTTAAGTATCCTTTATCTGAAATGCTTGGGACCACAGGTGTTTTGGGTTTCAGATTTTTTTGATTCTGGAATATTTGGATTATACTGGTTCAGCATCTCTAATCCATGAATTCGAAATCTGAAATACTCCAGTGATTATTTTCTTTG
This sequence comes from Macaca nemestrina, assembly GCF_043159975.1. Taxonomy (NCBI): domain Eukaryota; kingdom Metazoa; phylum Chordata; class Mammalia; order Primates; family Cercopithecidae; genus Macaca; species Macaca nemestrina. The sequence goes on from NC_092126.1 coordinate 2,873,934, forward strand.
AGTGTCATGTGGTTTCTCAAAAAGCCTCAGATTTTGTAGCATTTTGTATTTTCTATTTTTAATTTAGGGATGCTCAACCCTATGCATTTAAGGTTTCTTCATTTCTTTTTAGTGCTGAATGATACTGTTGTCTGGATGTACACACTTTATCCATTCACCTAGTGAAAGACATCTGGGTTGCTTCCAAAGCTGGTGTAACATCCTTGTACAGGTTTTTGTGTGGATATGTTTTCAACTCATTTGGGTGAATACCAAGGAGAGTGATTGCTGGAATGTATGGCAGGAATGTATTTTGTAGGCTGGGTGTGGCGGCTCATACCTATAATCCCAGCACTTCGGGAGGCTGAGGTGGGAGGATCACGTCAACTCAGGAGTTCGAGACCAGCCTGCACAACATAGTGAAATCCCATCTCTATAGAAAGTAAAAAAAAAGGGCCGGGCGCGATGGCTCACGCCTGTAATCCCAGCACTTTGGGAGGCTGAGGCGGGCAGATCACGAGGTCAGATCAAGACCATCCTGGCTAACGCAGTGAAACCCTGTCTCTACTAAAAATACAAAAAATTAGCTGGGCGTGGTGGCGGCGCCTGTAATCCCAGCTACTCGGGAGGCTGAGGCAGGAGAATGGCGTGAACCAGGGAGGCGGAGGTTACAGTGAGACAAGATTGCACCACTGCACTCCAGCCTGGGCGACAGGGCGAGACTGTGTCTCAAAAAAATAAATAAAATAAATAAATAAATAAAAAGAATGTATTTCATTTTTTAGGAAACTGCTTAAGTCTTCCAAAATGGCTGTACCATTTTTTTTTCCATCAGCAAAAAATGAGAGAGTTCCTTTTGCTGAACATCCTCACCAGCATTTGGTATTGTCCGTGTTCTAGATTTTGATCATTCTAGTAGGTGTGTAGTGGTTTTTCCTTGTTTAATCTGTAATTCTCTGATGACATATTATGTGGAGTATCTTTTCACCTACTTATTTGCCATCTGTGTTTCTCCTCCTTTCCTTCCTTCCTTCCTTCCTTCCTTCCTTCCTTCCTTCCTTCCTTCCTTCCTTCCTTCCCTCCCTCCCTCCCTCCCTCCCTCTCTTTCTTTCTTTTTTCCTTCTTTCCTTCTTCCTTTCTTCCTCTTTCTTCCTTTCTTCCTCTTCCTTCCTTCCTTCCCCTTCCTTCCTTCCTTCCTTCCTTCCTTCCTTCCTTCCTTCCTTCCTTCCTTTCCTTCCTTCCTTCCGTCCGTCCGTCCTTCCTTCTGTCCGTCCTTCCTTCCGTCCTTCCTTCCTTCCTTCCTTCCTTTTGGCAGGATCTCATTCTCTTGCCCAGGCTGCAGTGCGGTGATACAGTCATAGCTCATTGCGGCCTCAAACTCCTGGCCTCAAATTATCTTCTTGCCTCAGCTTCCAGAGTAGCTGGGACTACAGGTGTGCACCATTATGCCTGACTTGTCTGTGGATTTTCTTTAGTAAGGTGTCTGCTCAGGTCTTTTGCCCAGTGGGTTTTTTTTTTTGTTTTTGTTTTGAGAGACAGAGATCCTCACTCTATTGCCCCAACTGGAGTGCAGTGGCATGATCTTGGCTCACTGCAGCCTCCGCTTCCTGGGTTCAAGCGATTCTCCGTGCCTCAGCCTCCTGAGTACCTGGGATTGCAGGTGCACCACCACACCTGCCTAATTTTTTGTATTTTTCATAGAGACAGGGTTTTACAGTGTTGGACAGGCTGGTCTCAAACTCCTGACGTCGAGTGATACGCCCGCCTCAGTCTCTCAAAGTGCTGATATTATAGTCATAAGCCATCGTGTCTGGTCCCCTTTTTCCCAGTTGTTATTTGGGTTGTATGTTTTCTTATTGTTGAATTTTAAGAGTTTTTTGTATATTTTGGGTAACAGTTCTTTTATCAGAAATATACATATAATTTTTTTTTGGTAAATACTTTCAGTCTGTGGCTTCTCATTGTCTTAAGCAATATTTACTTTAAAATAAATGTCAGGCAGTTTAGTCTGTGGACTATAATTTTCTAATGAACTGATGAATGTCGTGACATAAGAAATTAAGACTGTGGTGTCCCTCAACCAAAGAAAACATGGCAATAGCAATACAATTTTAAATAAGCAAAGACTTTCAACCAAAACTACTTACAAAAGGAACAAAGTTTAAATGCCTTAAGGTCTAAATTTAACTATTTTAATATAACAAAAATCACATTAAATTAACTGTTTTCATCACTGTATCTTTATGTTGTTGAAGTAGTTTCTTTTCATTCCTCAGTATATTTCAGCCATGAATATTTTAATTTTTCTTAAATATATAAAATTGAATCTTCTGTTACTCTGTGTCCTCTTATCCTGCTTTTCTTAAAAGCATTTATAACCCCTTACATGTATACGTATTTCATATCTGTTTACTAATTGTGTTTCCTTCACTTAGACGCCATGAGATCAGGGGCTTGTTTTACCGCTCGCTGTTTCCTAAGTCTCTAGTACAGTGTGTGACATCCAGTAAATGCTCAAGGGTTTTTTTTCGAGGAAACAAAAAACATTACTTTACTATTTATTTTTTAAATTACTGCTTATTTCAAAGGTAATTGTTATGGTTTTAATTTGTTATCTTCAAGATGGACTTTACAAAGACTTCTTATAGCTCAAAAGGGCTTAAAATCTCTGCTTATTACTAACTACTGCTTCAAATTTCACATTTCATAATCTTATTTTTTATTTTGTTTTTTGAAGCAGAGTCTTGCTCTGTCGCCCGGGCTGGAGTACAGTGGCACCATCTCGGCTCACTGCAACCTCCACCTCCCGGGTTCAAGCAATTTTCCTGCCTCAACCTCCTGAGTAGCTGGGACTACAGGTGCCTGCTACCATGCCCAGCTAATTTTTGTATTTTTATTAGAGATGGGGTTTCACCATGTTGGCCAGGCTGGTCTCAAACTCCTGACCTTGTGATCTGCCCACCTCGGCCTCTGAAAGTGCTGGGATTACAGGTGTGAGTCATCATGCCTGGCTCACATTTCATAATCTGAGCAACAAATTATGCTACCTAATAGAGTATAGGCCGGGTGCGGTGGCTCAAGCCTGTAATCCCAGCAATTTGGGAGGCCGAGACGGGCGGATCACGAGGTCAGGAGATCGAGACCATCCTGGCGAACACGGTGAAACCCCGTCTCCACTAAAAAAAATACAAAAAACTAGCCGGGCGAGGCGGTGGGCGCCTGTAGTCCCAGCTACTTGGGAGGCTGAGGCAGGAGAATGGCATAAACCCGGGGGGCGGAGCTTGCAGTGAGCTGAGATCCGGCCACTGCACTCCAGCCTGGGCGACAGAGCCAGACTCCGTCTCAAAAAAAAAAAAAAAAAAAAAAAGTATAGTATGAGCCAATTTTTCTTATTTATTTATTTTTGCAATTTACTCATGTAACAGGCCAATTCTTTTTGAGACAGGGTCTCACTCTGTGACCCAGGCTGGTCTTGAATTTGAACTCCTGGCTTCAAGCAGTCCTCCTTTCTTGGCTTCCCAAAGTGCTGGCATTATAGGCATGAGCCACTGCACCCAGCCCCCAGTTCTTATTTTTAGCCAAGTGTAGATTCTTAAGCATTTTGCTGGCAGGTCTGTGTGGTAAGTGATGATACAATCCTTTACCATCATCAAGACCCAGCTTAAGAACAATTTGTTTTTGACATTCATTGTGAGTTTTTTTTTTTTTCCCCTAAGTACTAAATAGAGACAATGTCTTGCTTGTTGCCCAGGCTAGTCTCAAACTCCTGGCTTCAAGAGATCTTCCTGCCTCGACCTCCCAAAGTGCTGGGATTATAGGCATGAGCCACTACTCCTGGGCTTACAGTGTGTTTTAATCCTGCATATTTATTTTATTTTGTTAATTATCTGTAAGTCTCTCCATGGTTTGATCTAGAAATTTGTTTGTCTGAAATTGGCATGTTCTAGGAATATGTCAGTTAGAGGAAAAATACTGTAGATTACCAAGGAAATAGCTAAATAAATGTGTGCCTTTGATGTGAAAAATTGTTTTAATGTGTTTTTTCTTCCAATTTAAAAAATTGTGTTTAAATACAAATAACATAAAACTTACCGTCTTGACCATTTTTTAAGTATACAACTCAGTGATATTAAGTACATTCATATTGTGTAAAGGATGCATATTCTATTATATGCATATGTCATGTTGTGCTTATCCATTTTTTTGTTGGTAGACACTTGAATTGCTTCCACGTTTCATCTATTGTGAATAATGCGTCTGTGAACATGGGTATACAAATATCTCTTTGATACCCAGCTTTCGGGTTTTTTGAGTATATACTCGGAAGTGAAATAGCTACATCGCATGGTAATTCTTTTTTAATTTTTTGAAGTGTTGCCGTAGTGCTTTCAACAACAGTGGTACCGTTTTACATTCCCACCAGCAGTGCACAAGCGATCCAGTGACTCCACATACTCATTGATACTTGTTATGCTTTTTTTAGTAGCCATCCTAATGGGTGTGAGATGGCTTCTTAGTCTGTTCCTGCATCGATGACAGAATAGCATTGACTAGATAATTTATAAATAATGTACATTTATTTCTCACAGTTCTGGAGCTGGGAAGTCCAAGATAAAGATGCCAGCAGATTAGTGTCTGGTGAGGGCCAGCTCTCTCTGCTTTCAAGATGGCACCTTGTTGATGTGTCCTCATATGGCAGAAGGTGGAAGGGCAAAAAAGGGAGCATTAGGACCCTTTCTTCAACCTCTTTTATAAGAGCCCTAATCCATTCATGAAGGCGGAGCCCTCATATCTTCATCACTTCCCCAAAGGCCCCACCTCTTCACACTGTGACAATGGAGATCAAGTTTCAACATGAATTTTGGAGAGACACAAACATTCAAACCATAGCAGGTAGTATCTTGTAGTTTTGATTTGTATTTCCCTAATGATTATTATGTTGACCTTCTTTTCATGTGCTGATTGGCCATTTGTATATCGTCTTTGGAGAAACGTCGATTCAGATCCTTTGCCCATTCTTGTATCATGTTGTTTGTGTCTTTCTTGTTGAGTTTTAGGAGTTCTCTGTGTAGTCTGAATATTAATCCCATACCAGATGGTTTGCAAATATTTTCTCCCATTCTGTGGATGGATTTTTTACTCTGTGTCTTTTGATACACAGAATTTTTCAGTTTCATAAAGTGCAGTTTGTCTATTGTCTTTTGTTGCCTGTGCTTTTGGTATCATATCCAAGAAATCGTTACCAAATTTAGTGTCATAAAGCTTTTAACCTATGTTTTCTTCTAAGAGTTTTATAGTTTTAGATCTTAACATTTCAGTCGTGGATCTCTTTTGAGTTAATTTTTGTATGTGGTGTTAGGTAAGGGTCTTCATTCTTTTGCATGTGGATATCCAGTTTTACAAGCACCATTTGTTGAAAGGACTGTCTTTTCCCCATTGAATTATAGTAACACTCTTGACAAAAATCATTTGACTATATATATGAGGGTTAATTATGGACTGTGTTCTATTCTGGAGGTCAACATGGCTGTCTTTATGACAGTATTAATCTGTTTGATTACTGTGACTTTGTGGTAAGTTTTGAAATCAGAAAGTGTGAATCCTCCAGTTTTACTTTTCTTTTTCAGGATTGTTTTGGCTATCCATTGTCCCTTGAAATTTCATATGAATTTTAGGATAGGTTTTTCTGTTTCTTTTTTTTTTTTGAGATGGAGTCTCCCTCGCTCTATCGCCCAGGCTGGAGTGCAGTGGTGCAATCTTGGTTCACTGCAACATCCGCCTCCCAGGTTCAAGCAATTCTCTTGCCTTAGCCTCCTGAGTAGCTGGGATTACAGGTGCCCGCCACCACACCCAGCTAATTTTTGTATTTTTAGTAAAGATGGGGTTTCACCATGTTGGCCAGGCTGGTCTTAAACTCCTGACCTCAAGTGATCCTCCCACCTCGGCCTCCCAAAGTGCTGAGATTACAGGCGTGAGCCACTGTGCCCAGCCAGGTTTTTCTATTTCTACAAAAAACATCCTTGTAATTTTGACAAGAATTGCATTAAATCTGTAGAAGGCTTTGGGTAATTGACATCTTAACAATATTAAGTCTTCCATTTCATTAACGTGGGATATGTTTCCATTTGTTTATTTCTTTTATACTTTCTTTTTTTTTTAGGTATGTCTCATAGTTTCTATTGTACAAGCCTTTCAGCTCGTTGGTTAAGTGATTTTCTATGTGTTTTGACTATTTTGATGCTATTATAAATGGCATTGTTTTCTTAACTTTCTTTTCAAATTGTACATTCTTAGTGTATATAGAAATGCAACTAATTTTTGTGTGTTGACTGTATCCTGCTACTTTGATGAATTTATTTATTCTAACAGGTTCCTTTGTGGAATCTTTAGGGTTTTCTACATACAAAATAAGGTCATATTGTCTGTAAACAGAAATACTTTTACTTCTTCCTTTCCAATTTGATTGCTTTTTGTTTTTCTTTTTCTTGCCTAGTGACTCTAAGACTTCCAGTGCTATGTTGAATAGAAGTGTTGAAAGCAGTATCCTTGCCTTGTTTCTAATCTCATGGGGGAAGCTTTCAGTAGAGTATGATGTTCACTGTGGTTTTTTGGTATATGGCTTTTATTTTGGTGAAGCAGTTTCCTTTTATTCCTTTTTGTTAAGTGTTTTTTGTCATGAAAAAAAAGAATTTTGTCAATATGATTTTTCTGCATCAATGGAGATGATCATGGATTTTTTTCCCTTCATTCTGTTTATGTGGTATAGTACATTGTTTTTTCTTCATATGTTGAATTATCCTTGCATTCCAGGAATAAATTCTACTAGGTCATGGTGTATAATCCTTTTACTATGCTGTAGAATTCAGTTTGCTAGTCTTTGTTGAGGATTTCTGCCTCAGTGTTCATAAGGGATATTGTTCCATAGTTTATCAGTTGTGTCTGGCTTTGGTATCAGGGTAATGCTGGCAGCATAAAATGAGTTTGGAAGTTTTCCTCCTCTTCACTTTTTTGGAAAAGTTTGAGAAGGATTGGTGTAAGTTCATCTTTAAATGCTTGATAGAATTTGCCGGTGAAGCCATTAGGTCTAGGACTTAATTTTTTTTTCTTTTTTTGAGACAGGATCTCACTGTCACCCAGGCTGGAGTCCAGTGGCATAATCTCCGCTCACTGCAACTTCTGCTTTTTGGGCTCAAGTGATTTTTGTGCCTCAGCCTCCTGTGTAGCTGTGACTGCAGGCTGCGAGCCACCAATGCCCGGCTAATTTTTGTATCTTTTCTAGAAACAGGGTTTCGTCATGTTGCCCAGACTGGTCTCAAACTTCCGAGCTGAAAGCAATCCGCCTGCCTTGGGCTCCCAATGTGCTGGGATTACAGGCATGAGCCACTATGCCCTGACCTGTTTTGGAGATTTTTGATTACAAATTCAGTCTCTTTACTAGTTATAGGTCTATTCAGATTTTCTCTTTCTTTATGAGAAAAGATTAAAGTCTTGATAAGTTGTGTTTCAGGGAATTTTGCATTTCGCCTAGGTGGTCCAGTTTGTTGGCATGTACTTGCTCATAGTACTCTCTTATAATCTTATTTCTCTGGAATTGGTAATAATGTCCCCATTTTCACTTCTGATTTTAGTAATTTGAATCCTCTCTTTAAAAAAAATTCTGTATAGCTAAAGGTTTGTCATTTTGTTGATATTTCTAAGAACCAGTTTTTGGTTTCATTGACTTTTCTCTGTTGTTTTTCTATTTTCTGTTTCTTTTATTTGTGCTGTAATCTTTCCTTATTTCCACTTGCTGGCTTTGGGTTTGGTTTGGTCTTCTTTTTCTAGTTCCTTAAGTCATAAAGTTAGGTTTTTGATCTGAGATCTATCTTTCTTTTTTCTTTTGAGACAGAGTCTTACTCTGTTGTCCAGGCAGGAGTGCAGTGGCATCATCTCATCTCACTGCAACGTCTACCTTCAGGCTCAGGTGATCCAGCCTCCCAAGTAGCTGGGGCTACAGGCATGCACCACCACGCCTGGCTAATTTTTGTATTTTTTGTAGAGATGGGGTTGTGTCATGTTGCCCAGGCTTGTCTCAAACTTCTGAGCTTAAGTGATCCACTTGCCTTGGCTTCTCAAAGTGTTGAGATTACAGGTGTAAGCCACTGTGCCCAGTCCTTTCTTGTTTTTTAATATGAGCATTTATAACTGTATCTTAATGTTTTTTTTTTTCCTTTTCTTAATTTAAAAAATAACTCAAACTTTTTTTTGTGGAGATGGAGACTTGCTATGTTGTCCAGGATGGTCTCAAACTCTTGGGCTCAAACAATCCTCCCACTTCAGTTTTCCAAAATGCTGGGATTACAGACATGGAGCTGCCACCCCTGGCTTGTTTGTTTTGTTTTGTTTTATTTTTTAATAACAAAATGTTCCTTCCATAAGTTTAGTTTCCAAATTTTATTTCCATTCACTACTAAAAATTATTTAACTGCATTTTTTTATATTGCATGTACAGAAATTTAAATTTTTATGAAGTGAAAATGTCATTTTTTGCCTGTCTGCCTTACTTCCTTCCTCCCTCCCTCCCTCTTCTTCCTGTTCTTCTTCTTCCTCCTCCTCCTTCTCCTTCTCCTTTCTTCCTCTCTCTCTCACATAGGATCCTTTTATAAGGTGGGTCATTAAAGACATATTTAAATACGTTGCATGACAAGATTTAAGCTATAGGACAAATAATATTTAAGCATTTAAGCCAATCAGTCTGCAAAAATTTTAGTAGTTTATATTTCTTTCTCCTTGAATTCTGTTAAACACAACATATTTTGAACTTTTGTAGCGTGTCTTAGTTTATACTTCCTTGGAAGTGTCATACTTACGAGTTTTGTGAAGCTGAGTACATGACTTACTGTCAAAGCTGTCAACAGACTTACTCAAATCCAATCAATGTAAAGTGGTAAAATCTAGGGCCAAGAATAAAGTCATATGAAATATTTACTCAAAATACGAATACTTGGGAACAAAAGGGGAACTGAGTGATCAAACCTGTAGCTTAGAAGAAAGAAAAGAAGGCTCACCCTTGTAAACTCAACACTTTGGGAGGTCAGGGTGGGAGGATCACTTGAGGCCAGGATTTTTAGTTCTCTCAATCTGGTGTCTTGTGATGAATAGTTTTCTGTTATTTAGGTGGTAATATTAGGTATCACCAGGAATGTGCAACTATGAGACTGTAGAGATCAACAGCTGTTTTAATGAGTATGCACTGTATCTTTAGTCCTTTCCTAGCCATGGTAAATCAGTGGATTATATCTAGTGATAAACTATGGAATATAAATAAACGCCCAACCTGAGTACACATGACTGAAATTACACAATCTCCTTTAGAATATGAAGATATTTAAATAAGAGGGTGAGGACTTACCGATAGAAAATAAATTTTGAAGTATAAAGATTCTTGACTCTTGATTCTTGATGTGATTGCATTAAGGTTAATGTAGCTAGATTGATTATTCAAGCAAAGGTAACCCAGTTTTCCAGTTATGTTTATTGCTGAAAAACAAGATTGCTAAATTTGTAGGACAGAATGTATAATCCACCTGATGTGGTTTGGATCTGTGTCCCCACCCAAATCTCATGTTAAACTGTAATCCCCATTGCTGGAGGTGGGGCCTGGTGTGGGGGTGATTGGATCATGGGGATGGTGTCTCATGAATGGTTTAGCATCATGCTCTTGGTGCTGTTCTTATGATAAGAGTTCTCACAAGATCTGTTCATTTGAAAGTGTGTAACTCCTCCCCGTGACCCTGGCTCCTGCTCTGGCCATGCAAGACGTGTTTGCTTCCCCTTTGCCTTCTGCCATGATTTGGTTTCCTGAGGCCTTCTCAAAGCCACTATCACACTTCCTGTACAGCCTGCAGAACCATGAGCCAATTAAACCTCTTTTCTTTATTAATTACCCAGTCTGAGATACTGTCTTTTTTTTTTTTTTTTTTGAGATGGAGTCTCGCTCTGTTGCCTAGGCTGAGTGCAGTGGCACAATCTCGGCTCACTGCGACCTCTGCCTCCCGGGTTCAAGCAATTCTTCTGCCTCAGCCTCCTGAGTAGCTGGGATTACAGGCGTGCACCACCACACCCAGCTAATTTTTGTATTTTTAGTAGAAATGAGGTTTACACGTTGGTCAAGCTGGTCTCCAACTTCCGACCTCATGATCTGCCCACCTTTGCCTCCCAAAATGCTGGGATTACAGGCATCAGCCACCGCACCAGGCCTCAGGTATTTCTTTATAGCAATGCAAGAATAGACTAATACATCATCCTTAACAGTTAATGAAATTAATTGGAAGTGATTGGGCTTGTATATGTGTTCCTTTAATTTTGAGAGTTCATCAGCAAAGGGCAACAGTAACCATAGCCATACAAAATGAAACATAGAGTTGGATGCAATCAATCCTAATTTTATAGAAAGACAAGAAAGCACAGATCTCAGTCTGTCTGTGCCTTGTCTCGTGGAGAGTGAGAGCTAGATCAGGAGTTCTTATATTTGTAGGAGTTAGACCGTGTTTAATGTAAGTGGCAATAGGTTGGTTGCAGTGGCTCATGCCTATAATCCCAGCACTTTGGGAGGCTGGAGCGGGTGGATCACTTGAGATCAGGAGTTTGAGACTAGTCTGGACAACATAGTGAAACCTGTCTCTACTAAAAGTACACAAAAAAGTAGCTGGGCGTGGTGGTGCTCACCTGTAATCCCAGCTACTCATAAGGCAGAGGCAGGAGAATCGCTTGAACCTGGGAAGCACACTTTCAGTGAGCCGAGATTGCACCATTGCACTCCAGCCTGGGTGACAGAGCAAGACTCTGTCTCAAAAAAAAAATATATATATATATATTATAATTATATTGTTAAATTATATTTGCATTATATAAATATGTGTGTATATAAAATATATATGTATATAAATATATGATGTGTGTGTATATATATAAATATATGTATGTGTGTATATATATGGCAGTAGAACTTTTGCCTCAGCCTTCTGAGAAAGAAAATGAAGATTTCTTTTTCATCCCATGAATTACCTTTCACTTCGGGGAATGGGTTGAGAATGGAAAGGGGAGGCAGGGAATCTGCTTACTTACCTTTCTTCCTGAATGCTACAACACATTTTCAGGGTATCTAGTTGGGAACATTTTTATTCTCATGTGCTGCCTATAATTCAATAATTTTATATTTCTGGGATATTTAAAAATATTTGATTAATCTCTTCCTTAGAAGCACATTTTTGGTTCATCACAATATCAGGCCAGAAGTGTTTTTCAATGTTTCTAAAATTGTTTTTCAGCCATTTTAATTTGACTTAAACCTGATGTTAATTCTCAGTCCTCTTGTTTGACCTGTCAGCAGCTTTTGACATACTTGATTACTCCTCCTTCTTTGATACACTTTTTTCACTTCCCTTCTCTGTGGCACTCTCTTGGTTTTCTTCTTACTTTATGTGTGTATATACGTGTGTTGCCTAGGCTGGTCTTGAACTCCTGGGCTCAAGTGATCTTGTGCCTCAGCCTTCCAAAGTGCCGGGATTGTAGGAATGAGCCACCTTGTGGGGCCTGGTTTTCTTCTTATTTCATCAGTTGCTGCTTCTCAGATTCTTTTCCTCATTCCTTTTGTTCTTCCTGACCTTTACTATCAAAATGCCCCAAGCTTAAGGCATCTCTGCCTTTACTTTTTATTTTAATAATGTCCAGTCTTATAGCTGCCGATACTATCTATGTGCTCTTGATTCCTAAACTTACACCTCCAACTCAGACTTCTAAACTCGAGACTCATGTGCATCCACCTGTTTGAAGTCAACCCTTGTATATCTTAATAAATATTTTGGAGTCAAATCCAAAACTGAGCTCTAGATCTTCTCTCCCTAAATCTGTTATGCCTGTAGTCTTCCCCATCTCAGTTGGTCATAGCTAGTTTTCTTTTTGCTCCAGCCTGAAAGTTTGAAATTATACTTGATTACACATTTACCTGTACCTGGTGTACCCATGCATATGCTTGCATGTCACATCTAATTCATCAAGAAATCCTCTTGGCTCTACATACAAAATATATCCAGAATCTTAGCATTTCTCACCACTGATTGCTACTTACCTTGTGCCGTCTTCATCTTTCATCTGGATGACTGCTGTAGCCTCCTTACTAGTCTCTTTGCTTCTTCCTCTTTTGTTTCTTTGCAGTCTTCTCCACATAGTAGCCAGAATGAGTCTTGACAAAGTATGTTAAAGCCTGTTTCTTCTCTGGTGCAGACCTTTCAGTGGTTACCCAGTATAGCTGCTGTTATCATTGCTGTGGGCCTACAAGGCTCTGAATGTGATGGGGCGCTCCGTTAGTATTCTGACTTTTTCTGCAGCTCTCCCCCTTTCTGGTTCTGTTTCGGCCATACAGGCCTCCTTGCTACTGAACGTTCCAGGAATGTTGCATTGGTGGCTTTTTCGGCCTGTAACACCCTTGTCTGCATGGCTCACTGTGTTACTTCAGGTCTTTGCTCAAATGTCACTTTCTCAGTGAGAACTATTTTGATCAATTTTAAATAGTAAAATTGTAGCCGTCCCTCTCTCCCCTTGTTTCGCTTTCCTTTTTTCCCATAGTACTTACCACATTATCGCATAGCATCCAATTGACGTCTTGATGATGTTTACTGTTCATAGCTTGTCTTCCCCTTCAGAATGTAAGCTCTAGGATGGCAAGGATCATTGTTTATTTTGTTCTTATATTCCAAACAATACACATTTGCTGCCATTTGTTGTTAGAGAAAAGGGAAATTTCTTCATTTGCCAGAATTTTTCTAGGAATGGTATTTTTTTAAAAATAAATTTTTAGTTGTTGGTTTTAAACTTTTCCCTGCTTCTGATTAGTATGACTTGTTTGATTCTTTTCTTCAAGTGTCCACGGATCCTGTCTGATCGCAAATTGAATGCCTTGAAGAAATCATGATCATGTAATTTTGTGCTCCTGGTGGAGCAAATACCTTCTTAGCTCCCGTCAAATTTCTGTCAAGGCCTGTTTTAGAAGTCCAAATCTGTGTTATTCTAGAAGAGTATTATATTATAAAAATTTTCCTTTTCTGTCAACTTAAAAAATTATACCTATAATAATGGTTACACATAGGTAAATAGGTACGACCTTGTATGCCAAAAGAAGACTTTTTCCTTTTTTCATTGTAACTTTAGTTTTAAGGTTTATGCAATTATTTGTAGTTCTTTATTATTTTATTTTTTTCTGGTGACTTTCGTAGTAACATTTATATAAGGCTGGAGAGGCCATAGCAGATTAGAATAACAAGGCTGCATGCAGCAAGAGGGAATTGGAAAGTTGCACATAAATACATGTATACTGAGATACAGGTATGTAACCATTTTGAGTGACCCCAGGCCGCAAATAACAGTTGTTTTAAATGCTCCATTCATCCACCCATTCAACAAGTGTTTACCTGGTAACTAACTGAACTAGAGATAGCTAAATGAATCATAGTGTCTGCTTTTGAGGCCCTCAGTCTAGACATAATGACCAGGAATTTAATTATCATTAGTAAATTGAATGTCAGGCGCTCTATTTGAAGTGCGCCGAGTGCTCTGTGGAAATGGTGGTGGGGGGTTGCTCATTCTGCTGAGGAGTAGAAGGTGCTTCGGTGTTAGACGTTTACCATCCCAGATGGTTTATGTGTGAAGATTGTCTTTAAAACCCTGAGCCTGTTTATTAGGCTCTTAAATTTGTATTCAGCTTCCTCTTTACAGATCTTGTAAAATTTCTGGGGCTTAATGGAGATGAAATACTGTGTAAAATGATTTTTTTAAACACAGCTGCTTTACTTTCATCTAATAGTTCTGTCATTTAGCAGCTAAGTTTTCTCTCAATTCAAGATTCTGTGATTCTGGGGTTGTCGCTCATGTACTCAATGCTTTTCTCTTTGTGTTTTGCATTACTGTTCTGTAGTCATCTCTCTTTGTTTTGGAGACAGAGTTCACTCTGTCTTCCAAGCTGGAGCGCAGTGGCACAGTCTCAACTCACTGCAACCTCTGCCTCCTGGGTTCAGGTGATCCTCCTGCCTCAGTCACCGGAGTAGCTGGGATTACAGGTGTGCACCCCCACGCCCGGCTAATTTTTTTGTATTTTTAGTACAGACAGGGTTTCACTGTGTTGGCCAGGCTGGTCTCAAACTGCTGACCTCAAGAGATCCACCCACCTCGGCCTCCCAAAATGCTGGGATTACGGGCGTGAGCCACTGTGCCCAGCCTAGTAGTCTTCTCTTAACATACAAATGTGATACCTTGCATGAAGGTGGCATGTAGATTATAAAACATAGGGAGATGTAATGCAGATTAACTTTTATGTATTAATACAGATGCTTGGTTGTTTATGGAGGAGCCTGGGAAAGTTATAAATGTGACTGTTGAGCAGCCCATGATATGTTGTGGAGAGAACCCTGCAAGGCTGAGTATTTGGTTCCCTACCTGCTGTGATTTGCAGAATATTTTGTGCCTCCAGTATTACTTCCAATTCCTGAAAAGGGCAGTGGGAAACAGCCATAAAAGCAGGAATGTGGCAGGTTTCTGATTATAATGTAGTTAGTTAATTAGTTAATTATAGAGACCAGAGTCTGGCTCTGCTGCCGGGGCTGGTCTGAAACTCCTGGGCTCACGCTGTCCTCCTGCCTTGGCCTTCCCAAGCTGCTGGCAGTATTACAGGCATGAGCCACCTCGCCTGGCCTCTGATTCTAATTTTTGACAGTTTTGTCTGGGCCTGTCCCTAAATACCCTACCATCTTGCTTCCTTCTCTCATTGAGGGTCTGCTTATATCCCATCTTTGAAATACTTGGTCGTCTTTTCATTATTATCAGCCACCATGTTCTTTCTTCATGGAAATCTCCTCTGCCCCTTTTGTGAATCATGAAGTTTACAATGCTGTCTCCTTAGATGTATTGCCTGTGGCACTCTACTAATAACACCAAACTTTAACTGCTTTGGTTGAAAATCTGATTTTAACCCTTTAAGCAATGATAAGCTAATTTTCCTGTCATGTTGAAGCCTACTACAATGGTAAGAATTCTTGGAAATGGAATGATTTTGTAGAAAGTTAACTTTAAAAAAAGTTTTTTTTTTAAGACTTTCTCCCCGTAATGCTCATTTTTCTCATTAACGTAACCTTACCCCTCTTTAGATGACCAGTGCCTTCATTCTAGTTTTACACCCTGTGTGGTGAAAACTGGAAGCGACTCTTAGCCATTTGTCACCAATAATTTATTGATCCCAACATGATAAATGGCCAGGCCTTCTTCTGCCACCTTTTTCTTATGGCATAGTAGAATGATGTTAACTGGCATTGTAATTATAGTGCCATTTCGCCTACTTGGGTCTGCTAACTCCCTGAACAAGAAACGCAGGCTGTTAAAGGGGGAGGGTGAAATAGAAATAGAGCTTTCTAAACTAGAATGGATTTTTTTGTTTTTTTCAGGGAAAAAGAATAACTTAATATCTGATTACACTTAAAACATTACTAGTATTTCCTTAGATTAGTATTCTGTAAATAATGAATATTTGCCACTGGACATGTTAAAAATGACTGTATATAGCTACTATCTTTATGCAGAGCAAATTTGGAAGTGACTATTGAAATCATCTACCTGTTAATATGAGAAGCTGAAGCCCCAGGAACAGAAGATTCTATAGACCTCTCCTGCCACCTCAAATTCTCTATGTAGGATGATTATCTGGAACATATATATATATATATATATATATATATATATTTTTTTTTTTTTTTTTTTTTTTTTGAGATGGAGTTTCACTCTTGTTGCCTAGGCTGGAGTGCAATGGTGCAATCTCAGCTCACCGCAACCTTCGACTCCCAGGTTCAAGCGATTCTCCTGCCTCAGCCCTCCAAGTAGCTGGGATTACAGGCATGCACCACCATACCCGACTAATTTTGTATTTTTAGTAGACACAGGGTTTCATCATGTTGGTCAGGCTGTCTTGAACTCCCAACCTCAGGTGATCCTCCCACCTCGGCCTCCCAAAGTGCTGGGATTACAGGCGTGAGCCGTTGCACCCGGCGCTATTATCTGGATAATATTTTAAGTTCTTCCTTTTTTTTTTTTTTTTTTTAAATCATGAGCTGGGATTTAAAGGGGTTATTGATATCTGAGTTATGACTTAAGAGTGTGATATTCATTCACCAGGGCCATACCATTTGCATCTCAACCTTGTGCTGTGATTTGGTTGCTTTTTCAATTATACACCTCCCTGGCTCCCTGATGGTTTTATTTTGGATACTATGTATTGACAGAGGAAAATTTGAGGGCAAAAGGGTTATAGATTTTTTTTTTAAGCTCCTTTTTTAAAAAAAAGTTTTTCCCCTCCCCGCTCCATCACTGGGAAGTGGCAGAGTAATGTTTACAATCCGTAAAACAGAAATATAATGGAGCTTGCTAAGAAAAATACAAATGTGGATGGAAAACAAAATTTTTTTTCTGGCCAAGTGTGGTGGCTCACACCTGTAATCCTAGTACTTTGGGAGGCTGGGACGGGAGGATTGCTGCAGGCCAGGAGGTTTGAGACCAGACTGCTCAACAAGACTGGTCAACATAGTGAGATCCTGTCTCTACAAAAAATAAAATACATCTGTTTTCCTCCAAAATGTTAAGCCAAACAAAAAACTTGAAAAATCCCACTATTTTCATCTATATTCGTACTCCTTGTCTTTTAAGAAGTATGCAGAGGAGACTTTTGAGAAGATGGATGAAACTTGTTAATATAAAATCTGGTGAGGCTTTTTTTTTTTATGGCTTAAACATTTTCTTCCCCCCTTAACTCTGTTGAGGGCACAAGCAAGGGCCACCTGGAGGAAATCTTACTTAGAAGAGAAACAAATCCAGGTTCTATTAGATTGGTGCAAAAGTAATGGCAAAAACCGCAATTACTTTTGCACCAACCCAATAGCTTTCCTTTGAATACTTAATCCCGAATAATAGAATGTTAGGTCTTGAAGTGATATTAAAGATGTTCCAGAGTGAGAGAACTGAGGTCTGGTGTGGTTAAATGATTTTTTCAGGGACTCATATTAGTTGACAGACTAAAATGTTGGTTTTCATTTCTAGTTTGTTTTTCCACTACTCCCTTTCCTATTACAGGATTGAATTTCTCATGGATTTTGCTAGGTTTGCTTAGTAGACCAATTTGAGCACATAGGAGCAGTTACAACATTTCTAAGATAATAAATAGAGAAGAAAGGCCTTTTAATTTCATCCATTGAAACTTCTGAAAACAATGAAGGCAGAGACATTTATTTTCTTTATTTATTTAGAGATGGAGTTTCACTCTTGTTGCCCAGGCTGGAGTGCAATGGCACGATTTTGGCTCACTGCAACCTCTGCCTCCCGGGTTCAAGCGATTCTTTTGCCTCAGCCTCCCGAGTAGCTGGGGTTACAGGCGTACGCCACTACGCCTGGCTAATTTTGTATTTTTAGTAGAGATGGGAGTTTCACCATGTTGATCAGGCTGCCCTCAAACTCCTGAGCTCCCGTGATCTACCTGCCTGGGCCTTCCAAAGTGCTGGGATTTCAGCCATAAGCCACCACACCACACCCGGCCAGCAGAGACGTTTATAAAAGGTTATTATTATATAACAAATACACAGTTGCTTCTTGGCCCTTTGGCTAAGATTAAGTATAAATATAAATTTAGAACTATAACCTTCCTTCTTACTGATTCTGTATTGGTTCTCCTCTGTTTTTTAGGCTCTTAAAGGAGCTGGATAGAATCTACCTTGATAACCCTAGAAACCAAGTGGATTTTAAAATATATCATCATCGTATGTATCATACATATGTAGTCCTCTAGCCTAGACTGAAGGTAGGAAGTTAGAAGAAGACTCCAGTCTGTATTTGACATGTGATCTTTGGAAAGGGACAGCAGTACTGAAGTGTTTTTATCTTTCTTCCAGTAAAAGCCTTTTGCACTCCTAGAAGTGTTTTCCCTTAAAGGAAATTAGATTTGCTGTTTTAATTGCTGATCTTAGGCCTGTTTTAACTGCCTTTTGCCCCTTTTTCACACTATTTCAAATTCAATTTGGAAGTATGTGATGATCTTATTACTGCTTTCTTCTCATGTGGCCCCGTAACATGAAAACAAAAAGAGATTGTATATTTTCTTCAACACTATATAAATAACCATAGCGGACATTCACTGACTACTTAGTGTTTTCACATGTATATTAACATTTGTCATATGTCTCTGTGGGAGAGACTGTTGTTTATCTGTGTTTTAAAGAAGAAATTGAAACACAAAGAACTTGTTCATCATTACACAGCTAGTACAAAGTAGAGTAGGGATTCAAACACCAGAAGTTTTCTTTTTATTTTTTTTAAACTTTATTCTACTGCCTCTCAACATAAAGATGTTGTAGAGTCCCAGCATAAAGGACCCAGAACCTAACCAAACTAGTACGGGGTGGCCATTCACATTATAAAAGTATTTAGTGGGGGATTTCTATTAAAAAGCAGGTTTCTAGAGTGTGTGCTGTGTTGTTTTGGTCCAAAACAGAGGGAGTAATCTCATTGGTATAGGGCCTTTTCGTGACTCTTTTTTTAACCACTTACCAAATCCCAGGATTACCCCTGGGCCAGTGGGCCTTCCTTGGTGCAGCTGTTATCCTTTCCTTGCAAAGAATAGTCCAGCATTGCCCAAGGTGCGTAAGGCTGTTGAGCTGAAAGAGGAAGCTGGCTTAGGATGATAGGTACTGTGATGGACACATACATATAGGCACCTCTCCTGAGTCTCTAAACGGTTATTCAATTCACATGCAACTTTTAGAAATACATGTGTTATATAAAACAAAGGAATACAACAGTTTCAAAATCTGCACGTTTTGAATATCTATTTCTATTTGATGATTTTTTATTAGGTAGTTATGACTTAGAGCCTGAAATCCACCTTTAATGTTTGAGGATATTTATGTGCCTATTAATGATCCTGAATATCCTGCTATTGGCAATTTAGATTGCATCACCATGTGACCTAATTTTAAATTATTAATTTCATTTTAAAGCTATTGCCAAGTTGGAGTGAAGGGTTTTTTTTTCTTTGGTTGTTGTTAGTTTTTAAGGATTTTAAATGGATGGGAAAAAGAATTTTTTAGCATACTACTTCTTCTTTTTCTTTTTCTTTTTTGAGACACAATCTCACTCTGTCTCCCAGGCTGGAGTGCAGTGACGCGATCTTGGCTCACTGCAACCTCTGCCTCCTGGGTTCAAGCAGTTCTCCTGCCTCAGCTTCCCAAGTAGTTGGGATCACAGGCATGCGCCACCATGCCTGCCTAATTTTTGTATTTTTAGTAGAGACAGGGTTTCGCTGTGTTGGCCAGGCTGGTATTGAACTCCTGACCTCAGGTGATCTGCCCGCCTCAGCCTCCCAAAGTGATGGGATTACAGGCGTGAGCCACTGTGCCCTGCCCATAGTTATTTTTTCTTTCAAATAATTTTATAAAGAAAATGTAATGCTCATATTACACATACTATTTAGTTATTTTAATGTATACTCTTTTATAAACAGAAGCTTAAAAAGTTTATTGCTACAACAAGGATATACAGTTATCTGAGTGGAGAGAGTTCTATTTTTGAGCCTCATTCATTTCATAGCCATGTCTTGGTGTTAAACTTGCTATTGGATTTTTTTCTCTTCTAGTTTTCTTATTTGTTTTTTTTTTTTTTTTTTTTTTTTTTTTTTGAGACGGAGTCTCGCTCTGTCACCCAGGCTGGAGTGCAGTGGCCGGATCTCAGCTCACTGCAAGCTCCGCCTCCCGGGTTCACGCCATTCTCCTGCCTCAGCCTCCCGAGTAGCTGGGACTACAGGCGCCTGCCACCTCGCCCGGCTAAGTTTTTGTATTTTTAGTAGAGACGGGGTTTCACTGTGTTACCCAGGATGGTCTCGATCTCCTGACCTCGTGATCCGCCCGTCTCGGCCTCCCAAAGTGCTGGGATTACAGGCTTGAGCCACCGCGCCCGGCCCTTTTTTTTTTTTTTTTTTTGAGATGGAGTTTTGCTCTTATGGTCCAGGCTGGAGTGCAATGGCGTGATCTCAGCTTACCACAACCTCTGCCTCCTGGGTTCAAGCGATTCTCCTGCCTCAGCCTCCCTAGTAGCTGGGATTACAGGTTCCCGCCAGCACACCTAGCTAATTTTCGTGTTTTCATTAGAGACGGGGTTTCACCATGTTGGCTGGGCTGGTCTTGAACTCCTGACCTTACGTGATCCACCTACTTCAGCCTCCCAAAGTGCTGGGATTACCGGCATGAGCCACCGCCCCCGGCTTCTTTTCTAGTTTTATGTTTTGAGGTAACTATTTTCTCAGTTGACAATAACAAACTATGATGCATGAATAGATAAAAGAATGAAGATATTGTTATTACAAATAAGGTATCTGGGCCGGGCGCGGTGGCTCAAGCCTGTAATCCCAGCACTTTGGGAGGCCGAGACGGGCGGATCACGAGGTCAGGAGATCGAGACCATCCTGGCTAACACGGTGAAACCCCGTCTCTACTAAAAAGAAGTACAAAAAACTAGCCGGGCGAGGTGGCGGCGCCTGTAGTCCCAGCTACTCGGGAGGCTGAGGCAGGAGAATGGCGTGAACCCGGGAGGCGGAGCTTGCAGTGAGCTGAGATCCGGCCACTGCACTCCAGCCTGGGCGGCAGAGCGAGACTCCGTCTCGAAAAAAAAAAAAAAAAAAAAAAAAACCAAAAAAAAAAACAAATAAGGTATCTGTTTTTCGGAATTCTGGGCTTATTCAGCTTCTTAGAGTACAGACAGCTAGAGCTAAGTCCAAATTTTATTTTCTTTTATGTATTTCATATATGAGAAAAGATTTTCATTCATGTTCTTATATTTGACATTCATAATAGTCAGTAAACTTTTTCTGTAAAGGGCCAGATAGTAACTATTTTATGCTTTGTAGGCCATATGGTCTCTCTTGCAACTACTCAACTATGCCATTATGGCGTGAAAACTGCCATAGAGAGTACGGAAGTGAATTAACTTATCTCTGCTTCCTTAAAACTTTAGAGGAACAGAAATTTGAGTTTAATATAATTTTCATGCATCACAAAATATTATTTTTTAAAAATATTGTTCAGCCACTTAAAAATGTAAAAACCATTTTTAGCTTACGGACTTTGTAAAAACAGGTTATGGGTCAAACTTGGCTGTTGGGTAATTGTTTGCTGACCCTTGTGACTGTTCATTGTCTTCTCTTTTCTTCCCTTTCTCTTAACATCTGTCTCCTTTATTTCTTATTTTCTGTTTTGCTGCTCAATCATATATTTTATTTCATTGTTAATGTGTGTATAACTTGGTTTTTTTAGATTAAATTTTAAGCTATGGAGGGTAGGGGTCTATAATTTTGGCCTCTTTATTAGCTTGCATTTTTATAAAAGTTATATGCTTAGTAAGAATTTGGGGCCGGTCCCGGTGGCTCAAGCCTGTAATCCCAGCACTTTGGGAGGCCGAGATGGGTGGATCACGAGGTCAGGAGATTGAGACCATCCTGGCTAACCCGGTGAAACCCCATCTCTACTAAAAATACAAAAAACTAGCCAGGCGAGGTGGCGGGCGCCTATAGTCCCAGCTACTCGGGAGGCTGAGGCAGGAGAATGGCGGGAACCCGGGAGGCGGAGCTTGCAGTGAGCCGAGATCCAGCCACCGCACTCCAGCCTGGGCCACAGAGCGAGACTCCGTCTCAAAAAAAAAAAAAAAAAAAGGAATTTAGGAGGATTGCAGAGAAATAATATCTATCATTTAATATTTGAAAGATTGTTGTATAAATTCTTTTATTTCACTTATTAGTTTATTAAACATATGTCCCAGAATGGTTCTATCTCATTAATGAATAGAAGTCATCTCAGTGGTAAGCTAAAGGAGAGGAAGAATCTGTGAATTGATTTTGTTCCTTGTGTCATGTACTGTGATTGATGATATGAACAGTACTCATTTAGTCTTTACACTCCCTGTTTTTTAGTTTGTTTGTTTTTTAAACGAGATGGGGTCTTGCCCTGTGGCCCAGGCAGGAACGCAGTGGTGCAGTCATAGCTCACTGTAACTTGAAACTCCTGGGCTCAAGCAATCCTCCTGCCTCAGAATCCCCAGTAGCTGGGATTACAGGCACACACTACCATACCTAGCTGACATTTTTTATTTTTAATTTTTTGAGAGACTGGAACCTGCTTTGTTGTCCAGGCTTGTATCAAACTCCTGGCCTGACACTACTTTTTGTATTTTTTGTAGAGACTGGGTTTCACTCTGTTGGCCAGGCTGGTCTAGAACTCCTGACCTCAAGTGATCTGCCTGGCTGGGCCTCCCGAAGTGCTGGGATTACAGGCGTGAGCCACATTGCCTTGCCTCTTACCTTTCTTTAAATGTGTTGTTTCACAAAAGTGAATTAGTAGAATTGCACAGTGAAATAAGATTGGAGAAGTTACAAAAAGTTTCTACCAACCCATTTGTTTAGTAGAAAACTAATTTGCTTGAAAGAAATGGAAGATTGAGTAAAGATAAATAAAGATTAAAATGTAAATGAAGAGGGTATCTGACAATTAGAGTACTTAGTGAGTTTCTCCCGTGGCTCAACATTTTGTTTGTGTGTCTGTACTGATGTGGGGAACTGAGACTGGTGAGCGAGGTGCACAGTGATGGAATGTGTGTGAGGTGCTGGAGGGGCACGGGAGGGCATGCCATTCAGCTTGAGTGGTTGAGGGGTTGCAAAAGGACCATGTATTGGGGAGGTGGTGTTTGGACTTCTTTTTCCCCTTTATTAGCTTTAAAAGTTCCTTAAAAATGCATAGTTCTTGAAAATAAACAATCCAGAATTTAGTAAAAAGTGCAAATCCTTATTTATCCTTTCTGCTGTCGAATTCCCATTCTTCAGAGTTGTAGTTTGCAGACTGATAAATATGCTCCCAAATTGAGCTTATGCTATGCATATAATTTTGTAGCTTGCTTTTTTCCCCCCATATAATACTCTATCCTGTGCATATTTCCATATTAGTATAGATCAACCTCATTTAAAATCTTCTGCCTCACATAATGGTATGGATATATCGTAATTTATTTACATTATTTCCTATTGCTGCACATCTAGGTTTCTAACCCGTTACAGTGAATATCCTCATACACATACATTTGTTCTCTTGTGTAAATTAAGTTTTAGATGATGAGTAGGTAAAGGGACTGAGGACTGATGTGGATGAAAAATGTTTTCTAGGTTCAGGGGACAGTGCATAGTTTGAAAAACTTTGCTGAAGCGAATGAGAAGTTTTTAGTCAGGAAGAAGTATTTCTGTTTCTGTGCTAGAGAGTGCGGCACCTTTCATTCTCCCCAATCGTATGCTAGCGCATCTCATTTTATCATAGGCATTTCTTTACTGAATAATTCGTGGTTATTTTCTTATTTTAGAGATTTTAAAACTTCTTAAAAATAAATGTTACCCGATGGGGAAGCAGAATCACAAGCCTGATAAGGTGAATTTCAGAGGTGTCACAGAGGTGAAGTGGGAGTTCTGGAAATAGAGTTTTTTGTTTTATTTTGAGACAGGGGCACCTAGGCTGGAGTGCACTGAAGCCTCAACCTCCCAGGCTCAAATGATCCTCCCACTCAGCCTCCTGAGTAGCTGGGACTACAGGCATGAGCCACCACGGTTGGCTGATCTTTTTATTTTTTGTAGAGACAGGGTCTTCCTGTGTGTCTCAGGCTGGTCTCTAACTCCTGGGCCCAAGCAGTCCTTCCCCTCAGCCTCCCAAAGTGCTGGGATTACAGGTGTGAGCCACCACGCTTGTTCCGGAAATAGTTTTTATTCTATCTCTGTCTCCTGAGAATATCTTACTCAGTGTAAATCCCCATTACTATCCAACTTAAAAAAAATTTAGTTAAATCTTAAAATACCTCTTTGAGAATTGCTAGTTTATCAAGTAGATATATGAAAATGGCCTAAATGACTTAAAGTAGATGAATTACATTTTGTTACACATACTCTTGAGTGTAAAATGTTTTCATCTCTAAAAACTTAGTTGCTACTATTTTGTTTCAGACAGATTTCCAGTTTTGAAATGTTGTCTTGTAGTGTGATATGAAGTGCTAACTGGCATTATAATTGTACTCTCTTTTGTCAATAAAGTGTTTGGCTTATTTAGTTTCTGCATTTTTCATAATCTAACCTTCGCTAATTTTTCTGTATTAAAATTATATTGCTAGGAGAAGAAGAGAGACTAAAATTAGTGTTAGGTGCTGATTAAAAAAATACTTTGGAAACAAAACAGGGTGATATTTTTCTGAGCTATTTCTAAAAGTAAAAGCTCTTCTTTTTGGTTGCTGACAATGCCTTGCAGTTTGGTTGCATGTGTTTTGTTATCAAGAAATCTGATTCTTTGTACGCTTCAACTTTTAAAATTTCTCATTTATTTAAAAAGTGCATGCTAAATAGCTGTATTTAGTGTTATTAATTGGAATAATACTAATGCTTTGAGTATAAATTAGCGTAATGTGTTCTGTCGTTGTCCTAAACAATAATTGTGTTATCTGTTGTATTGCATGATGATGAAGTATTTATACTAAATTCCAAGGTAATTATTACTTCATGTGAAGTGTAATTTTTAAGCATTCATATCTATCTTTTCATTTAGAGGTACTTTTCAAGAGTAAAGTATACATTTGAACAAATGAAATAACTTATTTTATATTTAATTTTTCTAGGGCAGCTTTGGAAGAAGTAGAAGGTGATGTGGCAGAATTGGAACTAAAACTTGATAAGGTAAATTTTACATGGTTAGCTTTTTAAAACATCGATTCTTGTTTGCCGTAAATAACTATTAGTACCTACAATAGTAGGTACCTTTTTTATTTTTTGGAGACAGAGTCTCACTCTTGCTCAGGCTGGAGTGCAGTGGCATGATCTCAGCTCACTGTAACCTGTCTCCTGGGTTCAAACGATTCTCCTGCCTCAGCCTCCCAAGTAGCTGGGATTACAGGCGTGCACCACCATGCCCAGCTAATTTTTTGTGTTTTTAGTAGAGACGGGGTTTCAACATGTTGGCCAGGCTGGTCTCAAACTCCTTACCTCAGGTGATCCACCCGACTCGGCCCCCCAAAATGCTGGGATTACAGGCGTGAGCCGTCACACCCGGCCTGGTAGCTTTTTATCTCTATGAGGGTAAATGCTATTATTATCCCAGATTTACACATGAGGAAAGTTAAGACTAGAGACACTAAGTAGCTTGTGTATAAAGTCTAATCTAAGTGCCAGAGCAGGAATTTGAATCCATGTCTGACTTCAAAGCTCATTAAACATCCTTTATGTTGTTAGAAGCTTTTTCTGGGGCCGGGCGTGGTGGCTCATGCCTGTAATCCCAGCACTTTGGGAGGTCGAGGCGTGCGGATCACCTGAGGTTGGGAGTTCGAGACCAGCCTGACCAACATGGAGAAACCCTGTCTCTACTAAAAAAATACAAAATTAGCCGGGCATGGTGGTGCATGCCTGTAATCCCAGCTACTTGGGAGGCTGAGGCAGGAGAATCCTTTGAACTGAGGAAGCGGAGGTTGCTGTGAGCTGAGATCGCGCCATTGCACTCCAGCCTGGGCAACAAGAGTGAAACTCCGTCTCAAAAAAAAAAAAAAAGGGGGGGGGGGAAGCCTTTTCTGTATTTTCTACCAAAAACATCTTTCTTTTTTGTTGCTGAATGGATTTCATATGTAACCTGACCATTGTATAAATTTGGGTGTGACCACGTTCAAATATAAATACAGTTTAAAATATTAATTCAATTTTTAAGCTAATGCCAGAAATGCTTAAAATATACTTAGTAATCGGTATGGTCATATTTTGTGGAAGGATAAATGTACATTGATTTCCTCCATCTATATTATTGATGATTTTTTTGGAGTCTGTCCAAGAAACGTTGTTTGCTATATAGTAGGCAGAAGTAGTAGAATGAGAAGACAGCTTCTGATCCATTTGTTTAGATGTACTTCTGAAGCCGCTGCTCATTAAAATGTTTCTCTTTAAATTTCTGGAGATAAATCAGATGTATATATTTGAAATACCTTTTCTGGAAATAATTTTCTAGTTTAATGATTATTATAAATGGCATTGCTGTGTAACGTAGTGCTTCTCAAGCCTAAACTTTGCATAGGTATCCCTTGGGGATCTCATCTTGTGAAAAAACAGATTCTGCCTCAGTAGCTGGAGATACCTGAGATTCTGTGTTTGTAACCGGACTCCAGGTGACGCCCAGACTGCTGGCCCATGGGCCACACTTTGAGTAGCAAGGATATTAAATACATGAAGCTGAAGGTTTTCAAATGTTCTGAAACCATGAAACACACATCTTTATATCATATAAATAGTCTAGAAACTATATAAAACAGCATTAGTTCTATATGTAAACAAACTATGTCAGAATTTTAGATGTTTAGAGAGAAGTTATTTTTGTATAGTACTCTATACTTTTTAAAGCCCTGTAATATGTAGTGTCTTTTTAATTTTTACAATAATCTTGTAGTGTAGGTAGGACAAGTGTTATTATTCCCATTTTATAGATGAGGATAGCAAAGCCCGAGGAAGTGACGGGGACTTGCTTCAAATCACAGAGTAGAAGAGGCACGACCAGGGTTAGAACCCCTTTTCTTTTTTTTTTGGGGACAGAATCTTGCTTTGTCACCCCGGCTGGAGTGCAGTGGCACGATCTCAGCTCACTGCAACCTCCATCTCCCAGGTTCAAGCACTTCTCCTGCCTCAGCCTCCCTAGTAGCTGGGACTATAGGCTCATTCTGCTATGCCCGGCTAATTTTTTGTATTTTAGTAGAGATGGGATTTCACTGTGTTGCCCAGGCTGGTCTCAAACTCCTGCACTCAGGCAATCTGCCCGCTTTGGCCTCCCAAAGTTCTGGGATTACGGGCATGAGCCACCGCACCCGGCCCCCTCTGTCTGTATGATCAGTTCAGTGCTCTTCTTGTGCACCCTGCACCTCAGGGTCTGTGCCGGGGGAGCACACGCCACTGGGAGATGTTCTGAGGAATGCTAGCTAGCCTCCAGGCAAGTCTTTGCAAAAATTAATGTTTTAATTTTGGATAAGGATATTTGAAAATGCCTTCCTTCGTTTTCCACTTAAAAATTACATGTCTGGCTTTTTATTACTCTTTTATTTTATTTTTTTTTACCCTGAGGCTTTACATTTATTTTCAAGTACTCTTTGAAACAAAATTTTAAACTCTTAAGGTAGAAAACAGAAAATATAGTTTTGATGTTATGGAAGATGGATGAGAGAGTATGTAGAGGGGCAAGGCCTTTTGAAGAATCACAGAGTGGTATAAGAAGGGTATCTTATTACTTATATATACAAAAATAATACATATATTGTTACATATAATATACATGAAATAAGAGTAATGTAATAAGGTAGAACTGCATGTAAATCATATGAAACACTGTGGTGGGACACCTCAGAGTTTAAAATACCTAAACAGATAGAATCCACTGACAGTGTTTTTGCTGATTATTTTGCTGTTATGAGTGAATTCTTTTTTCCTTTGTATTATTCACTTGGGGTAGGGCACACTGCTAGAATCTTCAAACCAAAAGATTCAAATCTAAAACAAGTTATTGAAGTATTGACATTCAGTACTAAGAACTATAAGCCCATTCTAGAGTCTGTCTTACCCAAAGAGCTACTAAGGACACATGGAAACCTGACAGCTTAAAAAATATCACCTATTTTCCCTCCCACTGAGGGTCCATAGTTACTTTTATATTTCTCTGGTTTCTGTACCTCTCCCAAATTCTTTTTTTTTTTTAATTAAAAAAAATTTTTTTTTGAAATGGAGTCTTGCTGTGTCACCCAGGCTGGAGTGCAGTGGTGTGATCTCGGCTCACTGCAGCCTCCACCTTCCAGGCTGAAGCAATTCTTCGGCCTTAGCCTCCTGAGTAGCTGGGATTACGGGAGCATGCTACCACGCCTGGCTAATTTTTTGGTATTTTTAGTAGAGACAGGGTTTCACCATATTGGCCAGGCTGACCTTGAACTCCTAACTTCAGGTGATCTGCCTGCCTTGGCCTCCCAAAGTGCTGGGATTACAGGCATGAGCCACCATGCCTAGCTCAAATTGTTAATCTATTAACTATTATTTTTATTTTAGAAACTATGGGGAGTTAGCATAGAGAAGAGAGGCTGAGAGGAGGAAATGGTTGTTATTGAAGGTAGTGGCATTGAAGGACTAATGTGGGTGGTGGAGGGGTTGCTCCAAGTCTAGGTTAATGATTGCATAGCTTCGTGTGGGGCAAGTTCCACCTATAGTATCATTGTAAATCATGCCAGGGACAGGTTAAACTAGCTTGTTGGCTTTGCGT
Organism: Macaca nemestrina; assembly: GCF_043159975.1. Classification (NCBI taxonomy): domain Eukaryota; kingdom Metazoa; phylum Chordata; class Mammalia; order Primates; family Cercopithecidae; genus Macaca; species Macaca nemestrina. Next base: position 2,902,310 of record NC_092126.1, read on the forward strand.
ATAATGTACGCCACCAGTAGTTCCATTCTTTCTGGTGAATAATGCTTTACGAGTGGCATTGCTCTACTGAGTTCAATTATTGATCCATTCTTTCTGGTGTTCTGTCATTGACAGCATCATAGTGCATCATCGTTGCCATCTAGACTTAATTTCTGCATGTGTTGCATTGTCTCACTGGCATGCTTGTTCCCCGTTGAGCAGATACTCTTTAAATCTCAGCCAAGTACTACCAAGTGTTGGCTCTTTTTCTTCTGTTGCATTATTTCGTGCATGTACTTTGATTTAAGCTGTTACAATATTGTAATTTTGGGGGGCAGCATAGCCTGGTATTAAGAACACAAAGCCTGGAGCTGCTGCTGGGTTTGAGTCTGGCTCTCTCATTTACTAGCAGTATGGCCTTGGACAAGCTCTTCAACCTTTCTGTGCCTCCGTTTCTTCTCTCCAAAATGGGGAAAATAAGAGTGTCTATTTCGTGGGGTTATTATGAAACTAAAGTGAGACAATACATGTAAAGTACTTAGCACAGTTCTTGGCATGTGGTAAACTCTAAGTAAACAATGATGCTGTCTCTTCAACAGACTGTTAGCTCCTTGAAGACAGACTGTCCTTAGAAAGGAAAAAAACTGGCCCGGAGTGGTGGCTCACACCTGTAATCCCAGCACTTTGGGAGGCCGAGGCAGGCGAAGTACTTGAGGTCAGGAGCTCGAGATCAGCCTGGCTAATATGGTGAAATCCTGACTCTACTAAAAATACAAAAATTGGCTGGGTATGGTGCCCCTGGCGTGGTGGCGTGCGTGCGTGCGTGCGTGCGTGCGTGCGCCACTGCACTCCAGCCTGGGTGACGGAGCAAGACCCCGTTTCCAAAGAAAAAGAAAAAACCCTTATTTGTTTTGTATACTTAGTGTATGCAAAGTAGTCCTATGTTTTACTTATATTATTTCTTACCATTATAGCAATATTGCAAAGTGGATACCCTAATTTGCACATGAAAAAACAAGAATCGGAGAGTATGTTACTCAAAGATAGTCAGCAGATAAGTTGTTTGTATTCCTATCATCTGGCAAAGTGTCTATGACATAGTAATTGCTTAGTAAAAAGTTGTTGAATGAATTAGGGATATTAGTTTGATAGTTTAGATGGACTTGACATTTAATCTTGTTGTAGGTAAAAATCTTAGACTCTTTGTAGGTTTATTCAGTTATTATCTCATTTATCAGCGTTATCAAGTATTTTGACAGCTGGCAAAATCTCAGTCTTCTCTCTTTCTGCCTCCCTCCCTCTTCATTGCCAAGTCCATCCTTCCTCCTGGATAGCTGCAGTGTATATGTTGTTCTGCTGTACGACAATTTCCTTTCCTCTGTAACTCCTGTGATAGTGACCACTGTTCTACTTCTGATACCTATTTCATGGCTATGTTCTGTGCCTCATCACCTAGGGTTCTAATCTTTGAAATCTGGAATGCTGGTATCCTACTTTCTGACTTGAGTCTCCAGTCCTTCCAGTTCTCAGCCTCATTACTGCTTCTGTTCTTCAGCCCTATCTCTGGTCTGTCACTATCCACTTGTGATATTTCAGGTCACTTTTTTTTTTTTTTAATTTTACTTTAAGTTCTGGGATACATGTGCAGAATGTGCAGGTTTGTAACACAGGTATATATGTGCCATGGTGGTTTGCTGCACCTATCAACCCATCATCTAGGTTTTAAGTCCTGCATGCATTTGTCCTAATGCTCTCCCTCCCCTTGCTGCACCCCCGAAAGACCCCGCTGTGCGATGTTCCCCTCCCTGTGTCCATGTGTTCTCATTGTTCAACTCCTACTTATGAGTGAGAACATGTGGTGCCTGGTTTTCTGTTCCTGTGTTAGTTTGCTGAGAATGATGGTTTCCAGCTTCATCCATGTGTCTGCAAAGGACATGAACTCATTCTTTTTTATGGCTGCTCAGATAGTTTTTAAATACACTTCAATGTATTCCTCTTTTTTTGTAATTAAAGTTGAGATAAAATTAACCTAACATAAAATCCACTGTTTCAAAGTGTGTGATTCATGGTTTTTAGTATAGTCCCAGTGTTGTACAACCATCACCACTATCTAATTCCAAAATATTTTTCACCCCAGAAAGAAACCCTATATCTATTAGCATTCACTCCCAATTCTCCTCTCCCTCTATCTTCTGGCAACAGAATCTACTTTCTGTCCTTGGCATGGTGCCTTTTCTGAACATTTCAAATAAATGGAATAATACAATATTTGGTCTTATGTGACTAGCTCCTTTCTCTTAGCATAACGTTTTTAAGATTCATCCGTGTTATAGCATATATCAGTTCTTTGTTGTTATAGCCGGATAATGCATCATTGCATGGATGTACCTCATTTTGTTTCTCTGTTCATCAGTTGATGGACATTTGAGTTGTTTCTCTTTTTTGGCTGTTGTGAATAATGCTGCTGTGATCCCTTTCAGAGTACTCTTAATTTTATTACATCATTATTTCTCTTCAGAGACTTGCATGTCCCTTCCGTAACACCTACTCTGCAGAATTCTCCACTATTTTAAGTCTAACCATCTGTATTATTTGTCCCATATCTGGCCTACAAAACCCTACAGGGGAAGTTACACAACTGTTTGGTGAAACCAACTGATGGTGCTACACATTCCTGGAATTCTTGATATAAAGCAGTTTCCCCCAAACCCAGTCAGGTTCCTTTCTTGTTACTGTTAGTGGCTCTTCAAGACCTCAAGATTTGCCACATTGTTCTTCATTCTTAGCAGATGACCTTGTCTCTTCTTCTGCTTGGTGGGAAATGCCTATTTCTTGGTCCTAATCTAGAAGTTTAACAGGCTCTGTTCTTACCATTTTAGTTTTTCTGCTTCGTTGAATGATAAAAGTAGCCCTTTTTCTATGCATTTGCAAGCTGCCTACCTCCTCAGGACTTCGCTTTAGCATCTCTCTCCTTTCCCTTCTCTGCCACCTCTACCTTAAATTGATAAAGTTTATTTATTTATTTTTTAAATAAGCTTGTTTCTTAGTAAAACAAAACAAAAGCAAGCAACAATAAGAAAACCTCCCCCTCTGACAAGGAAGCACAAATCTCTATTGAATAATTACCATGTGCCAGTAACAGTTTGTGCTAAGAATCTTTTTTTTTTTCTCTTAAAGACAGAGATAGGGTCTTGCCATGTTGACCAGGCTGGTCTCAAATGCCTGGCCTCGAGAGATCCTCCCATCTTGGCCTCCCAAAGTGTTAGGCTTAACAGGCATGAGCCACTGGCCTGTGCTAAGAATCTTTATGTGCATTATCTTACTCTTTTTTTTTTAGTAACCATATATGGTTTGGTACCATTGTTACGTATGATACAGAAGAAGAAATGGAAGTTTGTTGAGGTTAATGTCATTCAGGCTCACTTAGATGTTTAACAGTAGGTTGAACCTAAGCAGACTTAGCTGAGAACCCTATGTTTTTTACCATATGTTTTACTATTAACCTGTCTCTCTTTGTTTTTATGGAAACTTTTAATTATTTTTAAATTTAATTTGTTGCATAATACGACCTGTGTAGTAAACAATTTGAAGGTAAAAAAGTGTGTACCCAGTGAAAATCAGTCATTTTCTAATCTCTTTCCTAGAAGAATGCACTGAACTAGTTTCTCTTGTGCCCTTGCACAATTCTTTTTTTTTTTTGAAATAGCCTTGCTCTGTCACCGAGACTGGAGTACAGTGGCATGATCTCAGCTCACTGCACCTCCTGGGTTCAGGCAATTCTCCTGCCTCAGCCTCCCGCCTAGCTGGGACTACAGGTGCGCACCACCATGCCTGGCTAATTTTTGTATTTTTAGTAGAGATGGGGTTTTGCCATGTTGGCCAGGCTGGTCTTGAACTCCTGACCTCGAGTGATCTGCCCACCTTGGCCTCCCAGAGTTCTGGGATTACAGGTGTGAACCACTGTGCCTGGCCTTTTCACAAAATTTTCTACGCATATAAAAGTATTTGTACTCTTCAGTACAAATGACTGTCCCCATTTCAACAAAAATTTTAGCACTGTTCTACATTTTGATTTTTCTCTTAATATATCATGGATGTTATTTGTTATTATAGAGCTGTCTCATTAAAAAAAAATGGTTGAATTGTATTACCTTGAATGGATATATCGTAATTTATTTAGCTGTCCACTGACGGACACTTAGCTTGCTACCAATATTTTACTGTGACTGCAGTGAATAACTTTACATGGGTCATATGGCTATCTGTAAAATATAGTTGTATAATACATTTTAAAAAGTGAAATTGCGAAGTTAGAAGGTATGTGTGTTTTAAATTTTGATAGCTCTTGCTAAACTGCCTTCTGTAGATATTGTACCAATTTACACTCCTACCAACAAGGGTGCGTGAGAGTGACTATTTCCCCATACCTACCCTCTTTAAAACAGCATGCTATCAAACTTTTTGATCTTTGCCGTTAGTTAAAAAAAAAAAAAAAAGTAATTTCTCTTTCTTTTATTATGAGTGAGAATGAATATCTTTTCATGCGTTTAAGACACATGTGTTTCTTTTTTTGGGGGGGATAATTATCTCTGCATGTATGTTACCCATTTTTTCTAGTGAATAGTTGGATTTTCAAAATAATTTATATACCCTTTCTTATGGTAGGGAAATTTGTCCTTTGTGATTTATCTTAATATTGTTTTCCTATGTTATTTTTTTTTGACTGTGTTTGTTTTTTCCTTATAGGAATGTCTTATATAATTGGATCGATCAGTTTGTTTTTTTTTTCCATAGTATTTGAGCTTTGCATCCTTCTCAGACTTCCCACTTTGAGATTATTGAAAAAAAAAGAAAAAGCTTCTGTTTTCTCTTTGATTTCTGATTTTGTTTTTATGTTTAAATCTTTGTCTGTAATTAACTTGGGGGTCTGTAATACAATTTAATTTCTTTTTTTATTGCCTTCAGTTGACTATCCAGTGTCCCTAATATCATTTATCAGATAACTTTTCCCCCACTGGCTGGAATATTACTTTAATCAAATATGGCATATTTGTATCTGTTTTTTTTGACTGTGTATTCTCTTACATTATCAGTTTGTCTATTTGCATTTACTACCAGACTTTTATTTACTTTCCTTTTATGATATATTTTAATATCATATTGTACTAATGTTCCTACCTTATTACTCTTCTTCAAATATTTTTTTTTGCTCTTCTTGCATAGCGGTTACTCCATATGAACTTTAGAATCAGTTTTTCTGGCAAGACATTTTATTTTATATTGTAAATAGCAAACGATTTAAAAGACATCTGTGCCAGCATTTCTCACAGTGGGTTTTGTGGAACGTTGATCATATAATAATGCTTCCTCTCACACGAATTCTTTTTGGGAAATGCTACATATTTTATACCTCCCCTCTTGGATGCACACTGATAAATCAAAAGCCCGTAAGAGTATAGCAGTATCTTCTGTTGCCTTTTCTAGGAATCTTGCCTTGGTCCCCACAGCCCTGGTTAGATGTTCTTCCTTTTTTCTTTCATGCATAGTTTTGTCATAGTAGTTGTGTTTGTGCTCTATAGAATTTATCTACTTGTTAGAATTATAGAATTAGAGTTTTTGAGAGCAGAGATTATGCTTTCAATTTCTGTTCCCCTAGGTCTTAGGGCAGCAGTTTTGATTTATACTCTTGAGATCCTTCAGGGGTTTTCTAAAGTTTTTCTTGGCTCTTTTTCCTCTTCTTGGTGACCCCCCTCTCCATCCCCTCAGTACTTTTCTCTCCTTTCTCTACAACAGTTTCACTTTCATCTGTTTTTTAATATTTGACATTTACCCAAGATTTTGGTATAAAAAAAAAAAAGTTCTGTGCCTGAAAGAAAGAAGAGAAAGAAGGAAAGAAGGAATGGAAGAATAGGGAGATGGAGGGATAAAGGGAATGAAAAGAAGGAGGGGAGAGAGAAAGAGAAAGATGAAAGAAAGAGAAGAGCCCAGTACGAAGGCGTAGACGATGCCTGGAACAATGGGTATTAGAGAAATTTTTTTTTTTGAGTACATGGTTGATGAATCACTTTAGACATCTGCTTTGATAGACTAACGTTGAAATGATCAGTAAGCTATCATACTAGTTTACTTACCTTTCCTCCAACGTACTTATTGTTATCACACAACCTCTGGATCCTAAAAGGTCAACTTCTTTGGTACAACTCTGCTATGGATTTACTTTATAAGCCAAAGGAAAAAAGAATACTTTTCAATTAGTCTGTTTTGAGTTTATTGATGAAACAAATTGAACTTAACTAGGTCACCTCATATAGTTACTGCCTGCACTTGTTCAGCTAAGTAATTTGTAAAATTATCTTCAACCTGATGAATATTTTTTTCTTTTTCAGCTTGTGAAGCTTTGTATTGCAATGATTGACACTGGAAAAGCCTTTTGTGTTGCAAATAAACAGTTCATGAATGGGATTCGAGACCTGGCTCAGTATTCTAGTAACGATGCTGTAGTGGAGGTTAGTATTACTGAAATTACAGTTAAAAATGAAAAAAAAAAAAGCAATAAGACATTAAGGAATTGTGCATTCGTCTACCTTATTTAGTTATGGTGATACTTAGAAGTAGAAAAGCGATCACCCCTTGGTGCTGTCTTGTATAATTCTGTTTTCTACGATAGAAGTTGATGGTTTATTTGCATTGCGCATTATCTAGCATGGCTCTTCTCACCTAGTTTCTTATTATTTTGTTTAGTTTACTAAGTTTACTTGCTGCTAGGTGAGCTGAAGCACCTGTCAGAGGGCCTGAGCAGGAAGATCAAGATCATGCCTCCTAGTAGCTGCTTATAGGGGCACGCAGAGGGCCTTAACCTGAGTGTAGTGTCTAACTCTATGTATGGCGGCTGTATAGGTACTGGTTAGCCAGCTTATGCCGGGTTACCTTAGATCCCTTGGTATGCTGTGTGGTGTTATATTTCTTTCATGAGAAATAATAACTGGTGAAGAAATGATTGTAGTTTGATGATTATTTGATCCTAGATGCCTACATGGGTCATCTTGATACACTCAAAACAGTTTTACCTTAGGTTTATATTTGCCATTTCTATTGGTAGCATAATACTATTGAAGGGGCAGTACTAATTCTTTCACATTTTTAGGGTTTTATTTGTTACCACATGTAGACTTGACCTCTGCAGAGTGTACCTGTGAGGTAGTGAGATTGTCCCTGGAAATAAATGTTACTGTTTACAGTGTAACTTGATCTGTCAGAAATGCTGAGGTCACATTTTTAGACCTATTTAAATGGCTCTTAAATGATTTGGTTTTCTTTTGATTTCTTTCTCATAGACAAGTTTGACCAAGTTTTCCGACAGTCTTCAAGAAATGATAAATTTTCACACAGTAAGTGTCAGTAAGTAGGTGTTAACTATGACCGTATTAACATTTTAGTATTTTTCTTGAGTCGCAATATTTTATGAAATGACTAAAAGTGAATTACATGGCTTTGATTCGTCATCAGCTTTTTAGTTGGGTGAATCTAAAACGTACACTGTGTGTGTATTTGTGTGTGAGTGTGTGTGCGTGTGAAAGAAGAGAATAAGAGTATTATTTTCCATTCTAATATAGTGAACTTAATATCATTGAAGGACATACCCCCAAAAGTTAATTTTTTTTCTGTTTAAGTTGTGGTTTAAAAAATTTTTAAGCATGTATTTAAGAATAAAGAAGCAAAAGTCATTTTAAATGTAGCTATTTCTTTTTAGATACTTACCAATATATCCCCTTTATCTAAACAATGACCAATATTAAAGAGTGCTATATTCTTTGAGCTATTTATATGTGCATTTAAGATTTGTGGACATTTATCCTTCAAGAATGAGGGATATATATTACTTTGGGAATGTACAAAATTCCTTTACAAAGTTTATGAAAGTTTACTGCAAAAATCACAGCTTATAAGCTGTATGTTTCTTACATTTTTAAAAAAGCTTAATTGATATGGCTGTTGTATAATTATTTAATCAGTGCTTTAAAATTTATTAGCCGCTGTCTGTACTAAGAATATCAATACTTATAATCTTCATAAAATCTGCTTGTTTTTGGTTCTTAATTTGATTTTCTTAATTTTTTTGTTGGTTAGCATATTTAGGATGAAGTAATATGACAACGTTTATTTTAATTGCAGTTCAAATTTTAGCTATACCAATATTGACATGTACAAGTATCTGCTTGAGTGACTGTTTTCAGTTCTTTTGGGCATGTACCTAGGTGTAGAATTACTGGGTCATGTGGTAATTCTATGTTTAACTTTTTGAGAAACTGCCAAACTGTTTTCTACAGAGACGGTACCATTTTACATTTCCACCAGTAGTGTTTGAGTGTTCCAAGTTCTCCGCATTGTTATCATCACTTGTTATTTTCAATTTTTTTAAAAAAAAATTATAACCATCCTAGTAGGTGTGAAGTGGTATCTCATTGTAGTTTTGATTTGCATTTCTCTAATGACTCATGCAGTTGAGTATCTTTTATGTGCTTACTGGTTTCTTGTGTATCTTCTATCATTGTTAGCATTGTTGTTTATTGAAGTCCTTTATTTATTTAGAAATAGGGTCTCACTCCGTCACCCAGACTGGAGTACAGTGGCACAGTCATACCTCACTACAGCCTGGAACTCCTAGGCTTAAGTGATCCTCCTGCTGTACCCTCCCAGTTAGCTAGGACTACAGGCGTGTGCCACCATGCCAGGCTAATTTTTTTTTTTTTTTTTTTTGGTAGAGATGAGGTCTTGTTCTTTTGCCCAGGCTAGTCCTCAACTCCTGGGCTCAACTCATCCTCCCGCCTCAGCCTCCAAAGCACTGGGATTACAGGTGTGAGCCACTGCACCCAGTCCCTTTGTCAGTTATTTAATTGGGCTTTTTTGTTATTGTTGTTGTTGACTTATACTTGTTTTACATAGTTTGGATATTAAACCCTTACCAGTATATGTTATACAAATATTTTCTCTCATTTTGTAGGTTTTCTTTTTTACTTTCATGAAAATATCCTTTGACACACAAAAGTTTTTAGTTTTGATGAAGTCTGAAGTTCAGTTTCTCTACTCTGTCTTTTATTTTTTGTGTTTTTGCTGTTATGTGTGAGGGAATTCATTGCCAAATTCAAGGTCATAAAAATTTACCCTTACGTTTTCTTCTAAGAGTTTTATGATTTTAGCTCTAGTATTTGACACCATTTGACCACATAATAGTTTTCTTTTTGCCTTCTGTTGAATTTAGATGGCAGTGTTTGGTATATTTGATTTCTCTTTAAACCAAATGTAATTTAGTAAGAAAGTTTTTTTTTCCTGTTGATATAAGTGATTGACTTTAAATTGACATAATAGACTAAATGTTTTCTCTATAATTTATTATCCTTTGAAATACTCCACTCCTTAAAGCAGTAAATCTTACGCTGTTTCTTTATATAATAATACCTTGCTCTTTGTTACGATTTTATATGTGAAAAGTTATGATTAAGATAAACTTTTGGCAAATAATTTTTTTTTTTTTTGAGACAGAGTCTGGCTGTGTCTCCCAGGTGATCTCGGCTCGATGCAGCCTCCGCCTCCCGAGTTCGGGTGATTCTCGTGCTTCAGCCTCCCAAGTTGCTGGGACTATAGGCATGCACCACCGTGCCTGGCTAATTTTTGTACTTTTAGTAGAGACGGGGTTTTGGCATGTTGGCCAGGCTAGTCTCAAACTCCTGGCCTAAAGTGATCCACCCGCCTTGGCCTTCCAAAGTGTTGGGATTACAGGCGTGAGCCACTGCACCTGGCCTTGAAGCAAGGTATATATGTATTGTTTCCTTTGGAGGAATAGAGATTGGTCTTTGTTTTGTTTTGTTTTGTTTTGAGACGGAGTCTCGCTCTGTTGACAGGCTGGAGTGCAGCGGCACAATCTTGGCTCACGGCAACCTCTGCCTCCTGGGTTCAAGGGATTCTTCTGTCTCAGCCTCTGGAGTAGCTGGGACTACAGGCGCCCGCCACCATGCCCAGCTAATTTTTTGTATTTTTAGTAGAGTTGGGGTTTCAACATGTTGGCCAGGATGGTCTCGATCTCTTGACCTTGTGATCCGCCTGCCTTGGACTCCCAAAGTGCTGGGATTACAGGCGTCAGCCATTGCACCCAGCCGAGATTGGTCTTTTTAATACCAGTGCTCTTAATCTTAGTGTGCACCTACACTCCTGAAACCTGTGCAGATTCCACTTTTCTTACTTTTCTTTCTCTCTTCTTGCTTCCTCCCTTCCTCCGCCTCCCTTCCTCCCTTCCTTCCTCCCTCTTTTTTTTTTTGGCTATTCCTTATACTTGAGAAACCTCATACTCTCTGTTGACTATAAAACTCGTTGCTTTAAAAAGATAATTTGTATACTAAGAAAAAAATCACTCTTTGTCCGTCTGCCTGGAGGTCTGAAGGCTGCATGTTGGTCAGCTTGTTTGTGTTTACATACATGTTTCTATACAAGAAGAACTTTTTGTCTAACACTATACCCAGAAGTCCACTGTGTATTTTATTCTTTTATTCTTTTTGACAGCATCTCAGAAATTTTCCTTTTAATAGATATAAAAATGAAATTGTGAGTCCTTGGTTTACTTTCTTTTAATTTTCTTCTTTTTATAGTTAATATACCATCTATTCTATCTGGCCTTTTTGTTGTTTTGTAACCAATACTTTAAATTTCTTTCAGTAGGAATGACTTGTGTCACTTGAACTAGAATTCCTATATTTGTGGCAAAAGTTCTTCCCTCATCATAGCCCGGTTATACTTCACTTTAATTAGACTATGGCTAGGGATAACACTTACCTTGTTTACTGTTACACTCCCGGTAGTTACATAATTCTCATTCTAGGGAAGTCATTTAATTTTTCTGAGATTCACATTCCTCCTCTGTAGGCTGGGCGTGGGGGCTCATACCTGTAATCCCAGCACTTTGGGAGGCTGAGGTGGTTTGATTGCTCGAGCCCCATTAGAGACCAGTCTGGGCAACATGGCGAAACTTGGTGTCTACAAGAAATAGAAAAATTAGCTGGGTGTGGTGGCTTACGTCTGTAGTCCCAGCTACTCAGGAGGCTGAGGTGTGAGGATCACTTGAGCCTGGGAAGTTGGGGTCACAGTGAGCTATGATCGCACCACTGTACTGCAGCCTGAAACACAGTGAGACCATGTCTCCAAAAAAAAAAAAAAAAAAAAAGATTTACATTCTTCTTCTATAAAATGAAGGGGATTTACTAGATGACTTTTCATTATTAAAAATTTATTATAAGATTTAAATTTGTTCTCAGAGCCATTTGTTAGAATGCAGGAAAAGCCTAGTTATATAAAATGCTTTTTTTTTTTTTTTTTTTAAAGCATTCTCTGGAATTCTAATTGCATAGCATCCCAGTATAAAGGATGATTAAGGAAAACTGCTTTCTGAAACATAATAAATAGTGTAACCTGCATTAGATTCTCTAGCAGAGCTCATAACAATTGGGCTTTGATATATCAGTTTGTGTAAGGATAAAAATCTGGATATTTCAGAGGTGTCATTTACGAACTTTGTGGGCTTAAATAAACGTTTGAAAGTAATAAAACCATTTGTGTTATTAGCCAAATAAAGATTAAACATATGTTGGAGTTAGATTGTCCGGTCATTTAATACAATAAATCATTTAGATTATCATGTAATTTATTTATTTATCTGTAAAAATGGATAGAACTCTTCTTATTCCTTTTAGAATGAGAATATCCTAGGTTTCTCTTTAACTCATATGTTTTTGTTGTTGTTGTTGTTTTTGTGAAATGGAGTCTCGCTGTCTCTCCCAGGCTGGAGTGCAGTGGCACGATCTTGGCTCACTGCAACCTCCATCTTCCAGGTTCAAGTGATTCTCTTTCCTCAGGAGTATTATGTTTAAAATTCTTTTGTTTTATCGCAATATATATATGTTTCTTTTTTGAGACGGAGTCTTGCTCTGTTGCCCAGAGTGGAGTACATGATCTTGGCTCACTGCAACCTCCGCCTCCCAGGTTCAAGCGATTCTTACACATCAGCCTCCCAAGTAGCTGGGATTACAGGTGCCCACCACCACACCCAGCTAGCGTTTATATTTTCAGTAGAGATGGGGTTTCACCATGTTGGCCAGGCTGGTCTCGAACTTCTGACCTCAAGTGATCGGCCCACCTTGGCCTCCCGAAGTGCTAGGATTACAGGTGTGAGCCACTGCGCTTGGCCTTAACGCATATGTTTTTATAAGACGTGAACACACATGACTTTTTCAGAGCAGGTCATGTATGCTACTTTTTACTAGATATTAGAATTTGTTTGAAGAGTGGCTTATTTTCCTAGAATTTAAGAGATTTTGGTGATTCCATTGATGACATTTTTGGATTCTAACTTGCTGTTGGTATAAGGAACTTGGAATATTTATTTGATTATTATCTTTGCTGAATGCAGCTTTAAAGTTGATTTAGTACATAAATTCTATGAACATGTATGATTCTTTTTGCTATCTGTCTGTCTGTCAGTCATTTTTGAGACGGGGTCTTGCTTTTTTGCCCAGGCAGTTAGTGTGATCATAACTCACTGCAGCCTCGAATTCCTGGGCTTAAGTGATTCTCCTGCCTCAGCCTTCTGAGTAGCTGGGACCACAGGCATTCACCACCATGCTCAGCTAATTTTTAAATTTTTTTGTAGAGATGGGGTCTTGCTATATTGTCCAGGCTGGTCTCAAACTCCTGGGCTGAAGTGATCGTCCTGCCTCAGCTTCCCAAAATGCTGGAATTACAGGTGTGAGTCATTGTGCCTGGCCAGTATTTTTTTTTTGTACATTTGATTTTTCAATTTAGAGCTGTACACTTACTCAACAAATGGTTTTAGACAGTGAGAACAGGGTAGTTTCAGTGTTTCCCAACTCCTGTCATCTCATGGCACAGATTGAAAATGTTAGTCATGTTTGTATGGAACACTGGAGAAAACTTCATGGGGAGATAAGGGCACCTATCAGGGTGAAAAAATTTTAAGTTTCTTTTTAATGAAGTTATATTTTTAGAAAACACGGTGTTAGGGAAGATATTGTGTACTGAATGTGTATAACACTTCCAGATGTTTTATTTTTATTTATTTATTTTTTATTTTTTGAGACAGAGTCTTACTCTGTCACCCAGGCTGGAATGCTGTGGTGTGATCTTAGCTCTCTGCAACCTCTGCCTCCCGGGTTGAAGCGATTCTCCTGCATCACCTTTCCAAGTAGCTAGGATTACAGGTGCCTGCTTCCAGGCCCAGCTAATTGTTGTAGTTTTAGTAGAGAAGGGGTTTTACCATGTTGGCCAAGCTGGTCTCTAACTCCTGACCTCAAGGTGATCTGCCCACCTCGGCCTCCCAGAGTGCTGGGATTACACGAGTGAGCCACCATGCCTGGTCCAGATGTTTTAAAAAAATAGGATTGAGGCCGGGCGTGGTGGCTCACGCTTGTAATTCCAGCACTTTGGGAGGCCGAGGCGGGCGGATCACGAGGTCAGGAGATCGAGACCATCCTGGCTAACACGGTGAAACCCCATCTCTACTAAAAATACAAAAATTAACCGGGCGCGGTGGCGGGCGCCTGTAGTCCCAGGTACTCGGGAGGCTGAGGCAGGAGAATGGAGTGAACCCGGGAGGCGGAGCTTGCAGTGAGCTGAGATCCGGCCACTGCACTCCAGCCTGGGCGGCAGAGCGAGACTCCGTCTCAAGAAAGAAAAAAAAAAAAAAAAAAAAAAGGATTGAGCTTGCTTCAATAAACATAACTTTTTAATAAAGGTCTTTTACGGGAGGCTGAGGAGGGAGAATGACCTGAGCCCGGAGAATGACCTGAGCCCGGGAGGCGGAGCTTGCAGTGAGCTGAGATGGCGCCACTGCACTCCAGCCTGGGCGACAGAGCGAGACTCCGTCTCAAAAAAAAAAAAAGGAGGTTTTCTGCATGAAATACTTTCAAGCAATTCCTGGTCAAGATTTAAAATTGATGATCCTGTCAAATTATTGGTCATTGTTAATGATGAGAAACTGCCTATATAGGCATATTAGCAAAAGGCAGAGGAATATTTGTTGGCCTTTTCCTCTGACTCTCAGGAGCTCCTCTCTCACATGTAATTAGAACTTAAATAATTGTATCTTCTTTAGAACTTAAATAATTGTATCTTCTTAAGTTGTATTTCAAAGAGGCAATCATTCATAAAATGGAAGTGCTCTTCTTTTTCTCTGATTGACACAAGTAATGCTTATATTTTCTGGGACAAATTGGATTTTTTGTTTTTTAGGTGGAGTCTTGCTCAGCCCCCAGGCTGGAGTGCAGTGGCGTGATCTCGGCTCACTGCAACCTCCGCCTCCCGGGTTCAAGTGAATCTTGTGCCTCAGCCTCCCTAGTAGGTGAGACTACAGGCGCTTGCCACCATGCCTGGCTAATTTTATTTTTTATTTTTTATTTTTAGTAGAGATGGGGTGTCAACAAGTTGGCCAGGCTGGTCTCAAACTCCTAACCTCAAGTGATCCACCCATCACTACCTCCCAGAGTGCTGGGATTACAGTGTGTGACCTGGATGGATTTTGAATAAAATAATGAAGCCTTTCTGCAGGTTTACACAGAAGTTGCTCTACCTCTTCCCCCTTCTACCTACTTTTAATGATTCTCTTTTTGAATTCAGACGATAGCACTGACTCACTTAGTGACTCATTTTCAGCTTCATGTTTCCACAGTCTGAATCCATAAAGTTTGTCAGTATATGTTTTTTTGTTTTGTTTTGTTTTGCTTTGTTGGTTTTTTTTTTTTTTTTTTTTTTTTTAAAGACAGAGTCTTGCTCTGTCGTCCTGGAGTGCAATGGCGTGACTCTGCTCACTGCAACCTCCGCTTCTTGGGCTCAAGCAATTCTTCTGCCTCAGCCTCCTGAGTAGCTGGGATTATAGGTGCCCGCCACCACACCTGGCTAATTTTTGTACTTTTACTAGAGATGGACTTTCACCATGTTGACCAGGCTGGTTCCAACTCCTGACCTCAAATGATGCACCCGCCTTGGCCTCCCAAAGTGTTGGGATTATAGGTGTGAGCCACCGCCCCTGGCAGTGTATGTGAATTGTCAAAAATTTTAAGGACTGCTTCATATAAGTTAATCGGATAGCAGGGTGCCAGTTAGTAAAGCCATGTTTTACAGTCAATAACTAGTGTTAAACAAATCTGCAAGTTGAGAATTATTCCTCCCAAGCTGTTTGAATTCTACTTTTAATTCATAAAGTTTAGCAGAATTTGTTCTCTGGAAGTCAGTGCACTTTTGTATGAAATAGAAGATAATGATATTCTCATAGTATTTCTTTGATGATACTAAATGTTTAGTCTTAGATTTATTATTTTGATAACATTTAGTTTGGGATTAATATGTATCATATCTATATGCATGATTTTATATATGAAAGATCCTCTGTGAAATGTTTTACTAGATCATCAGAGTTTTCCAAATGAATTTATTTTTATTTTTAAATGAACTTCTGGGCTCAAGCAATCTTCACATCACCAAGTGCTGGGATTACAGATGTGAGCCACTGTGCCTGGTTCCAAATAAATTCTTTTTTTTTTTTTTTTTTTGAGACGGAGTCTTGCTGTGTCGCCCAGGCTGGGGTGCAGTGGCGCGATCTCGGCTCACTACAAGCTCCGCCTCCTGGGTTCACGCCATTCTCCTGCCTCAGCCTCTGAGTAGCTGGGACTACAGGCGCCCGCCATCACGCCCGGCTAGTTTTTTGTATTTTTAGTAGAGACGGGGTTTCACCATGTTAGCCAGGGATGGTCTCGATCTCCTGACCTCGTGATCCACCCGCCTCGGCCTCCCAAAGTGCTGGGATTACAGGCTTGAGCCACTGCGCCCGGCCCCAAATAAATTCTTAATGTAAATTTACATCTTGCGGTCATTGTTAGCTACACTATCAGTATGCAAAATTCAGTGTTTCCATAATATCTTTTTTGTTTCAAAGTTTTTCTTCAGCATTTTTACTTTTATCATTAGGCCTTTTTTTTTTTTTTTTTTTTTGAGCCGGAGTCTCTCTCTCTCGCCCAGGCTGGAGTGCGGTGGTCCCATCTCGGCTCACTGCAAGCTCCGCCTCCTGGGTACATGCCATTTATCATTAGGCATTTCTTTAGGTAGTTTGCAAACAGTCAGTGCTCTTCCAAGATACCATGTTCAGAATTTATTTATTTTGATTTGAGATAGAATTTTGCTCTGTCACTAAGGCTGGAGTGCAGTAGTATGATCATAGCTCACTGCAGCCTCAATCTCCTGGGCTCGGGTGATCCTTCTGCCTCAGCCTTCCAAGTAGTGGGACTGCAGGTGTACCACCATTCCTGGATAATTTTTTTTTTGTGTAGAGGGGTGTCTTGTTGTGTTGCCCAGGCTAGTCTTGAACTCCTGAACTCAATTGATGTTCTTGCCTCAGCCTCCCAGAGTACTGGGATTACAAGATGTGAGCTATTGTGTCTGGCTTTTTTTTTTTTTTTTTTTTGTAGAGACAGGGTCTTACTATGTTGCCCAGGTCACTATTGAGCTCTTGTGCTAAAGCGATCCTCTCTGGGACTCCCAAGTGCTGAGATCAGAGGCATGAATTGCTGTGTCCAACCTCAGATATTTTTTTCTGCTATTGAGCACAGTTACTAATGTGCAGAAGCATCACTCAGCAATGAAAACTTTTTGATAGAGTATTTAGGATTAGCCATTATGCATGTGTTTATCTGGCATGCCATAAAATGTTATTCTCTTGACGAAATGTGGCACCTTTTCTGTTTCTTGTGCTGCTTTGTAAATTAACAAAGTTCTTGGCATTTTTTTCTGTAAGCTGGTACATTGTACAATTCTGCAATTGTGTGCAGCATTCTGGCTGTAGCTCTTCATTGAGTAACCTTGTAGTTAGCTTCTTGATCTGATATTATTGTAACTAATCTTGGAAAATAACTTTCTGTCTCATTTTGTGTTTGCAGAGGTTTAGCATACAAATCTTTCTGTATGAATGTACTTCTGCATTCTTAAAATGTTTCAATGTAAGTTTTTTTGAAAGATTATAAAATTAAGAATTTTGGGCTGGGCGTAGTGGCTCATGCCTGTAATCTCAGCACTTTGGAAGGCCACGGCAGGTGGATCACTTGGGACCAGGAGTTTGAGACCAGCCTGGCCATGGCAAAACCCCATCTCTACTAAAAATATAAAAATTAGCTGGGCTTGGTGGTGTGTGCCTGTATTACCTATATAACCAGCTACTTGGGAGGCTGAGACATGAAAATTGCTTGAACCTGGGAGGTGGAGGTTGCAGGGAGCCGAGATCGCACCACTGCACTCCAGCTTGGGCGACAGAGGAATACTGTCTCAAAAAAAAAAAAAAAAAAAAAAAAAATTTGGGAGCATTCCCCTTGAAAACCAGCATAAGGCAAGGATGCCCTCTCTCACCACTCCTATTCAACATAGTATTGGAAGTCCTGGCCAGAGCAATCCGGCAAGAGAAAGAAATAAAGGGCATCCAAATAGGAAGAGAGAGAGTAAAACCATCCCTGTTTGCAGACAACATGATGCTATATCTAGAAAACCCTATAGTCTCAGCCCCAAAACACCTTCGGCTGATAAACAACTTCAGCAAAGTTTCAGGATACATAATCAACATGCAAAAATCAGTAGCATTTCTGTACACCAACAACATGCAACCCGAGAGCCAATTCAGGAACACAGTCCTGATCACAGTTGCCACAAAAGGAATAAAATACCTAGGAATACAGCTAACCAAGGAGGTGAAAGATCTCTATAATGAGGATTACAAAACATTGCTCAAAGAAATCAGAGATGGCACAAACAAATGAAAAAACATTAAATGCTCATGGACAGATAGAATCAATACTGTTAAAATGGCCATACAGCCCAAAGGAATTTCCAGATTCAGTGCTATTCCCATCAAACTACCAATGATAGTCTTCACAGAACTAGAAAAAAACACTTTAAAAACATTCATATGGAACCAAAAAAGAGTTTGAATAGCCAAAGTAATCCTAAACAAAAAGAATAAATAGAGCTGGAGGCATCACATTCCAGACTTCAAACTATTTTTTTATTTTTTATTTTTTGAGACAGAGTTTCACTCTAGCTGCCCAGACTGGAGTGCAATGGCACAATCTCAGCTCACTGCAACCTCGGCCTCCCAGGTTCAAGCAATTCTCCTGCCTCAGCCTCCCAGGTAGCTGGGATTACAGGTGCACACCACCACTGGGTCTGGCTAATTTTTTGTATGTTTAGTAGAGACGGAGTTTCACCATGTTGCCCAGGCTGGTCTCGAACTCCTGACCTCAAGTGATTCTCCCGCCTTGGCCTCCCAAAGTGTTGGGATTACAGGCGTGAGTCACCACACCTGGCCTAGACTTCAAACTATGCTACAGGGCCACAGTAACCAAAACAGCATGGTACTGGAACAGAAACAGACACATAGACCAGTGGAACAGAGAAAAGAGTCCAGAAATAAGGCCGCACACCTACAACCATCTGATCTTCAACACAGCTGACAGAAACAAGTCATGAGGGAAAGGACTTCCCTATTCAGTAAACGTTGCTGAGATAAGTGGCTAGCCATGTACAGAAGATTGAAACTGGACCCCTTCCTTACACTGTATACAAAAATCAACTCAAGATGGATTAAAGACTCGAGTGGTAAAAACCCAAAACTATAAAAACCCTGGAAGAAAATCTAGGAAATACCATTCACGACATAGGCCCTGGCAAAGATTTCATGACAAAGATGCCAAAAGCAGTTGCAACAAAAACAAAAATTGACAATTGTGACCTAATTAAAGAGCTTGTGCACAGCAAAAGAAACTGTCAACAGAGTAAACAGACAGCCTACAGTGGGAGAAAATATTTGCAAACTACTCATCCGACAATGCTCTGATATCCAGAATCTGTAAGGAACTTAAACAAATGAACAAGCAAAAAACAAACAACCCAATTAAAAAGTGGGCAAAGAACATGAACATTTTTCAAAAGAAGGCATATACAGCCAAGAAGCATATGAAAAAATGTTGAGTATCACTAATAATTAGAGAAATGCAACTCAAAACCACAATGAGATTCCATCTCACACCAGTCAGAATAGGTATTAATAAAAAGTAAAAAAATAACAGATGCTGCCAAGGTTGTAGAGAAAAGGGAATGCTTGCTTATATACTGCTGGTGGAAGTGTAAATTGGTTCAACCATTGTGGAAAGCAAAAAGGCGATTTCTCCTTTATTTTTCCCATTTACGGGGACTGTATCTGCCATGACACACACTGAAGAGTGGTCCTTTTAATGTTAGTGAATGTGACTTAGTGGTTTAGCTGCCTTTGATGAATTCTTCTCAGTAAAGTAGTGGTGGATGAACCAGGCTGCAACACAGGCTAATTAAAACCAGATTGTTTGTGAGTAAGAAGCAGGCTTTAGTAATTTTTAAAGCTCCCCAGGTCATTCCAGTCTGCAGCCCAGTTTAAGAAACAGTGGATTGTTTCCTGTAAACAAACCACCTGGAGATCTTGGTAAATGGAGATTCAGATTCTCCATTTCTAACAAGAATGGGGTGGTTCTAGAGATTCTGTAGTTCTGACCAGCTCCCAGGTGATGTGGATAATGTTTGGTCACACCTGGCAAGCTTTTAAAATACTGATTCTGGAGTCTCACCAGTGTCTCTAATTATTGCAACATCTGTGTATTTAAAAGTTGCCTAAGTTATTTCAATGTGCAACCAATTTGAGAACCACTGGGTAGAGCAGTTTGGTACCAATGTTTGTATAACAGAATCATCTAGCAAACTCCCTAAAAATACAGAAGCAGCCTGTGTTTCTTCAACACGGTTGCGTCTTTGTATTTTCTTTTAGCTTTCCATGTGATTGTGATACAAACCTAAGCCAGAGGAGAACCCCTGCCTTAGAGGAAGGAAGAAATGGTTTGGAGAAACAGATTAGTACAGGTAGAGGGGCCAGATGTGGTAGCTCACACCTGTAATCCCAGCACTTTGGGAGGCCGAGGGGGTGGGTAGATCACTTGAGGTCAGGAGTTCGAGACCAGTCTGGCCAACATGGTGAAACCCCATCTCTACTAAAAATACAAAAGTTAGCTCGGTATGGTGGCGTGTACCTGTAATCCCAGCTACTCAGGAGGCTGAGGTAGGAGAATTGCTTGAACCCAGGAAGTGGAGGTTGCAGTGAGCTAAGATTGCGCCACTGCACTCCAGCTTAGGTGACAAAGGGAGACACTGTCTCAAAAAAAAAAAAAAAAAAAAAAATTACTATAGGCAGAGAAAGTAGAGAGGACTAAATAATATTCATTAACATATTGGGACCAATCTGATGATGATTGCAAAGAAGAGTTCTCTTCATTGATTTTAGGCCTCTCTATTATAGGCCTAATGAGATTAACCGAAAGATCTAGTGAATCTGTAGTGGCACAAGCCATAGCCTTGCCCTTTGCTATATATTCTGGAGAGGACAGGAATGATTGTGTCGTGGAGAATCATCAGAAGAGCATGCTGTGGTAGCTGAGTAATACTTAATGTGTGTTTTTAGAGACAGGGTCTCCCTTTGTCACTCAGGCTGGAGTGCAGGGCCATGATCATAGCACTGCAGCCTTGAACTCCTGGGCTCTGGGAATCCTCCCACCTCAGGATGGTAGGTGTATGCCACAATGCCCTGCTAATTTTGTTCTTTAAAACAATATTAAAAACAATTTTTTAATTTAAAATGTTTGTGGGTGCATAGTAGGTGTATATATTTAGGGGACATATGATATGGGATATTTTGATAATGTATAATAATCATATCAGGGTAAATGGGGTATCCAACACCTCAAGCATTTATCCTTTATGTTATAAACAATCCAATTATACACCTTGTTATTTTAAAATGTGCAGTTAAATTATTTTTGACTATAGTCACCTTGTTGTGCTAGCAAATACTAGATTTTGTTCTAACTATATTTTGTATCCATTAACCACCCCCATGTCCCGCCACCCTCCACCTAGCCTTCCCAGCCTCTGGTAACCATCATTCTACTCTCTATGAGTTCAATTGTTTTAATTTTTACCTCCCACAAATAAGTGAGAACATGAGAGGTTTGTCTTTCTGTGCCTGGCTTATTTCACTTAATATAATGACCTCTAGTTCCATCCACGTTGTTGCAAATGACAGGATCTCATTCTTTATGGCTGAATAGTACTGCATTGTGTATATGTACCACATTTTCTGCAACCATTCGTCTGTTGATGTACACTTAAGTTGCTTCCAAATCTTGGCTACTGTGAATATGCTACAGTAAACATGAGAATGCATGTATGTCTTTGATATACAGATTTCTTTTCTTTTGGATATATACCTAAGAGTAGGATTGCTGAATGGTATGGTAGCTCTATTTTTAGTTTTCTCAGGAATCTCCAAACTGTTCTCCATAGTAGTTGTACTAATTTACATTCCCACCAACAGTGTACAAGGGTACCCTTTTCTCCACATCCTCACTAACATTTGTTATTGCTTGTCTTTTGGATAAAAACGTTTATTTATTTGTTTATTTGAGACAGAGTCTTGCTTTGTCACCCAGGCTGGAGCGCAGTGGCAGGATGTCAAGTTTACTGCAACCTTCACCTTCCATGTTCAAGTTGTTCTCTTGCCTCAGCCTCCCCAGTGGCTAGGATTACAGGTGCCCACCACCACGCCTGGCTAACCTCAGGAGATCCGCCTGCCTCAGCCTCCTGAAGTGTTGGGATTACAGGCATGAGCCACTGCACCCAGCCTTAGATAAAAGCCATTTTAACTGACATGAAATAATCTCATTGTAGTTTTGATTTGCATTTCGCTGATGATCATTGATGTTGGGCACCTTTTCATATACTTGTTTGCCATTTGTATGTCTTTTTTGAGAAATGTCTGTTCAGATCTGTTGCCCATTTTAAATTAGATTCTTAGATTTTTTCCTAGTTATTTGAGCACTTTATAATATTCTTATTATAAATTCCTTGCTAAAGGGGTAGATTGCAAATATTTTCTCCTGTTTTGTGAATTGTCTCTTCACTTTGTTGACTATTTCCTTTGCTGTGTAGAAGGTTTTTAACTTGATGTGATTCCATTTGTCCACTTTGCCTTGGTTGCCTGTGCTTTTGTAGGGTATTAAGAAATTTTTACCCAGTCCAATGTCCTGGAGAATTCCCCCTATGTTTTCTTTTAACAGTTTCATAATTTGAGGTCTTAAAGTCTTTAATCCACTTTGATTTGATATTTATATATGGCAAGAGATAGGGCTCTAGTTTCGTTCTTCTGCATTGGCGTTGTCTGAGCTTTATTTACTGAACAGACTGCCCTTTCCCTGTTGTATGTTCTTGGCACCTTTGTCGAAAATGAGTTCACTTTAGATGTATGGATTTGTTTCTGAGTTCTCTATTCTGTTTCTTTGGTCCATGTGTCTGTTTCTATCCCAGTACCATGCTGCTTTGGTTACTATTGCTCTGTAGTATAATTTGAGGTAATGTGATTTCTTCAGTTTTGTTCTTTTTGCTTAGGATAGTTTTGGCTCTTCTGTGTGTGTGTGTGTGTGTGTGTGTGTGTGTGTGGTTTCATATAAATTTTAGGATTTCTTTTTCTATTTCTGTGAAGAATGTCACTGGTATTTTTTCTTTTTCTTTTCTTTTCTTTCTTTTTTTTTTTTTTTTTTTTTTGAGATGGAGTTTCACTCTTGTTGCCCAGGCTGAAGTGCAGTGGCACTTTCTCGGCTCACTGCAACCTCCGCCTCCTGGGTTCAAGCGATTCTCCTGCCTCAGCCTCCAGAGCAGCTGGGACTGTAGGCTTGCGCTACCACGCCCAGCTAATTTTGTATTTTTAGTAGAGATGGAGTTTCTCCACGTTGGTCAGGTGGATCTCGAACTCCCGACCTCAGATGATCCACCCGCCTCAGCCTCTCAAAGTGCTGGGATTACAGATGTGAGCCACCGTGCTCATCTGTCATTGGTATTTTGATTGGGATTGCATTGAGTCTGTAGATTCCTTTGCGTAGTATGGACATTTTAACAATATTAGTTCTTCCAGTTCATGAACATAGAATGTCTTTCCATTTCTTTGTATCTTCGACTTTTTGCATCAGTGTTTTATAGTTTTAATTGGGGAGATCTTTCACTTCTTTGGTTAATTGCTAAGTATTTAATTTTATTTGTAGCAATTGTAAATGGGATTACTTCCTTGATTTCTTTTTCAGATTCTTCATTGTTGGCCCGTGGAAATGTTACTGATTTTTGTATGTTGATTTTGTATCTTGCAGCTTTACTGAATTTATCAGTTGTAATAGTTTTTTTGGTGGAGTCTTTAGTCCAAATAAAAGGTCGTATCATCTGCAAACAAGGATAATTTGACTTTATTCTTGCCAACTTGGATGTTTTTTATTTTCTTCTCTTATTGCTCTAGCTTAGGACTTCCATAATATGTTGATTAACAGTGATGATAGTGGGCATCCTTGTCTTCTTCCAGATCTTAGAGAAAAGGCTTTCATTTTTCCCCCATTCACTATTATACAAGTTCTGGATCTATTGCATATGGGCTTGATTATGTTGAGGTATGTTTCTTCTATACCCAGGTTTTTGAGAGTTTTTATTATGTTGACTTGTATCAAATGCTTTTTCAGCATCAATTGTGAAGTCATCATATGGTTTTTGTCTTTAATTCTATGTATCAAATTGATTTGCATATGTTGAATCATCCTTACATTCCTGGATTATATCCCAGTTGGTAATCCTTTTAATGTGTTGTTTAATGAGTTTGCTCATATTTTGTCGAGGATTTTTTCATCAATGTTCATCAGAGATATTGGCCTGTAGTTTTGTGTGTGTGTGTGTGGTTATTTTTTATGCATCTCTGTCTGATTTTGGTATCAAGGTAATGACTGGCCTCATAGAATGAGTTTGTAAGCATTCCCTCCTTTGCTATTTTTCAGAATAGTTTGAGTAGGATTGGTATTAGATGTTCTTTAAATGTTTGGTAGAATTTTGAAGTAAAGCCATCTGGTCTCAGGTATTTCTTTGCTGGAAGACTTTTTTTTTTTGAGGTGGATTTTTCACTCTTGTTGCCCAGGCTAGAGTGCAATGGCGCGATCTTGGCTCACTGCAACCTCTGTCTCCGAGGTTCAACTGATTCTCTTGCCTCAGCCTCCTGAGTAACTGGGGTTACAGGCAAGTGCCACCACGCCTGGCTAGTTTTTTTGTATTTTTAGTAGAGACGGGGTTTCGCCATGTTGGCCAGACTGGTCTCGAACTCCTGACCTCAGGTGGTCCACCCACCTTGGCCTCCCGAAAGTGCTGGGATTACAGGAGTGAGCCACCAGGCACAGCCTGGAAGACTTTATTTGAGCTTTGGTCTCGTTACTGGTCTGTTCAGCTTTTGAATTTCTTTGTGGTTGACTCCTGGTAGGTTGTGTGTGTCTAGGAATGTATCCATTTATTATAGGTTTTCTAATTTATTGGCGCATAGCTGCTCATAGTAGCCTCTAATGATCCTTAAGATTTCTGCAGTATGGGTTATAATGTGTCATTTTCCATCTCTGATTTTTTTACTTGGATCTTCTTTTTTCTTAGTCTGGCTAAAGGTTTGTCATTTTTTTATTCTTTTTGAAAACCAACTTTTTCATTGATTTTTGTATTGTTTTCTTCTTTTCAGTTTCATTTCTGCTCTGGTCTTTATTATTTATTTTCTTCTGCTAATTTTAGGTTTAGGTTTGGTTTCCTTTTGCTTTTCTAGTTAAGATGCATCATTAGGTTGTTTATTTGAAGGTTTTTTGTTTTTGATGTAGGCACTCTTAGCTATAAACTTTGCTCTTAATACTGCTTTTACTGTATCCCATACATAGGCTTCAGTTTGTTGTGTTTCCATTATCATTTGCTTCAATAAATTTTTTAGTTTCTTTTTTTTTTGAGATGGAGTCTCGCTCTGTCACCCAGGCTGGAGTGCAGTGGCGCAATCTCTGCTCACTGCAACCTCTGCCTCCTGGGTTCAAATGATTTTCATGCCTCAGCCTCCTGAGTAGCTGAGATTACAGGTACGTGCCACTACACCTGGCTAATTTTTGTATTGTTTAGTAGACATGGGGTTTTACCATGTTGACCAGACTGGTCTCAAACTCCTGGCCTCAAGTGATCTGCCTGACTTGGCCTTTCAAAGTGTGGGGATTACAGGCCTGAGCAACTGCACCCAGCCCGGTTTCCTTCCTAATCTCTTCATTCACCCACTGGTCATTCAGGAGCATATTGTTTAATTTCCATGTGTTTATATAGTTTCCAAAATTCCTCATTATTTCCAGTTTTATTCCATTGTGGTTAAAGAAGATCCTTGATATTATTTCAAGTTTGTTTGTTTGTTTTGAGTTTCTTACCACTTGTTTTGTGACCTAACATATGGTCTTTCCTTGAGAATGATTCATGTGCTGGGAAGAAAAATATGTGTTCTACACTCCTTCAATGAAATGTTCTTAGATACTCATTAGGCCTGTTTGGTCTATAGTGCAGACTTTTTTTCTTTTTTTCTTTTTCTTTTTTCTTTTTGAGATGGAGTCTCACTCTGTTGCCCAAGCTAGAGTGAGTGCAGTGACACGATCCCAACTCACTGCAACCTCTGCCTCCTGGGTTCAAGTGATTCTCCTGCCTCAGCTTCCCAAAGTGCTGGAATTACAGGCACGTGCCACCACACCCAGCTAGCTTGTATTTTTAGTAGAGATGGTGTTTCACCATATTGGCCAGGTTGGTCTGAAACTCCTGACCTCAGATGATCCGCCCACCTTGGCCTCCCAAAGTACTGGGATTACAGGTGTGAGCCACTCTGCCTGGCCTATAGTGCAGATTAAGTCTGATGTTTCCTTGTGAATTTTCTGTCTGTATGATCTGTCCAGTGCTGAAAGTGGGGTTTTGAAGTCTCCAGCTGTTATTATATTGGGGTCCGTCTCTCCCTTTAGCTCTAATGATACTTGCTTTATATATCTTGGTGCTCCAGTGTTTAGTACATACGTAATTACACTTGTTATGTTCTTTTGCTGAATTGAACCATTTATCATTATCATGACCTTGTCTCTTAAAATTTTTTTTTTTTCCTTGAAGTCTGTTTTGTGTGATATAAATACAGCTGCTTCTGTTCCTTTTTGGTTTCCATTTGCATGGAGTATCTTTTTCCATTCCTTTGTTGTCAGTTTATTTTTGTCTTTATAGGTGAGATGTGTCTCTTGTAAGAGAACAGATTATCATGTCTTGTTTCTTTATCCGTTCAGCCACGCTTTGTCTTTTGATTGGAGGGTGTAGTCCATTTACATTCAGTGTCATTACTGATGAGTAAGGATTTACACTTGCCATATTGTTATTTGTTCTCTCGTTGTTTTGTGGTTTTCTCTTCCTTCGTGTCTTCCTTTTAATGAAGGTGATTTTCTCTGGTGATATGTTTTATTTTCTTGCTTTTTATTTTTTGTTTATTATATGTTTGTAGATTAGAGGTTACCATGAGGCTTGCAAACAGTAGCTTATGGTAACAAATCAACACTGATTGCGTAAACAAACTAACAAAAAGAAAACTAATAAAAACTCAATACTTTAACATTGTGTCCTCACTTTGTAACTTTTTTACTGTTTTCATGTGTATATTATTGTATTGTCTCTGTTGAAAAGTTATACTCATTATTTTTGGTTTATTTTCTCATCTTTCTATTAATACTTAAGATAGGAGTAGTTTACACAGCACAATTACAGTGTTATAATGTTCCGTGTTTGTCTCTGTACTTACTGTCACCAGTGAACCTTGCACCTGCAGATGATTTCTTCTTGCTCGTTAACCTCCTTTCCTTTCAGAGTGAAGAACCTCCCTATAGCATTTCTTGCAGGACAGGTCTGGTGTTGATGAAATTCATCAACTTTTGTTTGTCTGGGAAAATCTTTATTTTTATTTTTGCTTCATATGCTATTCTAGAGTAAAAAATTTTTTTGCTAGCACTTTAAATATGTCATGCTACTCTCTCTTGGCCGTAAGGTTTCCATTGAAAAGTCTACTGCTAGATATTTTGGAGCTCCATTGTGTTAATTTGTTTCTTTTCTTGTGCTGCTTTTAGAATCCTTTCTTTATCCTTGATCTTTGGGAATTTGATTATTAAACTAATAATGGATTAAATCTTTAAATCTACTTGGTATTCTATAACCTTCTTTTACTTGAATATTTGTATCTTTCAGTTTCAGAAATTTTCTGTTACTATCCTTTTGAATAAACTTTCTATTTCTCTCTTTCTACCTTACTCTTAGATTTGTCCCGTTGAGGCTATTTTGTAGATCTTATAGGCATGCTTCATTCATTTTTATTCTTTTTTCTTCTCTGTTTTCAAACAGGGCTCATAAGTCTCATGAATTCTTTCTTCTGCTTGATCAGTTCTGTTGTTAAGAGACTCTGATACATTCTTTAAATATCAAGTGCATTTTTCAACTCTAGAATTTGTTTGGTTTCTTTGTTAAATTTATCTGATAGGATTCTGAATTTCTTCTCTGTTATCTTGTATTTCTTTGAGTTTCCTCAGAGCAGCTGTTTTGAATTCTCTGTCTGAGAGGTCGCATATCTCCAGTTCTCCGATTTGCCCCTGGTATGTCATTTAGTTCTTTTGATGAGGTTATGTTTTCTTCAATGGTCTTGATGCCAGTGGATGTTTGATAATATCTAGGCATTGAAGAATTAAATATTTATTGTAGGCCTCACAGTCTGGGCTTGTTGGTACTCATCCTTCTTGAGAAGGCTATCCAAGTATTCAAACCTACTTGGTTGTTATGATCTAAGTTTTTGGTCACTATAGCTGCATTAGAGGGCACCCCAAGCCTCGTAATGCTGTAGTTCTCGGACACTTACAGAGATACCAGCTTGGTGGTTGATATGGTTAGGCTTTGTGTCCCCACACAAGTCTCATCTTGAATAATAATCCCCATAATCCCCACGTGTCAAGGGAGAGACCAGGTGGAGGTAAATGGATCATGAGAGTGGTTTCCCCCATGCTGTTCTGGTGATAGTGAGTGCATTACATGAGATCTGATGATTTTGTAAGTGTTTGGTAATTCCTCCTGTGTTCATTCTCCTTCCTGCTGCCTCCTGAAGAAAGTGCCTTGCTTTCCCTTCACCTTCCACCATGATTGTCAGTTTCCTGAGGCCTCCCCAGCTGTGTAGAACTGTGAGTCAATTAAACCTCTTTCCTTTCTAGATTACCCAGTCTCAGGCAGTTCTTTATAGCAGTGTGAGAATGGACTAATACTGTGGTCTTGGATAACATCTGGAAGAATTCCCTGGATTACCAGGTAGAGACTCTTGTTTTCTTCCCTTACTTTCTCCAAAATGAATGCAGTCTGTGTCTCTCTCTCTCTGGCTAAGCTGCCTGGAGCTCGGAGAGGGGTGACACAAGCACTCCTGTCGCCACCATTGTGGGGACTGTACTTGGTCAGATCTGAAGCCGGCAAAGCACTGTGTCTTGCCCACATCCTGCTGTAAACTATTACCTGGCTGCAACCTGTGTTCTCTCAAGACCCTCAGGCTATACAGTCATTATTTCAAGAGTGGCAGGAGCTAGTCATTCTTGTGTATTTCCCTTCGGGGCGTGTGCATTCCCCTGGGCTCTGGGCTCCAGACAGGTTCAGAGATAGTGCCTGGAAGCCAGGGCCTGAAATCGGACACCTTAGAAATTTCCCTGGTGCTGCATTCAACTATGTTTAAGCTGGTACTGAAATCACAAGACACAGTCCTTTCCACCCTTCCCTTTCCTCCCCCAGGCAGTGGAGTCACCCCCGGTGTCCACCTCCGCACAGGCCCACAGGGAGTACTGCCGCAGTGTTTTCACTGGTCACTTAAGGCCCAAGGGCTCAGCTTTTCATGAATGTCGCCATTCCTGGGACTCACCCTTCAGGGCAGTGAGTTCCTTTCTGGTTTAGGGTAATTCCAGAGGTGCTGTCCCATATTCTCTGGAATCAGGGACCCTAGAAGCCCACTTGGTGCTCCTCCCAACTATGTTTGTGGTGGTACCTAATCTGCAAGACAAAATCCCCTTTATTTTTCCCTCCCCTTTTCTGAAGCAGGAGGAGTCTCTCCTCGTAGCCACCAGAACTGTAAATGTGCCCGGTCACACCTGAAGCCTGCATGTCTCAGAGAGTCTTAGCTGAGGCCCACAGTGTGTATTACTTGGTTACTGCTGGTGATTATTCAGGGTCTAAGGTCTCTTTAGTCAGCAGGTGATGAATTCTTCAGGCCTTGATCCTTCCCTTCAGGTTCCTTCTGGCCCAGGGTGTGTCTAAAAATATCATCCAGGAGTTAGAGCCTAGAATGGGGACCTCACGACTCTGCCTGGTGCCTTATTCAACTGTGGCTGAGGTGGTATTTATGTTGCACAACAGAGTCCTGTTTATTCTTTCCTCTCCTCAAGGAGAAGGAAGGAATCTCTTGGAGCTGGGAGCCTTGCTGCCTTTGGTTGGGGAATGTGTGACACAAGCTCCCTTAGCCACACTGGCTGGTGTCTCATTAGGTCATGTACCTCCAAGTCCACTGGCTCCGAGCCCAGCACAGCGCTACAGCTTGCCTAGGAGTTACAGTCCTTGTGACCTAGCCTGCCTTTTAATGTTATTTAGGACCCCAGAGCACTTCAGCCTGTGGTGGCGAGGCTTGCGGAAACTCCAGTTCCACCCTCCAAGCTGTGTGATTGTCCTGTCCCGGGGCTGGTCTCAGTGCTGCATTCATTGGCACTGGCTGAGTCCTGCTGGGATTGGCAGCGCTGCCTTCCGGCGAATGGTCCCACGGTGGCTGTGCTCTGCGTTCCGGCGAATGGTCCCACGGTGGCTGTGCTCTTTCCGCATGCGCAGCACAGATTCTTCCTCATGCCGTGTGGTTGCTACGAGCGCGTGGGGGAGGGCTGGGGTCAGCCATTTAAGACTGTCTTTTCTATCCTTTTCACTGCCTCTTTCAACAAGACGAAGGTAAAAGCAGGTACTATGATTGCTCACATGATTTTTGGTTCTTATGAAGGTGCTTTTTGTGTACGTGGTTGTTAAATTTGGTGTTCCTGCAGGGAGGACCATCAGTGGAGGCTTCTATTTGGCCATATTGCTCTGCCTTTTGTTGCGATGAAGTCTTATTATGTTCCCTAGGCTGTTCTCGAACTCTTCGCCTCGAGTGATCCTCCCATCTTGGCTTCCCAAAGTGTTAGGATTGCAGGCATGAGCCACTTTGCCTGTCCCTGAAAAATATTTAAATAAATCACAGGGACTTTAAACTACAAAATGTATACTTAGAGCCAAAGACACCTTACTTGTAAGAACTGGAAACGGGGATAATGCTGTCTATGGATATGCAGCCTATTCTTTTACTAACCTTTCTGGACTAGATCTTTGAAGTGCATCTTAGCTTTCATCCTTTCCTGAAGAGAGCAGAGATAGTGCCGCTTTAACTGTGTTCATACATGTATGAGGAATAACTTTAGTGTGAGCTGTTGGTTTTAAAGAGTCATACATTATTCTGTGCACTTTTGTAAGTTCATAATGAGCAGATTGGTCAACTGACATTTTTGATTATTTGTAATATATATGTTGCTTGGAATAAAACTGTTAATTTCCAGAAATATAAGTGAACCTTAGCTTTTCTGTTGGTGGCTTTTAAACTTTTATGATGGGAAAATGTGTGAATTTTCTCCTGGGAAGGTATAGACTAGAGATTTAGATACCAGTAGACTAATTGCGGAATTTCTGTGTAGCAGTTTAGTATGGCAAAGACTTAGCTGTCCATGAGGAAGGGCTTTAAGAACAACAACTACCACCAAGAAAAAAAAAAAAAAAAGAAGAAGAAAAAGAAAGAATTAGCTGTTAGGTAGCTGTGACTTGAGAATTGGCAGGTCAGAGACAGAATCGTTGCTTTATTGACAACATACTTTTCACACTAATGGAAGTATTAAAAGTATACAGCCTACACTATTGTGGCTGGGTGCAGTGGCTCACGCCTGTAATCCCAGCACTTTGGGAGGCTGAGGTCAGGAGTTCGAGATCAGGCTGGCCAACACGGCGAAACCCCATCTCTGCTAAAAATACAAAAATCAACTGAGCATGGTGGCACATGCCTGTGTCCCAGCTACTCAGAAGGCTAAGGCACAAGAATTGCTTGCCGAGATCATGCCGTTGCACTCCAGCCTGTGTGATAGAGTTATACTCTTGTCTCCAAAACAAAATCAGTAAATAGCCTAGATTATTGACATCTAATTTCATGAAATACTTGTCATTCTATTCAAGTGTATAGAAAATTTAATTTTGGTAATGTTACATTTTAAAGGCAATAGCATCCTGGATATAGGTATGGGCCAAGGTTTCATGATGAAGTTGCTAAGAGCAACTGCAACAAAAGCAAAAATTGACAAATGGGATCTAGTTAAAGAGTTTCTGCACAATCAAAGAAACTGTCAACAGAGTAAACAGACAACCTATAGAACAGGAGAAAATATTTGCAAACTATTCATCTGGTAATGCTCTTACATCCAGAATTTATAAGGAACTTAAATTATAAAGAAAAACACAACCCCATTAAAAAGCGGGCAAAGGACATGAACAGACATTTCTCAAAAGAAGACGTACATGTGGCTAACAATCATATGAAAAAAAGCTCAACATACTGATCATTAGAGAAGTGCAAACCCAAACCACAGTGAGATCCCATCTCACATCAGCTGGATGAGATACCGTTGCTGGGTATATACCCATAGGAATATAGTTCTGTTACGAAGACATATGTATGTGTATGTTCATTGCAGCACTATTCACAGCAGCAAAGACATGGAATCAATCTAAATGCCCATCAGTGGTAGACTGGATAAAGAAAATGTGGTACATATACACTGCGGAATACTATGCAGCCATAAAAAAGAATGAGATCGTGTGCTTTGCAGGAACATGGATGGAGCTGGAGGCCATTATCCTTAGCAGATTAACATAGGAACAGAAAACCAAATGCCACATGTTCTCGCTTATAAGTAGGGGAGCTAAATGATGAGAACACATGGACACATACAGGGGAACAGCATATACTGTGGCTTTTTGGAGTGTGGAAGGTAGGAGGAGGGAGAGGATCAGGAAAAATAACTAATGGATAGTAGGTGTAATACCTGGATGATGAAATAATCTGTACAACAAATCCCTGTGACACATGTTTACCTATGTAACAAACCTCCACATCCTGCACATGTACCCCTGAACCTAAAAGTTAAAAAAAGTTGAAAAGCAAAAAAGAGAAAAATGTTCTGCTTTTCTCCTTGGAATATAATTATTTTTAAAACAGCTTTATTAAGGAATAATTGACATAAGCTGCATAGTTAGAGCATACAAATTTGATAACTTTTGAGATCCACATATCTCCATGAAATCATCACTACAAATAATTTAGTGAATATAACGATCATGCCTTAAAAGTTTTTCTTTGCCACTTTGTAATTTCTATTTCTCTCTCTTCTTCCCTCATTCCTAGTCTGTCGTGAATATGTTTTCTATCATTATTGGTTTGTTTGCATTTTCTAGAGTTGTATGTAAATGGACTTTTGTGGTCTAGTTTCTTCAGTGTTGTTATTTTGAGATCCAATTATATTGCATGTTTCAGTCCTTCATTCCCTTTTTATTGCTCAATACGATTGCATTGTATGGATTTATCACACGTTTTAAAATCCATCCACCTGTGGATGGTTATATTAGCTATCTACTGCTGTATAACAGATTATTTGAAAACTCAGTGGCATGAAACAGCATGCATATCTTATCTTACAGTTTCTGGGCCAGGAATTTGGGAGTGGCTTAGTTGGGTGACTCTGACTGAGGAATTTCATGAGATTGCCTCGGTCTCTGGTCCTCTGACCAAGGATCCTCTTTGCAGGGATGCTTGATTGAGTGTCCTTATGACATGGAATCTGGTAACTGCTAAAACAAGTGATCCAAGAGCAGCATGGGCAAACAGGGAGCTTCAATGCCTTTTTTTTTTTTTTTTTAAGACAAAGTCTCACTCTGTCGTCGAGGGTGGAGTGCAGTGGCATGACCTTGGCTCACTGCAACTTCTGCCTCCCAGGTTGAAGTGATTCTTGTGCCTCAGCCTCCTGAGTAGCTGGCATTACAGACGTGCGCCACCACAGCCAGCTAATTTTTGTATTTTTAGTAGAGTTGGGGTTTCACCAGATTGGCCAGGCTGGTCTCAAACTCCCAGCCTCAACCTCCTAAAGTGCTAAGCCACCGCGTCTGGCTGGAAGCTTCAATGCCTTTTATAACCTGGTCTCAGCAGTCACACGTTGTCACTTTCTTCATGATACTATTTGCTAGAAATAAGTCACTCCATCCAACCCACACACAAAGAGCAAAGAACTGGGGCTGCTTTTGAAGAAAGCAGTGTTAAAGAATTTGTTGTCATATTTTAAAACTACTGCAATGGACTTTGGGGTTGTTTTTAGGTTTTGACTATTACAAATAAAAATGCTTATTAAAATACATGTAAAAATCTGTGTAGACATATAGTTTTATTTATGTGAATAGCTAGGCATAAAACGGCTAGTTTGTAAGATACTGTTATGCTTAAATTTTTACTGTTTTTAAAGACTATAAACCATTGCTAAGAGAAAATAAAATATTTAATTTCTTTTATTAATGTTTATATTAATTTTTAATACAGTCACGCATCATTTGACAACAGTGATATATTCTGAATAATGTTAGGTGATTTCCTCATTGTGTGAGTATCGTAGAATGTACTTAACACAAACCTAGATAGTGTAGCCTACTACACACCTAGGCTATGTGTTATAGTCTATTGCTTTTAGGCTACAAACCTATACAGCATGTTTCTGTAATGAATACGTTAGGCATTTGTAACACGATGGTAGGTATTTGTGTATTTAAACATAGAAAAGGTACGGTACAGATACAGTACTATAATTTTATGGGACCACCGTTATATGTGCGGCCTGTTTTTGACCAAAATGTCATTATGCGGCACATGACTGTTTTACATTTCTTAAAAAGGTTAATATCTGTAAAGGAAACCTACACAAATGTTGTTTTGCAGAGTGGGTTGTACCATTTTCCATCAGCAGTGTACGAGAGCGCAGGGGTTCCACGTGCCCCGCAGCACTTGGCATGGTCACTTTTTAAAATTGTTTATGGTTTTAATTTGCATTTCCTTATTAATAAGTAATGATGTTGAGTATTTTGTTTCTTTGCCATCTATGGATCTTCTTTGGTGAAGTGTCATCTTTTGTTCATTAAAAAAATGGATTTAGGCTGGGCACGGTGGCTCACGCCTGTAATCCCAGCACTTTGGAAGGTCGATGCGGGCGGATCACGAGGTCGGGAGATCAAGACCATCCTGGCTAACACGGTGAAACCCCGTGTCTACTAAAAATACAAAAAATTAGCTGGGCGTGGTGGTGGGCGCCTGTAGTCCCCGCCACTCTCGAGGCTGAGGCAGAATGGCCTGAACCCGGGAGGCGGAGCTTGCAGTGAGCCGACATCGCGCTACTGCACTCCAGCCTGGGGGACAGAGCGAGACTCCATCTCACACACACACACACACACACACACAAAAAGAAAAAAAAAAAAGAAAAGAAAAAAATGGATTTATCAGTTGGGGTAGTGGCTCTTGCCTGTAATCCCAGCCCTTTGGAAGGCTGAGGCGGGCGGATCACTTGAGGTCAGGCATTCATGACCGTCCTGGCAACATGGTGAAACCCTGTCTCTACTAAAAATACAACAACTAGCTGGTGTGGTGGCACGTGCCTGTAATCCAAGCTACTTGGGAGGCTGAGGCAGGAGAATCACTTGAACCTGGGAGGCGGAGGTTGCAGTGAGCCAAGATCACACCACTGCACTCCAGCCTGGGCGACAGAACAAGACTCTGTCCCAAAAAAAAAAAAAAAAAAAAAAAGATTTATCTTCATCTTTGCTGAGTTATCGTATGCTTTGCTTTGCTTGTATTTTCTTCCATGCTTCAGCTTGCCTTTTTCATTTTTGTAGCAGTGTTTTTTAAAGATCAAACTTTTTAAAATGAAGTCAATTTATTGATTTTAGTTTTTTATAGTTTTCTTTTGTGTTCTGTTAAGAAATGTTTGCTTAACCCTATTCAGTAATTTTTTTTCAGTGATTTCTTGTAGAAGTTTAGGTCTATGATCTATTTCAGGTTAAATTTTATAAATGTCCTGTGGTAAGGGTTGAAGTTCTTCTTTTTCCTCTTTATTATTATTAAATTATTTGCATATGGCTCTGCAGCTTGCTCTGTACATTTTCCTATCTTTATTGGCACCTTTGGTAAAAAAATAAATAAATAAAAGTTGACCATATGTGTGGGTAATTTCTGCTTTATTGGTCTTTTTGCTTGTCTTTTTTCTTTTTTTTTTCCTGAGACAGTCTTGCTTTGTTTTCTGGGCTAGAGTGCAGTGAACTGAAAATGGCTCACTGCAGCCTCCACCCCCTGGGCTCAAGTAATCCGCCTGCCTTAGCCTCCCAAGTAGCTGGGACCACAGGCACATGCTACATACACGCCTGGCTAATTTTTTGAATTTTTGTTGAGACGTGGGGTCTCACTTTGTTGCCAAGGCTGGTCTCCAACTCCTGGGCTCAAGTGATCCTCTCAAAGTGTTGGGATTACAGGCGTGAGCCACTGTACCCAGCCTTTGCCTGTCTTTATACATTACCACACTCCATTGATTATGGTAGCTTTCATAGTAAGTCTTGAAATCAGGTAGTATGGGTATTCTAACTCTGTTCCTCTTTTTCAAGGTTATTTTGGCTATTCTAGGTCCTTTATGTTTTCATATAACTTTTAGAATCAACTTTTCAGTTTCTACTGAGATTTGGAGTGGAATGGCATTCAATGTATAGATCAATTTGAGGTGAATCAGTATTTTGCTAATAATCAGTCTTCCAATCCAAATAGTATATGTGTTACTCAAAGTAGAGGGCCATAATTATTCTATTTGTGTGTGTATGATTTGCTCACTTTATTTGACAATCAGTGGTTAGTTCTTGTCCACAATGACTTTATCAATAGATTTTTGAACGTGGTGACCGGCACATAGGTAATCAATGTATAGAGCTTGTGAATGTTCAGCTTCATCATGTTTTCAAAACCACATATGGGTACCCATGAGACATTGCTTGTTCCTTTGTTCCAGACAGCTTTGTTCTGCCTGGTGTCAAGGCGCACATCTAGAGTTCGCATCTCCTTCATGGCAAATTTCTGGATCTCTTTGAGTGCCTGAGGGCCACGCTTCTTGAAGCCCACTCCACGGATATGCTTCTGAATGTTGCTGGTGTATCCTCGGGTCACCTTATCGATGGCAGGATGATTCTGAATGTGGCTGGTGTATCCTCGGGTCACCTTATCGATGGCAGGATGATTCTGAATGTGGCTGGTATACCCTCACGTCACCTTATCAATGGCAGGATGATTCTGAATGTGGCTGGTATACCCTCACGTCACCTTATCGATGGCAGGATGATTCTGAATGTGGCTGGTATACCCTCACGTCACCTTATCAATGGCAGGATGATTCTGAATGTGGCTGGTATACCCTCACGTCACCTTTTCGATGGCAGGATGATTCTGAATGTTGATGGTGTACCCTCAGGTCACCTTACTGATGGCAGGATGATTCTTTTTCTTGCCGCCCATCTTTGTGGAGCCATTCTGCTGGACCCAAGTTAGAAATGAAGAGCATGAAAGATTGTCTCCATTTGGTTTTTTTTTAGTTTCTCTGAGCATGTTTTGTGGTCATCACTGTGCAAGTCTT
The DNA here is from genome assembly GCF_043159975.1 of Macaca nemestrina. Classification (NCBI taxonomy): domain Eukaryota; kingdom Metazoa; phylum Chordata; class Mammalia; order Primates; family Cercopithecidae; genus Macaca; species Macaca nemestrina. Next base: position 2,939,119 of record NC_092126.1, read on the forward strand.
GCATACTTTTTGTCAAATTTATCCTTAAGCATTTCCTATTTATTATTGTAAATGGTTTTTTTGTTTTGTTTTGTTTTTTCTTAGATGGAGTTTCGCTCCTGTTGCCCAGGCTGGAGTGCAGTGGCATGATCTCGGCTCACTGCAAGCTCCGCCTCCCGGGTTCAAGCGATTCTCCTGCCTCATCCCCCCAAGTAGCTGGGATTACAGGGATGCGCCACCAGGCCCGGCTGATTTTGTATTTTTAGTAGAGACAGGGTTTTTCCATGTTGGTCAGGCTGGTCTCAAACTCCCGACCTCATGTGATCCGCCTGTCTTGGCCTCCCAAAGTGCTGGGATTACAGTCGTGAGCCACTGCACCTGGCCAGTATTTTTTTTTTTTAATGTTCAGTTTCTGTTTGGTCATTGCTGGTCTTAGAAATACAACTGATTTTTATATTTTGACTTTGTTTCTACAGCCTTCTTAAACTCACTTATTAATTTTAGCAGTTTTTTTTTTGCAGGTTCCATAGGGTTATCTATGGAGCTGATCACATCATCTGTGGATAAAGACAATTTTATATTCTTCCTTTCTAATCTGTATGCTTTTTATTTCTTGTAAAAATTTATTTATTACATTGCTAGAATTTCTAGTGTAATGTTGAATAGAAGTGATGAGTAGACATTGCTGGCCTTGGTCCTGGTCTGAGGGTGAAAGTAGCCTTTTGCCACTAGCCAGGGTGTTAGATACAGAGTTTTCATATGTCCCCTTTGTTGCACCGAGGAAGTTACCTTATATGTCTGTATTCCCGAGAGTTTTTAAAAATCAGGAATGGATGGTTTTTGTTCCAGTGCTTTTTTGTATCTATCATACAGTTTGTTTTTTAAGTCTGTTAACCTGGTGAATTACGTTGATTTTTTTTGAATGTTAAATCCATCTTTCTTTCTTGGAATATATCCCAATCGGTCATGATGTGTTTTCCTTCTTATGTATTATTATGATATGTCATTACTATATATTGTTAAGAATTTTGGCATCTATATTCATGAGGGATATTGCTTTGTAGGTTTCTTTTTTTTTTTTTTTTTTTTTGAGACGGAGTCTCGCTCTGTCGCCCGGGCTGGAGTGCAGTGGCCGGATCTCGGCTCACTGCAAGCTCCGCCTCCCGGGTTTACGCCATTCTCCTGCCTCAGCCTCCCGAGTAACTGGGACTACAGGCGTCCGCTACCTCCCCCGCCTAGTTTTTTGTATTTTTTAGTAGAGACGGGGTTTCACCGTGTTAACCAGGATGGTCTCGATCTCCTGACCTCGTGATCCGCCCGTCTCGGCCTCCCAAAGTGCTGGGATTACAGGCTTGAGCCACCGTGCCCGGCCTGTAGCTTTCTTTTCTTACAGCGTCTTTGGTTTTGTTCTGTTTTCTCAGAGACTAGATTTTCTGAGAATTTTTTTCTGAAGAGTTTATGTAGAAGTACTGTTCTTTCCACATTAAATGTTTGGTAGAATTCAGCAATGAAGATGTGAAGACATCTTTGTGGAGTTTTTCACATTTTTTATTTTTATTTATTTTTAATTTTTAATGTATTTGTAGGATGTGTTTTCCTTTTTATTTATTTTTTAAGGTATGTGTGCCATTTCTTTCTGATACTTTATAATTAGAGGTTGAAACTGCTTTACAGTTGACATCCATATACTCGCCCCAAAGGTATATTATGCTGCATTTGCTTTATCACATATCTATTCATTTATCCTCCCCTCTATCCATGCCTCAATATTATTAATGCATTTTAAAATAATTTATAGACAAAAGAACTTTTCTTTTTCAAATAGATTCCCAGGTTTAGGTTTTTTTTACAGTTCTTTCTTTCTCTCTGTCTTTTCTTTTCCTTTCTTTTCCTTTTCCTTTTCCTTTTTCTTTTCTTTTCTTTTCTTTTCTTTTCTTTTCTTTTCTTTTCTTTTCTTTTCTTTTCTTTTCTTTTCTTCTTTTACTCTGTTGCTCTGGCTAGAGCGCAGTGCAGTGGCATGATCACAGCTCACTGCAACCTTGGACTCCTGGGCTCAAGTAATTCTCTTGCCTTAGCCTCTTGAATAGCTAGGACTACAAGTGTGTGCCACCATGCTTGGCTCATTATTTTATGTATGTATGTATGTGTGTATATATATATATATATATATATATATATATATAGAGAGAGAGAGAGAGAGAGAGAGAGAGAGAGAGAGATGGGTCTTGCCATGTTGCCCAGGCTAATCTTGAACTCCTGGCCTCATGGGATCCTCCAACCTTGGGCTCCCAAAGTACTGGGATTATAGGGATGAGCCACCATGCCTGGCCCTGATTTTATTTCTTGAGGTCAAGTTTAAATACAGTGAAATGCAAAAATCCTATTTGTATCATTCAGTTAATTTTGGCAAGCCCATCCACTTATGTAAGTCAAATCCTTTTTAAGATACAGATCATTACCATTATCCAGAAAGTTCTCCCATACTACTTCTCAGACAGTCCCAACCCACACCTCCAAAGGCAAGTGCTGTTCTGATTTTCTTCCGTAAAGTAGTTATGCTTTTTCTATAACTTCATATAAATGGAATCATATTGTACATATGTGTGTCTCTGTGTGTGTGTGTGTGTGCGTGTGTGTGTGTGTGACTTCTTTTGTTTGGAATAACATTTTTGAGATTGGTATTGTTGCCTGTTTCAGTAGTTCTCTCTTTTTAATACTTTGTAGTATAACTTAATATAATGCCATATTATTGCTTTATGCCCTACTATATGGTCAATTCTCTTAAATGTTGTTAGTGTTCCTGAGAAGATTGGATGTTCTCTTTTCATTGGTTTTATGTTTCTCTGTCTTTTCAACCAACCTAGTTAATATGCTATTTGTTTCTTCTTTATTCATTTAAAAATCTATTGTTTCATATTTACACTGTCATGCTTCATATTTTAAAGTTATTTTTAAATTTAAATATAACAAAATTGATTTTTTGTGGCATATAACTTCATAGGTTTTGACAGATGCATATAGTTGGGTTTCCACACCAAAGTCAAGATGTACAACAGTTCCATCAACTCCCCAGAAACCTTCATGTTGCCCCATTATTAACCCTTCCATCTTCCTCCTGTCAGTGGAAATCGCTGATTTTTCATCCCCTCAGTGTTGCCCTTTCCTGGATGCCATAAAAATTTTGTTTCATTTAGCAAAATGCATTAAGATTACCTATGTTGTTGGCATGTATTAATAATCGTTCTTTTTTATTGCTGTATGAATGTATCATAGTTTGTTTCTATATTCACTGGTTGAAAGACATTTGGGTATTTTCTATATTTTGGCAATTAGGAATGAAACTGCTATAAACATTTGAGTACAGGTTTTTGTGTGAACGTAAGTTTTAATTTCATTTGGCCAAATACCTAGGATTGGGATTGTTGTATTTCATGTTCATGTAATTTTAACTTTATATGATATGGAACGTTTTAAACTGTAGACTGTGTCTTTTAAACTCTGTTCAGGGTATCAGTTTCATCTTGAATGAGACTTGATAGTTTTTGTCTTTCACAAAATGTATGCATTTCATCTGTTGAATTTGCAGGCCTACAGTTGTTTCTTAGCTTCGCAGATTACCTTTTTAATATACATGCAATCAGTAATAAAGACATGTCTCTCCTTCATAGTGTTTGAAATTTGCGTCTTCTTTCTGATCACTGTGGTTAGAGGTTTATCGATTTTATAATCTCTAAGAACCAAATGTTTTGATTCTTTGATTTTTCTCTATTAACTTTCTATCTTCTATTTAGTTGACTTCTCTGATCTTTATTATTTTCTTTCATTTGCTTACTTGGGTTTAGTACTTTGAGTTTAACATAATACATACAAAATTTAATTTCTCTCTGGAAGTAAATTGACAGATTTTGAAACGTCCAGATTCCTGGGGAATGTGTGTATGTGGTATTCGGGAGAAAACGGAAGACAGAGCTTCAGAGAAAATGAAATTATGGTATTTTTAATTAGTAGAAGAAAGGAGGATTTTCTTTTGGATATTGATCTTTCTGCCTGTTCATCTAACTTTCTTTCAAACTCTGAATGAAGTGTATCTGTAAATTATTAAAGGTGGAATCCCCATGACAAGCATTTGAATGTTTATCCTACACAGAGCCATCTGTGCGAAATACGTGGCATCTTTTAAGTTGGGCAAAATACTATCTGGAGGAATCAGATTTCATTCTTGTCTCTACTGTTAGCAATTACTTAACCTGAAGGATGATATAATGTTTAGTTGAATTCAAAATACTCATTTAAGTCTGCAAGTCTTCCCAAATGAGTAGTAACCTCTACCTCAGCTAAAGTATATGGTGTTTCTGGAGTTGTTTTCATTTGGTATGCTGTAGTATATTGGAGTAAATAATTTCTGTAATGTGTGGAGCAGAATTTGTATTCGTGTTTTAGATTGTCTTCCAAAGCCTGAATTAGAATTAAGGAACTATGTTGCTCCACTGTTTGAGCACTCTATTTAAATATTAAAGCAGGTTTGTTTTCCTCTGTAAATAGAAGTAATATTATTTCTGAGAGATGAAATTGGCTTATCTGTTTTGGGTTCTATTTTTAAATGGTTATTTCTTTTGTAGTCCTCAAGAAGAAATATAGGCAGTATTAGAATTGGAGAATTGATGAAGGGGTATGGTATTTATAGAACGATAAGAAAATTATTTTGTTTACTTTTCTAATCACTTAATATTAAATTTTATTTTTTAGATCCTGTTTGACCAAACTCAGAGATCAATTAAGGCACAGCTTCAGAACTTTGTTAAAGAGTAAGTCAATTGCAGTGAAGAGGAAAGAAAATTAACTAGTTAATGATCAGTCTGCGAATTGGTATCTTTTGGAAGAAGTTATATACCATGAATTATTGAAAATATTGGTGTTTTTATTTGCTTTGTGAAATGTATGCTGCATTTCTTCCTGAATTATTCTATAAGTAGATCAGACTTGATATCTTTCAGTGAATCACTTCTTCCACAAATACGTGTTCTGGAGGATACTTAGCTAGGATACATAGCTGTAGGTTTAAAAAATATTTTTAATGTAAATAATCTAATTGTTCTTTCACCATCAAAGAAAACCCCAAAAGTGGATGAAATACTATTAGCTATTGTAGTTGAAACTATGTTTTCCGTTATTTCAGTGTTTCAATGTGGTGTTTTCTTTGAAGAGAAGATAATGGAATATATGAGAATGAGTCATGAAAGTACATGATTTTTGGACCCTGGTGTGGTGGCTCACACCTGTAATCCCAGCACTCTGGGAGGCCAAGACGGGTGGACCACCTGAGGTCAGGAGGCGAGACCAGCCTGGCTAACATGGAGAAACCCCATCTCTACTAAAAATACAAAATTAGCTGGGCGTGGTAGCGCATGCCTGTAATCCCAGCTACTCAGGAGACTGAGGCAGGAGAATCGCTTGAACCTGGGAGGTGGAGGTTGCAGTGAGCTGAGATCATGCCATTGCATTCCCACCTGGGTGACAAGAGTGAAACTCTGTCTCAAAAAAAAAAAAAAAAGTACATGATTTTTGTTACTTATGAGTATTTTGTGTCACATTCATCACATTTTCTTTGTGAAATAAAATAGAACTGGAAATTTTAAAAATCAGAAATTTCCAAATTAGGAAAGTTTTTCTTTTTCACATTAATAATACAGTTTTTTCTCTTGATTCCTGGCTGGGAATATATAAAATTACAGATAAAGTTTATTATAATAGAGCTGTACGGTGGTGTTAGATCTCATTAAGATAGTACACTGTTTTTAATAGGTTAGAATTTGTTGTTCTGGAGGTTATGTATCACAGTTTCTTTTCTTTTTTTCTTTTTTGAATATAGAGACGGTCTGACACTGTTACTCAGGCTGGAGTACAGTGGCTTGATCATAACTCACTGTAACCTCGAATTCCTGGGCTGAAGTGATCCTTCTGCCTCAGCCTCCTGAGTAGTTAGGACTACAGGCGTGGACCACTTCTGGCTAATTTTTCTTTTATTTTTTATATTTGTAGAGGCAGATCTCACTATGTTGCTGAGGCTAGTCTCAAACTCCTGGCCTCAAAGCAGTTTTCTTACCATAACCTCCCAAAGCACTGGGACTACAGGCATGAGCCAGTGCACCCAACTAGATTCTTTATAAATTACTTTGTGATAGATTAATACTTAGAATGTCTTCATAGAATGCACACATACAGTTTATGGCTTCTTTCGAGGAGTTGAATGTCTTTCTTACATATACTTTATTATGATTTTTATAAAATCATTTGTCTTCAAGTTATTTTACCTAGCTCCCTAGTAGAAAAATACAAGCAAAGGGTTGTTATGTGAGGAAGGTCATTAATGAACCAAGTGTTTCAGATTTTCAGACTATTGAAAGGGATACTGTTATTCTTTGCTGATGTAACGGTTCTTTCAGAAATTGATGTGTTCCAGCCTGGGCAATAATGTGAGGCCACAGAAATAAAAAATAAAGATTAGCCTTGTGTGGTGGCATGTGCCTATAATCCCAGCTGCTTGAAAGGCTTGAGGTGTGAGGATCGCTTGAGCCCAGGACTTTAAGGCTGTAGTGAGCTATGATCTTGCCACAGCATGAGAAATGAATGTTGTTTCTTAGAGTGTGGTCTGTAGACCATCCGTAGTAGTAAAATCACAGGTGTGTCTTAAAAATAAACTCCTCAGATTTCTAGGATTTTTCCTGAAGGCTAAAGAATTATAATCTCTTGGAAAGAGCTCTGGAAATTACATTTTTAATAAGTGCCCTATAGTGATTCTTATGTATAGTACCGTTTACAAATCATTTGGTTAAATAATGGTACGTATCCCTGAATTTGTCTTTAGAAAAACAATTAACTTTTCCTTTATGTTTCTGTAATGTTAACTTGATAATTTATTGTCACCTCAAGTTATATAGGTTTAAATAGTGAAATTTTAGCTGACTTCATCAGGTTTTATACAAAATTGAGAAACAGTACATATTTTAGTTTGAAGAGTGAATGTGTTTCAGTGTGAGGTGAAACAAAAAATGGAGGAACATAGGAATTCAATTCTAAATGTTATTTTGCTAAAGTTTTTTGTTTGTTTGTTTGTTTGTTTGTTTGTTTGTTTTTTTGGGACGGAGTCTTGCTCTGTTGCCAGGCTGGAGTGCAGTGGCGTGATCTCAGCTCACTGCAACTTCCACCTCCCATGTTCAAGTGATTGTCCTGCCTCAGCCTCCTGAGTAACTGGGACGACAGGCATGTGCCACCACACCCAGCTAATTTTTTTGTATTTTTAGTAGAGACAAGGTTTCACCATGTTGGCCAGGATGGTCTCGATCTCTTGACCTCGTGATCCACCCACCTCGGCCTCCCAAAGTGCTGGGATTACAGGCGTGGGCCACTGCGCCCAGCCTGCTAAAGTTTTTTAATGAAGCAAGTTATGAAAGTTTCACTTTTTCTTTTTTTAGAGATCTTAGAAAATTCAAAGATGCCAAGAAGCAATTCGAAAAAGTCAGTGAAGAAAAAGAAAACGCATTAGTAAAAAATGCCCAAGTACAAAGAAATAAACAACATGAAGTTGAAGAAGCCACCAACATTCTGACAGCAACAAGAAAATGTTTTCGACATATAGCCCTCGATTATGTGCTTCAGGTATGTAGTTTCTTACTGTGTAGGTTTTCAGACAGTGCTTACTAAATAGGTTGTTACTTTTGAGTGATTGCCCTAAGAAGAGTAAATAAATACTTTTACTTTGAGCTTAAAGTTAAAACATAATCTTTCGTGGAAAATTTCCGTCTGTATAGCTATAGTGTATCTATGTGTGTATGGATATCATCTGTATAGCTATAGTGTATCTATGTGTGTATGGATATATATTCCTTGGGTTCTGAGTTCTGCCTCTTTTCTCTTAACTTTATATTTCCCATTTAAAAATGTTAAAAATATTTTTAGTTGCTATATTTTGTTCTCTGGAGTTGTTGTATCAATTTAATTATCTTTTATACCATTTTATTATTTCAGTAAATTTAGGGGTACAAGTGGGTTTTTGGTCACATGATGAATTGCATAGTGGTAAAGTGTGGGCTTTTTTTGTATCTGTCACTCCAGTAGTATACATTGTACCCAATAGGAAATTTTTCATCCCTCACCTCCCTCCCAACCTTCCCCCCTTTCTGAGTCTCCAGTGTGCATTATACTACTCTGTATGCCCCGAAAACCTACAACTTAGCTTCTACTTATAGGTGACAACACATGACGTTTGTTTTTCTGTTCCTGTGTTACTTCCTTTAGGGTAAGGGCCCCTAGTTCCTTCTAAGTTGCTGTAAAAGACATTTATGGTGTTCAAGTTTTTACTGGCAATAGGGAAAATATAATTTTCAGTAATTGTGAGTGATAATAACATCTTTACACTTCTTATTTCTTTAGATTAGATTCTTAGAGGTGCTAAGGTTCACCATATTGCCAAATGAAAAATCTTTCTAGAAGTAGTGTTACCATATTTTTGTATTAGGTGCTGCTTTTAAAAACTAGAAATCTGTATTTGGTAAATTGCTTGGTGATCTTCCAGTCTAATTTATAACTGAAACTAGTTTGAATGTGATAGGTCTCCAAAGGTATTTGAAACATGGGAAAAATGAAGGCATATTATATTGCTTGATTCTATATATCATGGAATTTAAAGCCAAAAAACTTTGAATGCTTAGGGAATTACCTCATATAAATCTTCTTTTCAAAACAGTAGTGGTTGTCTTCAGAGATTGTTTACTTCACAATGATCACAGAGTATTTCTTAAGAAAAAATACCAAATAGAAATTAGTAATTAAAAATTACTTAGGTAACTTTGCAAAACAATAGAAAATTAGCTAAGTTTTTTTCCATTAAGTTCCTCTTCAGTAAGTGGGAAGTTAAAGTTTTAAAATTAATTGTACTTTTGGAGGAAAGGTTGCTAGACGGGAGTAGGCTATTTCCTGGGTCCTGTACCTACCTCACATTGTACCATTTTCTGCTGTAGTGTGAGTACTCTCCCTGCCTAACCCACTAAAATGGCTCATGCAGAGGTTTTATTTGCTAGACATGTTTCAGTTTTTAACAAACTTGGCTATTCTGTTTTACTCCTTCTTGAAACATTCTTTTATCTTGATTTATCTGAAACTGCTTTTAGGTCTTCCTCCCAACTTCTGTTTCTTTTCCAGTTCTGTCTTGGGCCTCACTCCTTTGTCTGCCTTTGCACTTTCCTTTCTAGTGTTCTTTCTAGTGTTCCATCTTTGGTTTTATTCTTTTCTTTTCTTCATTGTTTTCTGTCAGTCTCATCATGCCCCTTGCTTGAATCACTACCTGTTATAAGTAGATGACCAAATGTTTTTTCACAGAGGTACTTCGTTCTCGTGTTCAGAACTGAAATCTCTCATCTTCCAAAATGGCTTCTCTTTCCCTTTTGCCCTTATCTATTTGAATGGTGTCGCTTTTTTACTCTCATAGAAGTTTGAAATGAGAGAATTATGTCAGATACTCTCCTCATTCTAAGCCAGTATATGTAGTTGCCAAAATGTCTTGAAAATTCCTCCTATGTACCTCTTAAATGGGTTCTTTCTTCACCTTTGCTGCAGCCCTAACCAAGCCTTACCGTATCTTGTCTGGAGTATTAAGGTATTCTCATGAAATTGGTCTGCCTTGCGTTGCTTTTACTTGCCCTGTCACTAATTCATTCTGTTTTATGATCAGTGTTACTCAGACTTCTCCAGGCCAAAAGGAATAATTTTCGCCCCTGCCTTCTCTGTGCGCCTGTATTTTCGTACACATTGCAGTTAGACTACTTACACGTTATTGCAAATATTTATTTATATGTTTTTTCTATTTCTAGATTGTATCCCTAGCCTCTAGTCCAGTGGTTAGAAAATAGATATGTTGTAAATGGTTTTTGAGAGAGCGAATGGCTTAATGTTACAAATTTTATAGTGAGAGGATTAGCTGAAATTTTCATTATTTTTAAACTTATATGTTATTTTCTTGGATATCCATATATAAGTTAGGAATTCTCACACTGCCTCCTCATGCCCACCCCCGCAACAAATACCTGTTAGTTTGTTTGATTTTTCTGATGGGAACTATTTTATCATTTTATGGCCTTTATTTCATTTATATCTACTTTAGAGAATAGTAAGTAATAAATATCCAAATATATAAAGTTTGTCTTAACTACTCTAAATATTTGAGTTTACTTTTTTCCTCCAATAATTTAAATGCTATATAATTTAATTATATAATATAAAAATCTATTTTATATAGCATTTTATTTTATTTATAACATTTAAATTTAAAAATTTTATATAGCACTTAATTTTTTTTCAAATAGAATAAAGGACATATAAAACAGGCATTTTAACATTATTCAGCGTTTGAGTAGTGGGCTATTTGCAGCTTCTGCTTTACTTAGAGCATTTGAAAGTAAATATTGTAGTTCTCTAAACTGAATAGGCTTTGAAATACATGTAGAAGAAACTAGGCTTTTGTTTTTGTTTTTGTTTTTTTGAGAAAGAGTCTTGCTCTGTTGCCTAGGCTGGAGTGCAGTGGTGCGATCCCAGCTCACTGCAACCTCCGCCTCCAGGGTTTAAGTGATTCTCCTGTCTCAGCCTCTGGAGTAGCTGGGATTACAAGTGCCCACCACCACGCCTGGCTAAGTTTTGTATTTTTAGTACAGACAGGGTTTCACCATGTTGGCCAGACTGGACTTGAACCCCTGATCTCAAGCAGTCTGCCCGCCTCAGCTTCCCAAAGTGCAAGGATTACAGGCATGAGCCACTGCACCCAGACAGAAACTAGTCTTATAGTTAAGTTACTTAGATTTTTCTTGGTTTTTTTTTTTTTTATTTAATGCTTTAAAATTATTTGATAAAATACAGAATTCAGTTGGAAGGACATATTAAAAAGATATTTTATAATCTTTTGACAGTATTGGCAAAGAGTGAATGATTCTTAAACATTTCATTAAGCTGATACATAATAACAGACAAAAATAAAATGTTTATTGTGAATTTCTAGAGTTGGGAGAGATCCCCTAAAAGGGAAATCTTTTAATTTATTGATCTTTCAGTAAATTTAGTCTAATTAAAACATTTACTTAAAATCTGGCCGGGTGCAGGGGCTCATTCCTATAATCCCAGTGCTTGAGGGGGCCAAGGCGGGAGGATTGCTTGAAGCAAGGAGTTTGAGACCAGACTGTGCAACACAGTGAGAACCTGTCTCTACAAAAAGTAAAAAAAATTAGCCAGGTCTGGTGGTGTGCACCTGTAGTCCCAGCTACTCAGGAAACTGAGATGGGAGAATTGCTGGGGGCTAAGGCAGGAGGATTGCATGCCCAGGAGTTCGAGGCTGCAGTGAGATCTGATCGTGCCACTGCACTCCGGCCAGAGTGGGCAACAGAGTGAGACTCTGTCTCTAAAAACAAAACCTGTTAATTTATTTAAGAAATATTTATTGAGTGCTTAGTGTGTGCCACTACAGCTGGGAATAAGGCAAAGACCCTGCTCTCACTAGAATTTACACTTTGGTTAGGGAGAAGACACAAATCAGAAAATATAAGGTAGTTATTAATGTTCTGAGTAAAATAAATAGGGTTGGTATACTAGACAGTGCATAAGAAGCTACCTTACACCTTTGTGAGGAGATGGTATTTAAGTTGGACCTGATTGGTATGAGATAGCCTGGTACCCATCTAGGCAGAACATCGTAACGTGTAGACAGAACAGCCAGTACAAAGGCATTGAGGTGGGAGTGGTCCCAGGTTGTGGTTGGAGTACAGAAAGGGGGAAAGTAATAGAAGAATAGGTTGAAGAGATGAGGTAGGTAGGGGCTACATCACAGTGGGCCTTGCCAGCCATGGTAGGAAGTTGGAGGGTGTTAAGGTAGAGGTAACATGATCTTATTTATATTTTTTTAAGGTGGGCCTGGCGTGGTGGCTCACGCCTGTAGTTCTAGCACTTTGGGAGGCCAAGGCGGGTGGATCACCTGAGGTCAGGAGTTAAGACCAGCCCGAGCAACTTGGAGAAACCGTGTCTCTACTAAATACAAAAAATTAGCTGAGCGTGGTGGCACATGCTGGTAATTCCAGCTACCCAGGAGGCTGAGGCAGGAGAATTGCTTGAACCCAGAAGGCAGAGGTTACAGTGAGCTGAGATCGCACCATTGCACTCCAGCCTGGGCAATAAGAGCAAAACTCCATCTCAAAAAAAAAAAAAAAAGCAAAAAAAATGCTGACTGGTTGCTGTGTGTATAATAGATTGTAGGGAGTCGAGAATGGAAGCAGATGGAAGCAGAGAAGAGACTAATTCATAGCCTTTTGCAGCAGTCTGGAAAAGACATGATGGTGATAGTGGTAAAGTGATGAGAATTTGCATTTAGGTTGTATGTTGAACTTTGATGAGCAATGAGATAAAGAGGGTGGGAAAAAGATGGAATTCCCAGAGTTTCAAATGTCAAAATAGTTCCATCACTCTAATATTTAAATAACCAGTTTTTCTTTTAGCTCAGAAATGTATGAGAATTTCATTGGAATGTTTGTCTTAACTGTGTTTTGCAAAAGGATAGTTGAAGGATGAAAAAGCTCGAACTTTGTTTTTATTTGCTTTTTGGAAAAGTGTTAAACCATTAAAATAAGTTTTATAATATTGCGTTATGGATTAGCTTTAAAATAATGCATGGGTGATTAACCACATGTGTTTTCCCTTAGATTAATGTTCTTCAATCAAAAAGGAGATCAGAAATCCTAAAATCAGTAAGATATTAATTGAAATGATGTTTTAAATATTTTAATATGAAACTAAATGTACATATTTAGGTGTTGAAAGAACATCTGCTATGTACATGATAAGGTTTATGATTGCTCTTCTTTTTGATCTTCATCTGTATTTCTTATGTGGCACTGGACTTCTTTGTCTCCTTTGTGTTCGAGTTATTTGTGTGTCTCGTCTGTTGATACACTGTGAGGTCCATAAAGGGACACTCTCTACTGTTAAACGTTTTTGTTTTCTTTTATCCTAATATGTTGCTTTACATGCACTAGATGCCCAGTACCATTTGGTGAATAACTAAAAATGTTTGGTTTAAAAACCTGTGAGAATATTTCAGAATTTGTTTAGAAAGTTATGAACATAAAAAACTGTTACACTTAGGTTTTGAATTTTTTCTCACTTGTTTTGCTTTAAAATTTTTTTGCCCAACCTCTTTCAACATATTTACATTTTTCTTTATGATTTTTGGCATTATTTGGACTTTAAAAATATTTGAGATTGAGGATTTATATGAATAGTATCATTTTTGGAGAATTTTTCCCTTAGAGTTGATGGTGGATCATTCTTTTGGTTTGTTCTTTGGTATGCAGTTACATAACCAGTGGGATAAAATTGGGGGATCACTTTTTTCCCTGAGCCTCTTCACCCCATGACAATGATTTTTTTTTTTTTTTTTTTTTTTGCGGTGGGGAGCCGTTTTTTTGGTCTTAAAAGCTAACGAAGGCTGTCTGTGGTGGCCCATGCCTGTAATCCCAGCACTTTGGGAGGCTGAGGCAGGTGGATCACCTGAGGTCAGGAGTTCAAGACCAGCCTGGCCAACATGGTGAAAACCCATCTCAACTAAAAATACAAAAAAATTAGCTGTGTGTGGTGGCGGGCGCGTGTAATCCCAGTTACTTCATGATGCTGAGGGGAATTGCTTGAACCCAGGAGGTAAAGTTTGTAGTGAGCCGAAATCGTGCCATTGCACTCCAGCCTAGGTGACAAGAGCAAACTCTGTCTCAAAAAAAAGCTAATGAAGAAGTGTGCAGGGCATGATATGGTATGGCATATCATATCTTTATATTTTGATAACTTTAGTAATAATCTCTCAACTCTGAATTACTTACTGACTTTTCCCCCAAAAGGCTATATTTAAGTAGCCTTAGATCCTTGTCCCCACCTAGCTTTTTTTCTAAATTGTATGTATATATTTGTGTTATAAATTATCAGGTAAACACATTGTACTTCCTGTTTTTTAAAAGATAATGTTTATACCCCACTTGTTTTCGAGATTGACAGTAATGTATATTAATTGTAGAAAATTAGAATGTGTATGAAGAAAAATAAAAACGACTTACTAGTTCTGCTACCAAGGGGAAGCCACTATTAATATCACGGCATACATCTTCGTCTTTTTACTCTCTATGTCCGTCCTTGTGCGTCCGTGTGTGTGTGTACATAAACTTGAATATATGCCTTTTAAAATCACATTTAATGTTTTAATGGGACTCATTCCTACATACTATTTTATAACTTTCTCTTTTCACTAATACACTGCAAAGTTATATGTCATTAAATATCCTTTATTTAATGATGGCGTTTGTGGCCAGGTAGAATTCTGCCACCTGAATATCCTAGGGTTTGGATTAAATATCCTTTATTTAATGATGGCGTTTGTGGCCGGGTAGAATTCTACCACCTGAATATCCTAGGGTTTGGCACATGTTTTTTGTAAAAGTCCAGGTAGTAAATATGGTGGGTTTTACAGGCCTCATGGTCTCTGTTGGAATTATTCAACTGTGCTATTATAACGAGAAAGACAATATATAAATGAATGGCCATTGCTGTGTTCCAATAAAACTTTATAAATAAACACAAATTTGAATTTCATGTAATTTTCACCTATCATAAATTTTATTTATTTTCATTGTCTTTAAATCATTTAAAGATGTAAAAACCATTCGTAGCTCATGGACTATCAAAAAGGTGGTGAGGCCTAATAAAGTTTGCAGGTCATAGTTTACTGACCTTGAAGGAATATACCATAAATTAATTTCACCTATTAATGGATATTCAAATAATTTCCTTGTTTTTGACATTAAAACATAGCTTTGTCCTCATCATTCTAATGAATAATGAATAATCCTATTATTTTCTTAGGATAGATTTATAAAGAAGATATTATATAGTCAAAGAATTAAGACTTTAGAAAAATATTGTCAAATTTCAAGAGTTATACAATATTTCTTCTAATATTGTGTGAAAATGGGTTTTCCTCCACATTTTACCAACACTGAGCATTCCGGTTTTTTCCCCCATGCTGCCCCTAGTTTGTTGGATAGAAAGCACGATCTCATTATTCAGTTTTGCATTTTGTTAATACAAATGAGTTTGAACGTTTTTCCGTGTTTTTTGGCCAGTTAGATACCTCATATGTCATTTGTCTTTTTTTCTGTTGGAGTGTTCATCTTTTTCATGTTGATTTGCAACATCTCTTACATCTTAAGACTGTTAATTCTTTGTCATGTGTTTTTCCCTAGTTTATCATTTGTCTTTTAATATGCTCGTTTTGCATTTTGATGTACAGGCATATTTTATATTTTTATGTAGTCCTAGCTATTAATCCCATCCCTCTTTTTAAATTGTTAATTTTTTAAAAATAATTTATCAGTTTTTATTCACAAATTTGTGCAATGATCACTATTATCTAATTCCAGAATAATTTTCCTCTTCTGAGTTTTGTCCTTTTGCCTCTGTGTTTTAATGGTTTTTTTTTTAAGTAGTTTTTTTTGGAGGATTTTTGAGTATTAAGGACTTTATGACCTATTTTAGACTTCAGAAAATTGAACAGATGCCACTTGTTAAAAATAACATGGATGTTTAGAATATTTTTTCAGTATTCATTTAATTATATAATTCCTTCCATGTAAAAACTTAATTAAAATGAGGGTGATTTTTCTCTTTAAAATAGGTAAAATATGGGAAAACGTGGACAAATCTCTGCTTATTAATGTCAGCTTTTTAGATTTGTGGAATGAATGTAAAGAAAGTTCCATATTGGCAAATTCAGTTGACTCATTTTATTTTGGTATCTTGAGAGAAACACCAACATTCTCCTACTTTAGGTTGTGCTTGGTGCTCTAGTAGATTGTAAAGTATTTGTGTTTTATTTTGAGCACTTTATATTTCTCTTATCTTTTTGCCTTTTTTGCAGTTTAAGGTTTGTCAGTGAGCTTGGTTGAAGGAGCACATAAATACTTTATAATGGACCTAGGAAAATAGTAGAGTTATTGAAAATTGGATTATTTGAATCTGCTGTATACATTTTGATCACCTAAATATAGTCTAAACGACTAAAATTTTGAGCATTAAAAAAATTTTAAACCACTGGGAAATTTCTTTTAAATAAAATTTATTTTCATTGTATTTGAAAATATTTTTGAAATACTCTTTTAAAACAGATGACTCAGTTTAATTTTCAAATAGGTTTGATGAACTGGGCACGGTGGCTCATGCCTGTAATCCCAGCACTATTGGAGGTGGAAGTGGGAGGATTGCTGGAACCCAGGAGTTTGAGATCAGCCTGGGTAACATGGCAAGACTTTGTCTCTACCAAAATTAGCTGAGCATAGTGGCGCATGCCTGTGGTCCCAGCTACTTAGGAGGCTGAAGTGGGAGAATCACCTGAGCCTGGGAGGTACAGGTTGCAGTGAACTGTGTTTGTGCCACTGCATGCCAGGCCTGGGTGACAGAGCAAGACGCTGTCTTTTTTATATATATAAAATATTTCAGAATGTCTATCTACGAGTAGATTTTAAAATGGTCATCTTTTTTTTCCCCCTTTAGATGTTGTCATTTATGTATGCCCATTTGGCCTTCTTTCATCAAGGATATGATCTGTTTAGTGAACTTGGACCCTACATGAAGGATCTTGGTGCACAGGTAATGTTGCGGTATATTTCTTGATTCTGTTTTATACACTGGTATTTGTATTTTTAAAGAAATTTAGCATATTGGAGGTGTGTTAGTCTCTTCTCATACTGCTATAAAGAGCTGCCTCAAACTGGGTAATCTAGAAAGGAAAGAGGTTTAATTGACTCACAGTTCTGCATGGCTGGGGAAGCCTCAGGAAACTTACAATCATGGCAGAAGGCAAAGGGAAAGCAAGGCATCTTCTTCACAAGGCAGCAGAGGGGAGAATGAATGCAAGATAAACTACCAAACACTTATAAAACCATTAGATCTCGTGAGAACTCACTATCACGAGAACCAGCATGGGGGAAACCCCCCGCATGATTCAGTTCCCTCCACCTGGTCTCTCTCTTGACACATGAGGATTATGGGGATTATAATTCAAGATGAGATTTTGGGTGAGGACACCCAAACCATATCAAGGAGGACTTGATGTTTTATTTATTTAATGAAGAATGAAGTTGGATGCTATAGCAGATTTATATGTGGGTTAATACTCAAATGTTTGCATTTTGGGTATACCCAAAAAATGAAATCAAAGGTAAAAAGAACCTTACGTTATAGTTTGTATATGAAGGTATTGAAAAGGAGAATTTAAAAACAAAGTGTGGCCGGGCGCAGTGGCTCACACCTGTAATCCCAGCACTTTGGGAGGCCAAGGCGGGCGAATCACAAGGTCAGGAAATCGAGACCATCCTGGCTAACACGTTGAAACCCCGTCTCTACTAAAAATAAAAAAAACTTAGCCAGCCTTGGTGGTGGGCGCCTGTAGTCCCAGCTACTCAGGAGTCTGAAGCAGGAGAATGGCGTGAACCAGGCAGGCGGAGGTTGCAGTGAGCCGAGATCGCGCCACCGCACTCCAGCCTGGGCGACAGAGCAAGACTCCGTCTCAAAAAAAATAAAATAAAATAAAAAATATAAAAACAAAGTGTGTGTTTTGCAGTCTACATAACTGGACTTATTTTTAAATTTCATACATTTGGATAATTGAATTATTGTTCCAATTTGCTTTTCAGTTGAGTTAGAGCTCTTTTTTATTTTCTAAAAACTTGTATCTTGTTATTTGAATAAAAAAAATTTTAGAATCTTAAAATTATAGAGCTCTTGGGAACTTTTTCATTTCATATAGTCACATGTGGCTATCTCTGGCTATGTGTAATAGCTCTATACATATACATACAAATTTTATATGTATAAAAATGTCGTTATGTTCAAACTATTTTTTCATATCTGATCATAACGTTATGTTAGATCTGTTCGGGGGACTTTGTTTTTTGTTGATGAGCATTCTTTATTTAACACTGTCGATTTTTAGGTGATTTTCTTTCTCAAGATGTTTCAGTTTAGTTTCCAAGAGGAGGGGACCGATGATGAAAAATAGAGTTTAGGCCAGGCACAGTGGCTTATGCCTGTAATCCCAGCACTTTGGGAGGCTGAGGCATGCAGATTACATGAGGCTGGGAGTTTGAGACCAGCCTGGCCAACATGGTGAAACCCCGTCTCTACTAAAAATAAAAAAATTAGCTGGGTGTGGTGGCATATGCCTGTAATCCTAGCTACTCGGGAGGCTGAGGCATGAGGTGGAGTTCTCAGTGAGCCAAGACTGGGTCGTTGTACTCCAGTCTGGGTGACAGAGGGAAACTCTGTCTCAAAAAAAAAAAGGAAAAGAAAAATTGAGTTTAAGGAAAAAGGTAAGAGTGGAATGGGAATTGCATTTACTGACCAGAGTATGTGTGAGTTGTGGTGTGTGTGTGTGTGTGTGTGTGTGTGTGTGTGTGTGTGTGTGTGTTGAGACAGGGAAGGACATGTAGGGCATATGCCGTGGATTACATGTATTCTGTTTTCTGCCTCTACAGAACTTACTCTCTTGGGAGAAGCCAACAAGGCACCACACTCTTAATCTCTGTGCTGAATACCTTGTGTGTGTAACAGTTGGGATGAGGTTTGTTTGCAAATAATAGAAAACTGAGAATATTAGTAGTTTAAAAAAGAGAGTTTTATTTCTCTTATGTAAAGTTGAAGACATGGTATGGTGGCAACTTGGTTAGCAGGAGTACAGGCTTCTGTTTTTTGATCCTACCTCATAGTTCAAAGTGGCTAATCAAGCTTTAGCTAACATACTCAAATTCCAGCTAATAGGAAGAAGGAAGGGAGAACGAAAGATACGTTTTTCTCTTTTTAAGCACATTTCCTAGAAATTGTACATATCACTTCTACATACATCCCAATGCCAAGTCCTTAGTTACAGGGTCACAATAGCTGCAAGGGAAATTAACCTTAATGCCAGGTAGCCACGTGACCTGCTAGAATTTAGGGGTTCCATTGTTAAGGAAGAAGGAGAAAACAGATATTGAGGGACAGCTGGCCTTTTCCACCATATGGGGAAGGGTCAAAGTGTTGCAGGAACATATAGATAGGACATGTAAGCCGGACTTGGGGGGAAGGAGAGACCTTCCTAGGTTTTAGACATTCCTCACATACTATCAAATATTAGATTACACTGTCATCTTATATTCAGTATAATTTATAAAAGCAGTGTGAGTTGAATTGCAGTTGGCTAGCTGAAAAAACTATGTATTTTTAAAACATTTAATCATTTTAGTTTTATAGGTTCCCCCCCGCCCCGCCCCAGATCTCAAATAAGTCTGCAGGTCCTTGAAAAACATCTCAGCCCCAGAGCCTGTAGTGCCTGGTCGATAAGATGTCCGGGTTGGAGGTGGCCAGTTGCGATATTCTTTTCATAATCAGTAGATAATGGCATCTGCAACTAAGGTCATGGCAGTAGAGATAGAAATGGTTAGATGTGAGGGTTAATATACAGCCCATCCGAGGGTGGAAGGGCGTGATGAGTTCACGCTTAAATATATTGATTTGTGAGGATAAGACGTGTAAGTGGATATTTGTGGAGCTCAGAAGAGGGAAGTAGACTAAATCAGTAGCATATAGTTGCTGATTGCAACCACAAGAGTGGGTGAGTTGATGAGGGGTGAGTTAGATATCTCTGAATCATAGAGCTATTTTTTAAAAAATCTAGTTGCCTAGACACCATACATAAAGATTTTTATTTTGTAAGTTAAGGTTGAGGTCCACTGGTATTGAGTTAAAAAAAAAAAAAAAACTGACTTGGGGCAGGGACCTAAGAAGGACTAAATTTTGAGATGGCTCAGTAAGAGAAGCTGTGCTAGGACGTAGATGAGTGAGGGGTGGAAAAACAGGAGACTGGCATTGTAGGCCAGGAAAAGGGTTTCAAAGGGAAGGCGTGGTTATCAGCTTCAATTATTAGAAAGTTAAGTAAACCTAGGACTGAGAAATACCTGTTGGATTTAGCAGCAAAAAGTTGTTACCTCTGTGAGAGATGCTGTTTCCATGGCGCTGGGGACCCGGGCAGTAGAAGCTGAATTACAGTGGGTAGATTAATATGGAAGGGGCAAATAGAGAAGGTGGTAGTATTTTAAAGAAGTTGTGTTATGAAGGAAAGAGGGAAAGAATGTGGTAGCTGGAGAAAGAGTATGGGTTAGCGGTTTTATTTTATTTTATTTTTAACTATAACCAATCAAATATTGTGTTTGCTTTATTTCTGTGTCTGTTCTGTAAAAGCCTCCCCATTGCATTCCCTCAGTGGAGCTCAGGAACTGCTTTTGATTTGGAACTTCCTGATTCTTTTTTTTTCTTTTATTATTATTATTATTATTATTATACTTTAAGTTCTAGGGTACATGTGCATAACATGCAGGTTTGTTACATATGTATACTTGTGCCATGTTGGTGTGCTGCACCCATCAACTCCTCAGAACCCATCAACTCGTCATTTACATTAGGTATAACTCCCAATGCAATCCCTCCCCACTCCCAGCGGTTTTATTAAGGTAGAATGATTTGCACCAACTTAAAAGCAGATGGTAGTTCGAGGGAGAAGTTGAAAAGGAGAAAGAGAAGTGATGATATCTGAGGTTGGTGGGAGTGGAAGGGATTTAAAACACAGAAGGACCGGGGATACCTGCTTAGTGATAGGAACCTATTAAAATGGATAATGTCCAGTATTAACACAAACACGGGGCCCTTTTTACTGTGCTCCAAGTTATCTTCCTGATACATTTCCCAGTGTCTAGAAGATAAGACTCTGCCAGTCTTCACATTTCCCCAACTCGTGCCTTTTCCCAAACCCCCACCATCACGAAAGATATTTTTTCTTTATTCTTTTTCCCCATCAGAGAGGGGGAATTGTCCCCACTTTCCTGTTGTAATAGCAATGGGGTTAGGGATGCAAGAGACATTTCTTTTTTCTTTCTTTTTTTTTTTTTTTTTGAGATGGAGGCTTGCTCTGTCGCCCAGGCTGGAGTGCAGTGGCACGATCTCGGCTCACTACAAGCTCCGCCTCCCAGGTTTACACCATTCTCCTGCCTCAGCCTCCCGAGTAGCTGGGAATACAGGCGCCCGCCACCTCGCCCGCCTAATTTTTTTTTTGTATTTTTAGTAGAGGCGGGGTTTCACTGTGTTAGGCAGGATGGTCTCAGTCTCCTCACCTCGTGATCCGCCCATCTCGGCCTCCCAAAGTGCTGGGATTACAGGCGTGAGCCACCGCGCCTGGCTGCAAGAGACATTTCTTACCAATTAGACAGGCAGAAAACCATCACCTACATTGCAGAATTCATATGTAAAGTATATGCGTGCATATTTGTAAATATTTTGAATTTGGGGGCTCCCTTGTGCTGCATTTCAGTCTGAATGAATAATATTTATATGCCACTCAGAGCCGTAAAAACCATAGGATGGTTAGTCCACTCATTCCGCGTAAGAAATTTGTGTGAGAATATATTTTTCTAGTGCACCATGTATAGCATACCCACTAAATCAATGCTACATGTCACTAAGGTGTGTGTGTATTAGATCCTAGAGTAGTATGGTTGCCAGCTGTATCACGTACTTTATAATAGTGATAGATCTGTTTTATTGTGGGTATTTTTTTGGTTAATCTCTATTACTATTCAGTAATACTATCTGACTAGAATTATTCTTCTGTAGAAAAAAATCATTTGTGATAAAGGATTAAATAGCTTTTTTGAAAGAGACTTTAAAAATTTAGTTTTTAAAAGATACAACTTAAAATGTTTAGACATTTAACGCTTTTTTCCATATTCCTGCTGATCTGATATGTATGTTTTAATTTTTTCATTTATCGAACATGTGTTAATCATTTATGGGTGATGGAGGTTCAGAGTTGGAAAGCATCATCGTAGTCTAGACAATGAAACCCACATAATAAATAATGTATAACCCAATTATTGTTAGTTTAGCAAATATGATTTCGAGAAGCCAGTGCATTTCTTGTGACATATTACCGGAAATTGAATACTTCCCTTATGATGGATATCCTTTCTAATACAAAGGAACAAGAAATAAATGGGTTTTTTATATATGTGTATATTATTTTGGGGGGGGTGGGGGATGGAGCCTTGCACTGTCGCCCTGGCTAGTGTGCAGTGGTGTGATCTCAGCCCACTGCAACCTCTGCCTCCTGGGTTCAAGCGATTCTCCTGCCTCAGCCTCCCGAGTAGGTAGGATTATGGGCACCTGCCACCATGCCTAGCTAATTTTTTGTATTTTTAGGGGAGACGGGGTTTCACTATGTTGGCCAGGCTGTTCTTGAACTCCTGACCTCCTGATCCGCCCGACTTGGCCTCCCAAAGTGCTGGAATTACAGGCGTGAGCCACTGCGCCCGGCCGGGTTTTATAGTTTTATTAAGTTTTTTGAGCTTTTAAAAATGAGCCTTAAGAATTGCTGATTTCCTACCTTGGTCTTATGAATGATTACTATTCTTTTATTATTTTTAGCTTTCTCTTTTATCTGGTGAATTATTTTTTCTTCTTTTTAGATTTGATTATGACGTTAGGGAGCCAACCTGAAAACATGAAGAAACATCTTGAATGATTGGAAGTAGCTGTTAGAGTGAATTTGTGAGAGCTGGTTTAGCTGGTTGGTACTAGTTTAGCTGCACTACTTTTTGCTATTATGAGAAAGAAGTCACTAGTGTCTTCTTCGTATCTTTGATTTTAACTACCTGAATTTGCTTAGTAGGTCAGCAGGCAGCTTAAGCTAGAGTCATTTTCCTTATTTAAGGATTGAAAGTGTATCACTGGGGTACCTGTGACAAGGCCTCCAATCATGTATGTACGGCACCATGACTATTCTTGGAAATCTTTTTTCTTCTAATGGAGATACGGATCTTCTCAAAGAGAACTTGATAGCAGAAAAAAATATGAACTTCTACTTCAAAGTTTAGCCAAAACCTTTTTAAATAAGCTTAAATTGAGTGATTTTTTTATTTATCTGTGAAATGATTTGGAATATGGTTTGAAAAAATAATCCATACTTTTTTTAAGTCTGCAGTTTTCTCTTTTTCCCTTTTTACAGTTGGATCGACTGGTTGTGGATGCAGCAAAGGAGAAAAGAGAAATGGAGCAAAAACATTCCACCATTCAACAAAAGGTACCTCAGGGGAAATTAAAAATTAATTCCGTTTTATACAGTCGCTTGGTTGTTGGTTTATGCAAGGTGTCATTGTATTGGAACCCATCTTTGGGTTGTTCTAATAATTAAATTGTGCAGATAAATTCCTCTTCTGTTTTTGAAGAGCGAAATGTTCTTCAGATTTTAAGGGACGTATTTTGTTATTTTTTCGGATCTTTGAAAGCTGTGCTCCTTGAATCAGTTTATAAAAATTTAAATCTCTTAGAGCCGTAACTAAGCTAAAAGTGGCCTTTAGTTAGAATTTAAAACACTATTCATAATTACATTCAGGATACCACCAACTCCCTGTAAAAGAGTGTGTCTGTGTGTGTGTTGCGGGGCAGGGGGTGTGGATGCATCTTAGTGTCAACATGCGTGTTTGGCCTTACAGACTTTCCAACTGCAGTCACTGCAAGGCAGCCTTTCCTCTCTGTGACGAGATGCTAAAGCTTCACCTGCATTGCCTGTTGAATTGCCTAAACCTAGCAAAACTGACTTTGAAAATAATGTTTTTAAAAATGAAAACTCAAATATTAAAACAGTTTTTATTTCTTCATGCTAAAAGAGTTGAGTGTGACATGCCTGCAACTCAACTTTCTTATATCGTCAGTAGTACTTTTTGTGTAGTTATCTGAAAATAAAGGGAGAGTGTTAAAGTTGAATATAGAAATATAAGTATGTACAGGATGCCATCTAGCATTGCTTTAAGAAATCTGTTTTCTTGGTATTGAGCAGTAAAATCAACTTTTTAATGGTTTATTTAGAATTTAAAATACCAGTAAACTAGATCTGATATAGAAGATGTCAGTGAAAAAAGAAAACAAAATCAGTAGTAAAAGTAAGAAAAATTTAATTGATGATGGAGTATTAATGCTCAAAGAAAAATAATTAAAAAAGGAAAGATTTCTACAAGACCACCTTTAAGTTAGTTACTTTCTGGTTAGTGTCAGGTGAGACAACCTCCACGTTTTATTTTGTTTTGTTTAAAGTTAGATTAACTTTTGTTTGGGTAACTTTATTTTAAGTTGACAAATAAAAATTTTACGTAATTAAAGTGTACAGTCTGATGTTTTGATGGGTAACGAGTTTTAATGACATGATCATGAAAAGATTGCTAAAAATTGGGACCAATTGTTTTTAATTAAAATGAGATATCATGGTATTTGTAGGAATATTTGAATATTTCCTTAAATTGAATTATTTAATAAACAGTACACATCTTTTAATATCTTTTCCTATTGTGAACACAGTTCAGTGTTGTACTGAAGGTTCAAAATGGTAAATTATTAACTCTAAGAATAACTTATTTGATTTTAAATAATATTCAACTGTTTTCCTTTAAAGAAAATAGTGCTGCTTTTTGCTCATTATGAATGCTCACCTCTTTTCTGCCCTTAAATGCTGACACAAGGCTGCATTACAGGTAAAAAAAAAAATCCACTAAAAACTAAGGGAAAGTATGTCTCATGTAGTTATTTAGATTTTTCAAAAATTTAAATTGATCAGTTGGAGAAACAGTGATGCTTTGAACATTCATGTGTGGATACGTGCATGCATTTTGCATTTCTGATATATTTATACCTAGAAGTAAAACTGCTGAGTTAGAAGGTGTATTAGCTTTAGTAGATCATTTAGCATAAGCAGATAATGCTACATTGTTTTTCAAAATATTATACTATCTTAGCAGACAGCACTGTATGAGAGTTCCTATTTGCCACCTCATTATATTATGAGACTTTTAGATTTTGGCCGATTTGATCAGTAGATACTGACATCTTCTCGTAGTTTTAACTTCTTTAGTGACTAATGAGCTTAAGCACCTTATCTTGTATCTGTTGGTCTTTTGCGTATCTTACTTGTAAAACGTCTATTAATCTTTCTCTCATTTTTCCACCAGGCTGCCTAACTGTTTGATCAACTTAATAATACATTTGAGGCATATGTGTTTTTAATTTTCTTATAGCTTATTTTTATCAGTCTTATGGTTGATGCTTTTTGTGTCTTGTTCAATAAATTCTTTCCATTTCAAGATCATGAAGAGATATATCTTGTATTATAGATTTACTCTTTAGATTATTTTTATTATTATTTTTTTTGGTCCTGTCACCCAGGTGGAGTGCAGTGGCGCGATCTCTGCTCACTGCAATCTCCTCCTCCTGGGTTTAAGTGATTCTTCTGCCTCAGCCTCCCAAGTAGCTGGGATTATAGCTGCACGTCACCATACCCAGCTAATTTTTGTATTTTTAGTAGAGATGGGATTTCACCTTTTTGGTCAGGATGGTCTTGATCTCCTGACCTCAGGTGATCCATCCACCTCAGCCTCCCAAAGTGCTGGGATTACAGGTGTGAGCCACCGTGCTACTTTTTAGATCTTTAATTGGGTTTTTGTGTGTGGTGTGAGGTAGAGATCGTTTCCTTTAATTCTCCCACTGGTAGTCAGTTGATCCAGACGAGTTATTAAAAAGTTTGCCCTTTCCCAAATGCTCTGTGGTATATCCTGTGTTATATATCATGTATGTGAGGTCCATTTCAGTTTCTCTATTCTGTTTCACTGTCTTTTTGTCTAAACTGTCGATACTATGCTGTCTTAATTATTTTTGGCTTTAGAGTGATTTCTTTTTTTTTTTTTTTTTTTTTTTTTTGAGACGGAGTCTCGCTCTGTCGCCCAGGCTGGAGTGCAGTGGCCTGATCTCAGCTCACTGCAAGCTCCGCCTCCCAGGTTCACGCCATTCTCCTGCCTCAGCCTCCCAAGTAGCTGGGACTACAGGCGCCCGCCACCTCGCCCGGCTAGTTTTTTGTAGTTTTAGTAGAGATGGGGTTTCACTGTGTTCACCAGGATGGTCTCGATCTCCTGACCTCGTGATCCACCCGTCTCGGCCTCCCAAAGTGCTGGGATTACAGGCTTGAGCCACCGCGCCCGGCCAGAGTGATTTCTTTAGTGACTAATGGGCATCTTATATTTACTGGTCATTTGGATATCCTATTTGTGAACTATTAGTCTTTTTATCTCATTTTCCCACCAGGTTGCTTAATTGTTGATCAAATGCTTTTAAAATTTTTTTATTTCATTTTTAGTTTTTGGTAGTACATAGCAGGTGGTATTATTTATGGGGTACATGAAATATTTTGATACAGGCATGCAATGCATAATAATCACATCATAGAAAACAGGATATCCATCCCCTCAAGCATGTATCCTTGTGTTACAAACAATCCTATTATATTCTTTTAATTTTTTTTTTTTTTTTTTTTTGAGACGGAGTCTCGCTCTGTCGCCCAGGCTGGAGTGCAGTGGCGCGATCTCGGCTCACTCCGCCTCCCGGGTTCACGCCATTCTCCTGCCTCAGCCTCCCGAGTAGCTGGGACTACAGGCGCCCACAACCGCGCCCGGCTAATTTTTTGTATTTTTAGTAGAGACAGGGTTTCACCGTGGTCTCGATCTCCTGACCTTGTGATCCGCCCGCCTCAGCCTCCCAAAGTGCTGGGATTACAGGCGTGAGCCACCGCGCCCGGCTCTTTTAATTATTTTTAAATGTACAGTTATTTTGACTGTAGTCACCCTGTTGTGCTATCAAATACTAGGTCTCATTCATTCTCTTTTTTTTTTTTTAGTATCCATTAACCATCCCCACTCGCCCACACCCCCAGTGCCCACCATACCTCCCAGCCTCTAGTAACCATCCTTCTACTCTCCAGCTCCCTTAGTCCAGTTGTTTTATTTTTAAGATCCCACAAATAAGTGAGAACATGAATGTTTGTCATTCTGTTCCTGGCAAGCAAATTCTTGATATGTAATAGCAAATCTTCCTACCTTTCCTCCTTCAAGCTTCTATGAATCAAAATTGATATGTTTATTTTATTATATCTTTGATTCTATGCGCTTGGTATGTTCTCCATTTATTTAAGTTTTCTTTAATGGCTTTCATAAAGTTTTATGATTTTTCTTGTACATCTTTTGTTAGATTTATTCCTAGATATTTATATTCTAAATGTTATCTTTAAATTTATTTATTTTACCACTGTTCTGTCTGTGATAACATTGATTTCTCTGTATTGATTTTGTAACCAGTAATCTCTTTTAATATTGATTTATCTCTCAATTATTTTGGATGCTGTGTGTATAAAGTCTTATCATCTACCAATTATGATAGTTTTTTCCTTTCTTTCTAATCTTGTACTTTTTTTTGTTGTTTTGCTGGCTATGAGTTTCATCGTGATCTTGAGTGAAAGTGGTAACAGTGGTTTTTCTTGTCTTGTTTGCTATTTTAAAGGGAAGTTTCTATTAGACTCCCCTTTGACCAACCTTGGTTTTACATTCTGTTCCCTGGACCTCACACCAAAACTCAAGTTCTCCTGATAGGCAGATGTCCTTGCTCTCCTTACCTCTTTGAATTCCAGTGCTCACTCAGTCTCTTGCCTTTGAGTATTCCTTCCTGATTTATCAGGTCATCAATGTATTTAAGGAGATTCTAACACTATGTCTTTCGTCCAACATATTTCATTGCTAAAATTATGAAATCTGTCACATTTTAAGTACTACAAAATATTAGTTGATATTAATAGTAATTAAAGTGAAGACAGTTGATCTCAAGAAATATAGTTGAAAATTAGAGAAACACTTGTAATGCACTGCACTTTCAAGGAAGTCTTTTAAGTTGACCAAAGTTATGAAAAACTGAAGATGTTACAAACGAAACCTTTAGAATGTTAACAAAGTCAATTATATTTATTGCTTACTTAATTCTATCTGTATAATTAAATAAATTATAGCCTCAAATTTTAAATGAGGGGATTAAAGTTTCCCTGATTTTTTTTCCCCAAAGAAAAAGTAGGAAGAAATGTAGCAAGTCGTTTACAGATTCTGCTTCATTTGATTACTTTGGATTATCATGTCTTTTCGTGGTTAATGTTTCAAAGGCGTCAGGAGAGGTTATTATTATTATTTTTTTCTCTTTTAAAGTTCTGAATTTAGTCTGTTTCCTGTTCCTGACTTAGCACTCTCTTCAGTTTGGAGGGCCCTTAGATGGTTGTCGCTCTGCTCGCCTCCAGGCAGGGCCCCAGCGTCTCAGCAGATGCTGCCACAATGTTTCCCACGACAGGAGGTTTACTGCTCCTTAGTAGGGTAGAATTCTCATTTTCATTATTGGTCCAGGAGGAATTTTAAAAGTTATGGGACTGGCTTTAGAGTTTTAAATTTGCTGAAAACAGCAGTCTTAGAGTTTTACTCAAAATGCTTTGGAAGTTTGTTAGGCAATATTTTAAATATTGAATTTCTGATTTCCAAACATCATGAATGTTTGGAAGAAAATTGAAAGTTTAAATTGCATTCAGGTGAAGATTTAGATCATTAAGACCCTTGAAGAAGACTGTGAGTGATTTCATAGTACTCATAAAAAAGGGAGTTCAACTTGCCCACTTCAAACTGTAGACTAAGATCCATTTCCTTTGAAAACTAAATTTTATTTTAGGAAAAAATGCCATAGACACTGTCAGATTCAAGAACTACCATACCCAGGCACAATGGCTCATGCCTGTAATCCCTGAACTTTGGGAGGCCGAGGCAGGTGAATCACTTGAGGTCAGGAGTTTGAGCCCAGCATGGCTAACATGGTGAAACCCCGTCTCTACTAAAAATACAAAAATTAGCTGGGCGTGGTGGCACACGTCTGTAGTAGTCCCAGCTACTCAGGAGGCTGAGGCAGGAGTATCACTTGAACCAGGAGGTGGATGTTGCAGTGAGCTGAGATTGTGCCACTGCATTCCAGCCTGGGCAACAGAGTGAGATTTTGTCTCAAAAAAAAAAACAAAAAAACTATCATGGTAGTAATATATTTAGAAAATAGTGGTAACTTTAAATAATCCCAATTAAATATAACCATATACTTTAAAAAAATTGTTAACATATATCACCATAAAATATTGTGATGGACTGGGTGCAGTGGCCCATGCCTGTAATCCCAGCACTTTGGGAGGCTGAGGCAGACACATCACCTGAGGTCAGGAATTTAAGGCCAGCCTGGCCAACATGGTGAAACCCTGTCTCTACAAAAATACAAAAATTAGCTGGGCATGGTGGCGTATGTCCGTAATTCCAGCTACATGGGAGACTGGACGGGAGAATCACTTGAACCCGGGAGCAGAGGTTGCAGTGAGCTGAGATCACTTCATTGCACTCCACACTGGGCAGCAGAGCGACACTCTGTCTCAAAAAAGAAAAAAAAAAAAAGTTGTGATAATTTTAAACATAATAGCCTGTGTAGTATTTAGTTGTTTCCCTTGTTTATTTGTATACATATTATTTTGTGCTTTTAATCACAATGTAGATACAGTTTGTATTGATTTATTTTCTGTTTTGCATTATATTCTATACAATTATCTGTCCTTAGGTCATCACAATAAGTATTGCATAAAATAATTCACTAAAGTCAAATACTTTAATGTATTGAAACATTTATTTATTATTGATCATTTAAGTCTCCCTTCATTTTTCTTATTAATATTGTTGTTTTAACTGTCTTAATATAAACCTTTTCTTCCTTTTGAACTCTTTCCTTAGGATCCATTTCTTGTCTAGGAAACTTAGTCAAGTCATATGAACTTCTTTATATGTTGTTTTGTCTAGGATTTCTCCAGTGATGATTCTAAGTTAGAATATAACGTAGATGCTGCAAATGGCATAGTTATGGAAGGATATCTGTTCAAACGAGCCAGCAATGCCTTCAAAACTTGGAACAGGTAATATATTTCAAATACTGGTCTTGATCTGTACATAGTTTTGATTTTCCGACTTTCTCTGTGATTTGACAGCTCTCTCCTTCGTAATTCTTTAACTTCTGTAAACTCCATAGAAGCTTTCCTGAACCCAGGCTATTGAAGAGAGGTGCCCTTTAGAAGCAGGTGAAGAATAACATCATTAATTCTAAATTCTAAAAGTAAGCAAGGATTAAATAAGGAAGCAAGGAAAATTTTTATAATGCTTGGTCTGTAGTGGCTGGCTAGCTCATTATAGTAAATCAATTTTGAATATGGTCTACCTCCTGTATTTGTCATAAAATAAATTTGAGTACAAATTATGAATATGATAGATGAATAGGACAAGTGAGCTTTCTTTTTTGGTTTCTCCTCTATATGATGTTTATGTACATTTTGACTTAGTGTTTGCTTATTGTATTAGTCCATTTTCTCACTGTTATAAAGATACTATCTGAGACTGGGTAGTTTATAAAGAAAAGAGTTTTAATTGATGCACAATTCTCCATGGCTGGGGAACAGTCATGGCAGAAGGTGAAGGGGAAGCAGGCACCTTCTTCGCAAGGCGGCAGAGAGAGAGTGCTCAGGGGAAATTACCACTTTTAAACCGTTATATCTTGTGAGAACTCCCTCACTATCATGAGAGCAACATGGGGGAAACCACTCCCATGATCCAATCACCTCCCACCAGGTCCCTCTTTCAACATGTGGGGATTACAATTTAAGATGAGATTTGGGTGGGGATACAGAGCCAGACCATATTTCACCCCTGACCTTTCTCAAATCTCATGTCCTTTTCACATGTCAGAATCAAACATGACTTCCCAACAGATCCCCAAAGTCTTACCTCATTCCAGCATTAACTCAAAAGTCCAAGTCCACAGTCTCATCTGAAACAAGGCAAGTCCCTTCCGTCTATGAGCCTGTAAAATAAAAAACCAGTTAGTTACTTCCAAGATACAATGGAGGTACAGGCACTGGGGAAATGTTCCCATTAAAAATGGGAAAATATGACCAAAACAAAGGGGTCACAGGCCCCACACAAGTTTGAAATGCAGCCAGGCAGTCATTAAATCTTAAAGCTCTAAAATCTCCTTTGACTCCATGTCTGACATTCCAGGGCAGGCTATGCAGGGGGTGGGTTCCTATGGCCTTAGGCAACTCCATCTCTGTGGCTCTGCGGGTGTAGCCCTGTGCTGCTTTCAGGGCTGGCATTGAGTGCCTGCGGTGTTTCCAGGTGCATGGTGCAAGCTCTTGGTGGATCTACCTTTCTGGGGTCTGGAGGATGTTGGCCCTCTTCTCAAAGTTCCACTAGGCAGTGCCCCAGTGGGGACTGTATGTGGGGGATCCAACCCCACATTTCCTTCTGCACTGCCTTAGGGGAGGTTCTCCATGAGGGCTCTTCCGCTGCCACAGACTACTTCTGCCTGGACCTTCAAGCGTTTCTATACATCCTCTGGATTCTAGTTGGAGGTTCCCAAACCTAAATTCTCATCTTCCATGTATCTATAGGCCTAATACCACGTGGAAGCCACCAATGCTTGGGGCTTGCCCACTCTGAAGCAGTGGCCCAAGCTGTACCTTGGCCTCTTTTAGCCGTGGCTGAAGTTGGAGTGGGTGGGACGCAGGGCACCAAGTCCCAAGGCTGCACAGAGCAGCAGGGTCCTGGGCCCTGGCCCACAACTCTGTTTTTCCCTCTCGGTCTCTGGATCTGTGATGGAGGGGCTGCCTCAAAGATTTCTTACATGCCCTGGAGACATTTTTCCCATTGTCTTGGATATAAACGTTCAGCTCCTCATTACTTACGCAAATTTTTGCAGCTGGCTTGAATTTCTCCTCAGAAAATGGATTTTCTTTTATACCTCATGGTCAGGCTGCAAATTTTCCAAACTGTTATGCTCTGCTTCCCTTTTAAACTAAGTTCCAATTTCATATCTTCTCTTTGTGAAAGCATATCACGGTATGCTTTCAGGAAAAGCCAAGTCACCTCTTGAATGTTTTCCTGCTTAGAAATTTCTTCTGCCAGATATCCTAAATCATCTCTTTCAAGTTTAAGAACAGATCTCTAGGGCAGGGGCAAAAATGCTGCCAGTCTCTTTGCTGAAGTATAGTGAGAGTGACATTTGCTCCAGTTCCCAATAAGTTCTTCATCTCCATCTGAGACCACCTCAGCCTGGACTTCATTGTCCATATCAGTATCAGCATTTTGGTCAAAAGCATTCAACAAGTCTTTTGGAAGTTCCAAACTTTCCCTCATCTTCCTGCCTTCTGAGCCTTCCAAACTGTTCCAACCTCTGCCTGTTACTCATTTCCAAAGTGGCTTCTACATTTTCAGATTATCTTTATAGCAGTATTCCACTCTGCTGGTACCAGTTCTCTGTATTAGTCCATGTTCACACTGCTATAAAAATACTACCTGAGACTGGGTAATTTATAAAGAAAGGAGTTTTAATTGACTCACAGTTCTCCATGGCTGGGGAAGCCTCAGGAAACTTAGAATTATGGCGGAAGGGGAAGCAGGCATCCTCCTCACAAAGGTGGTAGGAGAGAGCGAGCTCAGGGAAACTACCACTTTTAAACTATCAGATCTCCTAAGAACTCCCTCACCATCCCGAGAACAGCGTGGGGAAAACCACCCGCGTGACCCAGTCACCTGCCACCAGATCCCTCCCACGACACGTGGGGATTACAGGTCAAGGTGAGATTTGGGTAGTGACAGAACCAGTCCGTATCACTTATGAATCTTTTTTTTCCTGCACTTTGTGAACAAAATGTTTATGAATCTTTAAGCTAGGTGATCCTGATCTTTAGATCTTTGCAATAACTTCAATAAAACAGGAGTTTTAGGAAATGGGAATTTTTTCATATGTGAAGTTGTGGCAGCTGATGCTCCTTTATTGTAAACTTGATGGCTACCAAAAACTTTGAAGGTGTTGCTAAACAAATTTTTATAAAATATAAACCTGTTAAATGTCTGTTAAAAGAATGTATAAAATACTTCATTGTATTTTCTCATGTAGTAATATACTAAAATGAAATAACTTCAGACATTAAAGCTTCAGCTGAAAGATTGGTTGTCACAGGATCATTCTTCTGGGTATCAGTGATTAATCTTTTATTCAAGGATGCCTCTATTTTTGCCAAAAATAAAAAAGTAGTCAGAATTCTGTAATATGAGTAGTAGTTGGATTCTGGTTGATTTATTATTATTGGTTATAATGTGTTTATTGACCAGAATATGAATTTAATGATAAAGAAGGTTGTTTTTATTTTTAAAAAATGGACGTTAGTAAATATAATTTCCTGGTAAGTTTAACTTTGTGTACATTTTTGTTAAATGGAAAAATTTAATGTTTTATTAAAATGGATTTCTAGTGTAATTATTTTTATGTCTTGGTGTCAAGGTTATATAGAAAAAACATTCACTGGGTGGGCATGGTGGCTCACGCCTGTAATCCCAACACTTCGGGAGGCTGAGGCGGGTGAATCACTTGAGGTCAGGAGTTTGAGACCAGCCTGGCCAACGTGATGAAGCCCCATCTCTACTAAAAATACAAAAATTAGCCTGGCGTGGTGGTGCATGCCTATAATCCCAGCTACTCGGCAGGCTGAGGCAGGAGAATTGCTTGAACCCAGGAGGCAAAGGCTGCAGTGAGCCAAGATTGCTCCACTGCACTCCAGCCTGGGTGAGACTCTGTCTCAGAAAAAAGAAAGCATTCACTGACATTTCTGAATGTCAGTGATTTATTGAGCATTTCCCCAGCATTTGATATTGACGGATGTTTACATGGTAGATGGTTTGTTTTATTCAAAATAATTTTTCTGAACCTGAGAGTGAATATAAAAATGGAAAGAAGAATGATTATATTTGATGTTAAACCTGAGTTTAGAGAGCTTTAAAAATAATACATGGGCTGGACGTGGTGGTTCATGCCTGTAATCCCAGCACTTTGGGAGGCTGAGGCGGGTATATCACTTGAGGCCCAGAGTTTGAGACCAGCCTGGCCAACACAGTGAAACCTTGTCTTGACTAAAAATAGAAAAAATTGGCTGGATGTGGTGGCACATGCCTGTAATCCCAGCTATTTGGGAGGCTGAGGCAGGAGAATCGCTTGAACCTAGGAGGCAGAGGTTGTAGTGAGCCAAGATTGTGCTGCTGCACTTCCAATCTGGGCGACACAGTGAGACTCTGTCTCTTAATAAATAAATAAATAAAAATAAGAATAGTACATGAATATAGGAGGACCAACTCAAGTGGTGTGGTTAGAAATAATATTTCTAGCTAAAGTGAAAATGAAAAATTAAAATTACATTTTCTAAGCTCTAAAAAGTAAGACAGTAGTAGTCTTTTAAGCCTTTCCTGATAAATTTCTGTAGCCAGAGTAGAAGTTGGGGGGGGGGGGGGAAGCAAAAAAAAAACAGCTTGACTGGTGAGTCTTTATAATAAAGATTACTCACCAGTATGTTTTCATGGTATAATGGCAGAATTGAATTTTAGCCTTCAGATTTCAAAACAACCTACTTAGAGTTTAGCAAAGTGAAAATACAGTAAATCCGTAGAAACATACCATTATGTTAAGAAGAAAAGAAATGAACTTCCATGGACTACTCCAATGAGAGATGGTCTCAGACTTCAAAATGAAGCATAGTAAGTGTTAGTGGAATATTGCACTGCCATTTAGGACAGTAGAAGGAAAGTAATTTTGATTTATACATGAACCTTTTCATTATTATTTATTTTCTGAATTACATTGGCATGGATATTAAAATGCAGCTAAAATCAAGTGAGGAATAATGGTTAAATTTTCAATTGTAGACATTACCTCCTATTTACAAAGTGAAAAAACATTGCTTTGGAAATTAGGCTATTTTTAAAGGAGATGCCATCTATCCGTAGTGAAATGGCACTTATTGATTAGAATCATAGATTGTAGAACACCCTTACTTTCAGTAAAGAAATGGAGCTTCAGAGAGGTAGTCACTCTTTCAAAGTCACACAGCTGGTTTGTGAACAAATTGAGGTGCAAAACCTGGAACTCTGAACTCTTCCTCAAGTATCCTATGGCATTTTTCTTACTTGCTGCGAAAATTCCAAACCATCTTTTTTTTTTTTGAGACGGAGTCTTGCTCTGTCACCCAGGCTGGAGTGCAGTGGCCGGATCTCAGCTCACTGCAAGCTCCGCCTCCCGGGTTTACGCCATTCTCCTGCCTCAGCCTCCCGAGTAGCTGGGACTACAGGCGCCCGCCACCTCGCCCGGCTAGTTTTTTGTATTTTTTTAGTAGAGACGGGGTTTCACCGTGTTAGCCAGGATCGTCTCTCGATCTCCTGACCTCGTGATCCGCCCGTCTCGGCCTCCCAAAGTGCTGAGATTACAGGCTTGAGCCACCGCGCACAAAATACAGCTTCAACTATGAAAAAATACTTCACTTTAAAAGAACTTCCTTGAAACACTTACATTAGGAAAAATTATGGATAGCAAATTAATACCATTTTCACATCCTGTTGAAGAACGTTTTGCCAAAAACACTAGTAAAATTCTGACTTGTACAAGAATATAGCATATAAGGCCAGTCATTGTGGCTCATGCCTCTAATCCCAGCAGTTTGGGAGGCCAAGGCAGGCAGATTGCTTGAGCCCAGGAATTTGAGACCAGCTCGGGCAACATGGTGAAACCCCATCTCTACAAAAAACAAATACAAAAATTAGTCAGGTGCGGTGGTGTGGTGCCTGTAGCCCCAGCTACACAGGTGGCCGAGGCAGGAAGACCGCTCGAGGCCAAGAGATTGAGGCTGCATTGAGCCTCTGCATTGTGCCACTGCACTCCAGCCTGGGTGACGGAGACCCTGTCTCAATCAGCCAATCAACAACCAAAGTCCAAACCTTGTGACTAAAGTCTTTAAGTATTTACTAGGCGATAGATAAGGAACTAGACAGAAGAGAGAAGAAAGAAGAGTAATCTTTTAAATGTTATTTAGAATTATCTTCTGCTTTTTAATATTAAAAATTTGGAATTTAAATTTCTTAAAGTATCTCAAAATTCAGTTCTCTGTCCAGCTTAATTTATTTTACTGGACTTTGAGTAAACGACTGTATTTATGATATTGGTGAGTTAATTTTAAAAATTCAGGAATCCAGTGATTCAAATATGAAGATTTGGGGGATTGTTTATGGATTACTTTTAGGGCACCTTTTTTGTTTTAGTCACATCAAAATCAACTATTTAAAAAGACCTTCTGGCTGGGCATGGTGGCTCATGCCTGTAATCCCAGCACTTTGGGAGGCCAAGGCGGGCAGGTCACTTGAGGTCAGGCATTCAAGACCAGCCTGGCCAACATGGTGAGACCCCTGTCTCTACTAAAAATATAAAAATTAGCCGGTCATGGTGGCACGCATCTGTAATCCCGGCTCCTTGGGAAACTGAGGTGGGAGAATCACTTGAACCCAGGGAGGCAGAGGTTGCAGTGAGCTGTGATTGTACCACTGAACTCCAGCCTAGATGACCAGAGCGAGACTTCATCTCAAAAAAAAGAAAAAAAAAACTTCTTTCTCCCATAAATATGATACACTTACTATGTACCCACAAAAAGTAAAATAAAAAAAAAATACTTTCTTCCTCAGGGAAATGTGAGTGTGACTAGGAATTTCCAGATAGTTTTTAAACCTCACTTTGTGCTTCATAAATTACAAGTGTATTTCAGATGATTCCAAAATCTGGAATTTAACTGAATAGATAATATTTTGTATGATGTGATTGAAATAGCATAAGGAGTAAAAAGTTTTATTTCTTATGTGGACTGTTGTAGTTTGTAATATCTCAAAAATTTTATAAATCTATACAATGTATTTTTCTGAAGATAATGTGAGGTCACCACAATAATTTTTCTTTGTCGGGTCATTTTCTCAGTATGGCAGCTTCCTTTCAGGCTCACATTATTGGATTATTAGAACTTAACTTCTCTTTTGCTTTTTATGATAAATTCAGAAAAGGTGAATGAAGAAGGAAAATAAATAGACACTAACATAATTTATTTAGTGATAACTTGGAAAAACTAATAAAACTGAATAATTGCTTGCTATGCTCTGTCTTTGTTTAAATAGAAAATACAACTAAAAGCATAGAATATACTACATGATACTTTAAAGCAAAATATTCTGTATGCTGCTGATGTAGATGTAAATGTTTTATTTCTATTGGCCTTTTGTATTATAAGAAGTATACACATAGATGAAAGGTTAATACTATGTATGTGTGGCCTTCAAGTCCCGTATATCATTTCATGAAAATGGGATGGGCAATTGGGAGAAATGTTTATTTGGCTAATATTTTATAATCTTTGACATCCTCTGTTTAGTGAACCTACTTTCTTTATGAAAACTTCATTTATCTCAGGTTTATATAGACAATTCCTACAGTGATTATTTTCCTTAACTTTTAGGAGCAGCTTATTAAGATGAGGTGCGAGGTACTATTTATATTTTATAGCCATGAACTTTGAGGCAGAAAATAATAGTAGAGAGATGCCCAAGTATGCTAAGTCCTATCAGAACTTCCTATGACATAGTATTTGAAGAACTTTTTGAATATTCCTGAAATTTTCAGAGTCCTAAGAGTTGGAATTAATTGTACAAATGCATATGTGTATAAAAAGTAAATAAAATGCAATAGATACTTTTGATTATTTTGTTAGGTTCAGAGCTTAAGCTTGTTTCTTAATTCTTGCTTTATTTTCGTATCATGCTAGTCCTTTGCTTATTTTGCACATTTTTCATTTTCATTCTTTTACCACCTTTCCTTTATGTTTTAATCCTGCCCCGTTTTTTCACATGACAGGAAAAAGCCCGATCATATCAGGTACCAAATGGCTTCCTTCCCTTTACCCTCATCTTACTCCAGTTTCCTTTTTGGCACGAGAAAGCTCATAATTAACTTGCATTTCAGTTGGATTACTTGCAATGGATAAAAAGTCTCTTTATGTTTTAAATTGGGAAGAAAATATAAATATTTTATTTGAGAAATGGAATTATACCTTTTAATTGCACATCTCCTCAATTTGTTTTAATCTTTAAAGGAATATTTGATTTATTTATAATTACCCAAAGAAGATACAGATTGAGTAATTTTCCTTTTTTAAATATGTCTTATTTTTTTAAAAAGAGAAAGGCTGGATATGTGGCTTATACCTGTAATACCAGCATTTTGGGTGGTTGAGGTTGGAGGATCACTTGAGCCCAGGAATTGGAGACCAGTCCTGGCAACATAGTAAGACCCCATCTCTGCCAAAATACATATAAACAAATAAGAAATTAGCTGGGTGTGGTGGCATGCCTCTGTGGTCCCAGCAACTCCAGAGGCTGATGTGGGAGGATCACTTGAGCCCAGGATTTCCAGACTGCAGTGAGCTGTGATTGCACCACAACACTCCAGGCTGAGTGTCTCTAAAAAAATTACATATATGTCTAAACAAATAAAAATATAGAGGGAAATAAGCTAGTAAACTCTTTTTAAAAATTTGAGCAGTAACTAGGATTAGTCCTTTTGGTAAAACCATATTGATTATGTTGAAAGAATACATTGTCAGTTCCTTACCTTTTTTTGTTTGCCATTATTTTCTCTGTATAAAAATAAATTGAAGGCTGGGCGCGGTGGCTCACGCCTGTAATCCCAGCACTTTGGGAGGCCGAGGTGGGTGGATCACAAGGTCAGGAGATCGAGACCGTCCTGGCTAACATGGTGAAACCCTGTCTCTACTAAAAATACAAAAAAAATTAGCCAGGCGTGGTGGCGGGCGCCTGTAGTCCCAGCTACTCGGGAGGCTGAGGCAGGAGAATGGCATGAACCCAGGAGGCGGAGCTTGCAGTGAGCCGAGATTGTGCCACTGCACTCCAGCCTGGGCGACAGAGCGAGACTCCGACTCAAAAAAAAAGAAATAAATATATAAATTGAAGTAAAGGAGCATTCATGTTCAGGCTTTTAATTTTTACCAATTGTTTACCTGTTTGGCACTTAAATGGATATGTAAATAAACCCATCATCCTTATAGTTCTAGTAATAAAGCTTCTACAGGTTTCAAAGTTTGACTTTTACTCATGTTCTTGATTTTAAGAGCAGTGTGGGACTAGTGATCAAACATGGTAAAAGATTTTTTTGTGTATATATATATATTTTTTCCTGCCCAAATGTTGTCATTTGGAAACTCTAATTGGTATGTTAATATTAATAACTAATAATTTATAAATTTAATATTTACCACATATATTTTTAAAGTATAATATTTAGAATTTAATAAAATGTGTATTGAGTTATTTCAATTTGAGATACAAAGTGGTACCTTATTTTTCTTAATGAAGCAAATTTTTCTATTTTAAAAACTGTCTTGGTTGGGCGTGGTGGCTCATGCCTGTAATCCCAGCACTTTGGGAGGCTGAGGCGGGTGGATCACCTGAGGTCAGGAGTTCAAGGCCAGCTTGGCCAACATGGCGAAACCCCGTCTCTACTAAAAATACAAAAATTGCCGGGCATGGTGGTGCATGCCTGTAATCCCAGCTACTCGGGAGACTGAGGCAAGAGAATCTCTTGAACTCAGGAGGCGGAGGTTGCAGGGAGCCGAGATCGTGCCATTGCACTCCAACCTGGGCAACAGAGTGAGACTCCGTCTCAAAAACAAAAACAAAATCAAAAAACAAAACAAAAAGCTGTCTTGTATTTTGGCTTTGTGGTCAGTTTCTGAATCCAAACTTAAGTATTTTTTCTATATTTCACAGTCCATGAGCTGTTTTTAAGTCTTACTTTTCCTTTTCTTAGAAATGTTAGTAACAATTAGAGCCGGGCGTGGTGGCTCATGCCTGTAGTCCCAGCGCTTTGGGAGGCCAAGGTGGGTGGATCGCTTGAGACCAGGAGTTATAGACCAGCCTGGCCAACATGGTAAAACCTCATCTCTGCTAAAAATACAAAAATTAGCAGGGTGTGGTGGCGTGTGTCTGTAACCTCAGCTGCTCGGGAGGCTAGGGTACCAGAATCGCTTGAACCCAGGAAGCGGAAGTTTCAGTGAGCCAAGATCGCACCCCTGCACTCCAGCTTGGGCGACAGAGTGAGACTCTGCCTCAAAAAAACCAAAAAAACAAAAACAACAACAACAATGAAATGTTAATAACAACTAGGATTATTCTATAGAAAGAATTAAAAATTATATTCCCTTTTACTTCATTAAAGTTTTGGTCAATGTTAGGTTATTAGTTTTTTTATTTGTAATAACAATGGAGGAGTGATAGTGTCATAAGACACACAGATCTTAGTATAATAATTGAAAAAATGTTTTCTACCTAGGTTGTATGACATTTTTCCTTAAGAGATGTAAAATTAAGAGTTTATGTTTTCTTTCCTCAGTTTATAAAAACTGATGATATGAAAACGTCATTCAGAAGCAGATAGATGGCAGAGGAACTGGGTTTCAGAAATACATGTGATCCTTAGAGTTAATAATCAGAGGGATAGGTCTCTGACAACAACATACGTTTTAATATAGCATTTTGATACTATTTTTAGAAGATATTGTCCTAAGATGCAGCAGGTCAAGAGAAGTTAATTTTTTGAAGACCTCAGAAGCATGAAAAGTTTACATAAGTGTGATTTTTGTTGCTCAGTAAAACTCTTGGTAGCTTTCATCGAATTATGGAATTGACTATGATATAAAACAAATGATTTTGTATTACTACAGTTCACCCTACTTCAAATGATTTTTACATAAACGCTTTCATCAGTATCAGAGATTGTTTCCATTGCATGTCATCCCATGTGGCAGGGTTGCACCATTTTGTTTGTTTGTAGGTACTTCCTTAACATTTCTAACCAACTGTCTGTCCCAAAGTAAAGAAACCCAGAAGTTCTTCCTTTTCTAGCCTACCTCTTGATGATTTGCATTTAGAGGCAACCCAGCTCATTTTATCTAGATGCTTCTTTAACAAATGTCTTTTTTAATGGTAAAGGTGATTCCTCTTTAAGTGGTAAGAAAACCTAACAGTCTTTCCAGTGAATGGCTTAAAAATGGAAAAGCATCTCCTAGTCACGAGATGAGAACAGCTTTGGATAATTGACTTAATTTTTAAAAATAGAAATTCTAAATGTCTAAATACAATTGCTAATGCTTCATATTAGTACCAATGAAAAGGTAGAATCTCTATCTGCTAATTGATTAATAACTAATGTTACAGTAGAAATCATCTCACATGAAACTAATTTTAAAATAATGATTCAAATACTGTTTTACTTTTCATGCTTTATAAGAAGTTTTGCTTTCTTTTCTGAATGGCTTTTGGCTGTGAATTTTTTTTATGCCTTTAGGTCTTTTATTGTTTTAATAAATTAGAATTAGTAAATATGTCATACATAGCTTAGATTTTTCTTCTAAAGAAGGTCGTAAGTAAATTGTTTGCCTAATAATTTACAGTAACGAGCAGAACCATATAA
This sequence comes from Macaca nemestrina, assembly GCF_043159975.1. Taxonomy (NCBI): domain Eukaryota; kingdom Metazoa; phylum Chordata; class Mammalia; order Primates; family Cercopithecidae; genus Macaca; species Macaca nemestrina. Next base: position 2,980,567 of record NC_092126.1, read on the forward strand.
ATACTTGAGTGAATCATTTGTAGTAATAACTTTGATTAATTTGCTTAGGAGTATTTTGTATGAAACTAAGACCAAGCTAATTTGTGATTGTCTCTTGTTAGATGTCAGTTCTGACATGATTGGTTTTCTGTTGTGCTTATCAAATCAGACTCTTACTGAATTATCTGCTGAAAGGTTGAAAATAAAGCACAATTTGTTTCAATGTTTTTCTGTATATAAGTGGATACTTTTTTTTTTTTTTTTTGAGACAGAGTCTTGCTCTGTGGCCCAGGCTGGAGTGCAATGGTGTGATTTTGGCTCACTGCAACCTCTGCCTCCCGGGTTCAAGTGATTCTCCTGCCTCAGCTTCCTGAGTAGCTGGGATTACAGGCACTTGCCGCCATACCTGGCTAATTTTTGTATTTTTTATTAGAGACTGGGTTTCACTGTGTTGTTCAGGCTGGTCTCGAACTCCTGACCTCAGGTGATCTACTCGCTTTGGCCTCCCAAAGTGCTGGGATTACAGGTGTGAGCCACTGTGCCTGGCCACAAGTGTATACTTTTATTCACAATATACATTTATACCAACTTTATAAGAAAAGCAATTATTTCTGGGGAAAGAGTTCAGTTATTTTTGAGGAACCTCAAAAACTAAATTTGTACTTTAAAACAGTTATTATTTGGTGGTAGCATAAAGGGTAACTGCTTTTGTTAGGATGTAAATTTATGACATGAAATTAATCAAAATGTAGTACTTTAATTTTCCTAACCTGTGGTTTTAAAACGTTTGTTTTTTACTTTCAATAGTTTTCCCATATTAGAATCAGTTTATATAAAGCAAAATAATACAATGCACTTCTCAAAACATAATTACCACAATGTAATTTCCAGTGCTTTCTCAAATATTTCATTTCTAACAACAATGGAAATAAATTATGTTTATGAAAACTTAATCTATTTTGTGTTTCTGTAGGCGCTGGTTTTCAATACAGAATAATCAGTTGGTTTACCAGAAAAAATTTAAGGTAGGTGTTAATAAGTGAAAACCTAATGAGTTATCAATTTCAGTTATTTATCTTCTTGTTTTGGTAAACATTGAAGTCTATAAATACTCATGTGTGTAAAATTAATATAATTATTAGTTTTCTGTTTGAGCAGGTATAAGAGGACTCTAGGGTGGAGAATTTCAACATTTCATTCTTAAAAGCAAAGTGATGTTGAATCCTAAATTCTTACTTCCTCACTTTGAGATGGATTTTTCTGGGTCACAGGATTTTAAAAAATGTTTTGGTAGCTTTTAAATGGTATATATTAGTTGTACATACTTTTGTGGTACATGTGCTATTTTGATACTTGTATATAATGTGTAAGGATCAAATCAGGGTAACTGGGGCATCAATCACCTCAAACATTTTTCTTTGTCTTAGGAACATTACAAATCTCCTTTCCTAGCTATTTTGAAATATACAACATACTTTTATTTCTTTAAATGTATCTTTGTCTAGTGCATGACAGAAATAACACTGCCATTCCATACCACTGTTTTGAAGATGAAAGAGAGGATGCCTTTTAAATAATGTCACAATAGGGCCAAAGGTGATAGGACAGAATGGTTAAAAATTACATTAATTAAAATGTAAGCTGAAAGTAATTTAAATAGAACCCCTTAAATTTGTTAATATTGTTTTATATGTTTGTTTTCCTGAACCTATTTTAAGGATGAGGAAGTATTATTTATGGGAAAGACATATTGGGATTACATGTGAGTTGAGAATATTAAAATAACTAGAAACAAAAGAATGAATCATTAGTTATTCTCATAACTAATGATTATCTGAATGACATTCTGTAAACTGCAAATTTCAAATCTCTACTCTTGAGATGACACTGAAATTTTATTTGCAAGGTTCTATGGTAGCAGGTTTGTATGACAGAAGCCGTTTAATCAGCTGATTAGTTCATGGTTTCTTCTATTCTGATAAACTTGGTATTAAATAGTAGAAAGTGATAAAATCTTTTTGATTCACTTAGGTATTTTAGGAAGTTGTAGCTTTCTTTGAGTTATTTAAAACTTGACTGAATAAAGGCTTCTCTTTTGGAGGAAAGTAGCTTTATTATATGTGAGTGGGGACCAGGAGAGTGGATATGAAAGAAGATGGAAGAAAAGCTGCAGAACATTAACATTTATTGAGAATCTACTAAGTATCAACTGTTGGACCAGGCTCTTTATATGTAAACCATTTCATTTACTCTCTATGTAATTTATGAGGTAGATACAATTATTAACAGGACAAAATTACTTTCATGTCTATATTGATAACCCCTATCTGTGTCTAAAAAATTAGACCGCTTATGCCAAGTAATATTTTTAAGTATTTTGTTATTGGTAGTATTAAAACCTAAGTGGAAAAGTGTGGAAATGTGGTTTCCTCCCTGTAGGATAATCCGACTGTAGTAGTTGAGGACCTCAGGCTCTGCACAGTGAAACATTGTGAAGACATAGAGCGACGATTCTGCTTTGAGGTGGTCTCACCAACAAAGTAAGTGGTTCTAAAGGATCTGTGATTTGCTTTTAGGTTTTTATAGTTTGTCTTAAAGAACTTCCCAGAGTGCAGGAATTTGCATTTGTCTGTAATTTTCTGTGCTAAAGAGGAAAAAAAGTTTTAAAAATAAATTTCAATAATTAATGGTTACAGATATAGTCAGATATTTATGTAACTTCTACCATTTATCCTATTCTTTAATTCCATAAAGGTGATTTATGTGCTCATATGAAAATTTTAGCTATTATGATGATGAGTTTCTTTGATAACTGTCATTTTATATTTGTACCCAGTAGAAAAAAAATGAGTATTTTTATGTTTATATGGTAAATTTAAGAGTTTTTTTTTTTTTTTAAATATTCAGGGATGGGTTATTTGTTTTTAGAGAGATAATTTGTTTTAAAGAGATAATTTGTTTCATTGGCACCTTGATTTCTTCGTCAACATACTTTGCCCTAAAGATACATGAAATGAAAGCTTTTTTCAACAAATTATATATATATTTTTTGCTAGAAAATTATTAAATAGCAAAGTGAAAAACATACAAAGCTTATAGGGTGTTTTTGGCATTAACTGAGTGTCTGAGAAAATATGTTATTTCCTTTTAGAAGTTGTATGCTCCAGGCAGATTCCGAAAAGCTGCGCCAGGCATGGATTAAGGCTGTTCAGACCAGTATTGCTACTGCTTATAGAGAGAAGGGTGATGAATCAGAGGTTAGTAGAGGTATTAGCAATACCAAATAATATATTGCCAAAATTCTTGATTTTAGTTGCAATGTTATGTGACTATATGTAACATCGTTTTTTACGGAAGATGATTTTATGTAATTGAAATGAGTTTTATTTTTAAAATGTGGATTTCTTTTTTATTTCTCTTGATTTCACTTGCCATTTTATTTCAGTATTTATGAATGTATGTTTGTTTTAATATTTGAATGTATGAACCAGATTGGAATAAGGTATTTCCCTGTTTTTTTTTTCCCCCAAAGTATTGTGCCATTTTAGTTAATTATAAAATAAAGTAATCATCATGAAAGGTATTTATAACTGAATGAAAGCAAAAAAGGGAAGCACAATATTGACTCTTAGGTGAAGGCCCCTTAAAAAGATAAGGTGAATGTGGAAACTTAGGTCATAGTCTGGCCTCATTTCTCAAAGAGCTTACTAAGAAAGTCTTTTGGGCAAGGCAATGAGTGAGTAAATGAGTCCTGAGAAATGGAACTCAGCACTTTTGGGTCATCTGGCAAGACTGTGGCATAGGCTTAGTGATAGATAATTGTCGGGAATATGGGGAATCGATTTTTCTCTAAACTGTATTTCAAAACTTACCGTGGCCAACTTCCAGCTCCCAAATATAGATCAAAGCAGAACCTTTTCAGGCATGGGATTGTGGGGGGCGACTAACTTGATCCAAGCAGAAGGGCGTAGAGATGAAAGCAGGAAGTGGACCAGAAGCCAAGCTTATGTGAACTTGTCTGGGTACAAATGATGGGAACATTGACAAAGGGCATGTTGGCAAAGATAGCCCTCAATATGTCTGTCTCTGGAATCACACGTCTCCAATCTGGACCAGTTGCTCCCTAAGCCTGCAGTATGGCTGTCAGTCTGGGATTTCCTTACAAAATCATTTCTGGAGATTCTTCTCTTTCCTGTATCCTGTATCTTTCTCCTTCTTAAGAAGAACTTAAGTACTTTCTCTAGTAGCTTCCTGAAAATGAGGCATTTGTGATTCCATGCATGTCTGAAAATGTCTTGATTCTGTCCTCATATTTGATTGGTAGTTTGGCTGGATATTTTAAGATTGGAAATAATCTTGAGAATTTTAACAGCATTGTTTGTTTTTTTAGTTTCCAGTGTTGATGTTGAAGCTTTTCTTATTAATGATCTTTTGTATTTCTCCTCTGCAGTTTCTCTGTATTTTCTGGATTGGTATTATGGTTTTCTTATTTTTGTGTCCGTGTGTGTTGTTTTGCTCTACTTTCTGGGAAATCTTCTCAGTTAATCTTTCAAGTCTTCTATTGAATATTTCAGTTCTGCTAGCACATATTTAATTTCCAAGAGCTCCGTTTGTTCACTAACTGTTTATAAATACAGACCTGTTCTTTTTTCATGGAATCAGTGTTAGAGCTGTGGTTCTTAACCATCATTGCATACTATGATATCATCACACAGGGAGCTTAAAAAACCCCCATTGCTTAGGTACCACCCCAGAACACTTGATGGAGTTGACCATCAATACTTTAACAGGCTTTCTAGGTTAGTTCCATAAACAACCAAGGTTGAGAGGTATTGCGTTAAAGGCTTCCTTTGGCTATCTGATCATAAATGTTAGGCACTAAAAACTTCTTTGGAAGCTCTGAGCACAGAATTAGGACTTTGTTCACTGTGGCCTTCGCCTAAGTCTGGACCATTTGTTGAGGAACAACCATCGTCAGGGTCTTTTTGAGTCTTTTCGGCTGGTGTGATTTCCCGGAGAAGGCTCACTGATCTCGCCTCACAGGTGTGAGGGACTGGTGGGGAGCTAAGCACTGGGTATCTTAGCATATTGTATGTATGTTCATTTAATCCTCTGGCTTCCACGTTTCAGGTGAAGTCAATCCAGAGACACTCTGTTTTAATCCTCCAGAGGATAACTTCGTCATTGTGTTTATGTGTAGAGAGCAGTCAGTCCCCTAGTGGCATGGAGATGGGGGGCGGCGACAATAGGATTGAACTGTCCTGCTTAAACAATCATTCCTCCTATTAATACTTTTGTGAATTGGTGTCATATTCAGTGCTGTGTTCCTTGGAGTGGCTGACCCAAGTTATGCTGTGCTTGTGTACTTAGTTCTCTAATTTGGTGCAAAAACATTAGCATAGAGAGAAAACTTGGGAATGAACCAACCTGGTTTCTGTATATAATATTGACATTCTTTCCTTATATAGTTGCTCATTAGCTAATTCCCATTATCAAACATGTTCTGGTAAAACAAATACTTCTTTCTTAAAATTTCGGAATAATCCTAAACTTACAGGGAAGTTTTTTTTTGAGATGGAGTCTCACTCAATTGCCCAGGCGGTCGTGCAGGGGCATGATCTCGGCTCACTGCAACCTCCACCTCTCAGGTTCAAGCGATTCTCCTGCCTCAGCCTCCCCAGTAGCTAGGATTACAGGTGCCCACCACCACGCCCAGCTAATTTTTGTATTTTTAGTAGAGACGGAGTTTCACCACATTGGCCAGACTGGTCTCGAACTCCTGACCTCAGGTGATCCACCCACCTCAGCCTCCCAAAGTGCTGGGATTACAGGCGTGAGCCACTGCGCCCAGCCCCACAGGGAAGTTCTAAGTACAGAACAAATAACTGTTTCCCCCAAACCTTTTGAGAATAAGTTGCCAGCGTGATGCCACATCACTGCATCATTGCTTTTTTTTTTTTTTGGAGACAGTCTCTCTGTCCTCCCGGATGGAGTGCATTGGTGCAGTCTGAGCTCACTGCAATCTGCACCTTCTGGGTTCAAGTGATTCTCGTGCCTCAGTCTCCCGAGTAGCTGGGATGACAGGCGCACACCACCATGCCTGGCTAATTTTTGTATTTTTAGTAGAGGTGGGGTTTTACCATGTTGGCCAGGCTGGTCTGGAACTCCTGGCCTCAAGTGATCCACCCACATCTGCCTCCACCCGCATCTGCCTCCCAAAGTGTTGGAATTACAGGCTTGAGCCACTGCACCTGTCCTGCATCGTTACTTTCTTTTGTTTATTTTTTGAGACAGAGTCTCACTCTGTTTGCCCAGGCCAACGTGAAGTGGCGTAATCTCAGCTCACTGCAACCTCTGCCTCCTGGGTTCCAGGGATTCTTGTGCCTCAGCCTCCAAAGTAGCTGGGGTTACAGGTGTACACCAACACACCTGGCTAATTTTTTTTGTATTTTTTAGTAGAGCTGGGGTTTCACCATGTTGGCCAGGCTGGTCATAATCCCTGACCTCAAGTGATCCGCCCACCTCAGCCTCCCAGAGTGCTGGGATTACAGGTATGAGCCACTGCACCCGGCCTGCATCATTACTTTAATGAGTACCTCCTACAACCTAGGACATTCTCCTATATAATCACAGTAGAGCCACCAATCAAGAAATAACATCGATACGTGACTACCATTTAATTTCCAAACATCATTCAAGTTTTAGCAATCGTCCTAATGACGTTCTTCATGGCAAAAAGATCTAGTTTACAAGTATAGATAGCATTTAGTTGTTACGTCTCTTTAATCTCTTTCAGTCAGGAGTAGTTCCTCATTCTTACCTTGACCTTCTTAATCTTGATAGTTTCGAAAATTAAAGACTAGTTGTTTTGTAGAATGTCCCTCAATTTGGCAGGAGTGTTACATAAATGATATTGTGTTCTTTTCACTTTATCCTCTCGGGTCACATGATTTTGATTTGTTCCCACTGGTGATGTTAACTTTGATCATTTGATTCAGGGAGTGTCCTGGTGGGTTTCTTTACTGTAGGATTAATCTTTTAAACTTTATAGGTAATAAGTATTTTGTTGAGGAGGTGCTTTGAAATGAACTTTTGGCAGAGAATGGTGTTTAGAAATCAAAATAAGTTTTTGGGTGTGTATACACATATACGTATTTACATCTTTTAAAAATACATTTATTTACATTGAAAACCATTAGTGTGCCTGTTGGTATCTCCAGATTTGATAGGATTCATTCTGGTTTTCTCCTTTTCCATATCAATAATTCCTTTCTCTGTGTTGAGAAATCTGGCTCCCATTTGTCTTTAACATGTTTACTTTTATGTTTGATCCCCCTGTATGTAACCGATATTCTGTATCTGTTGCCACCTGCCCTAACCTTGTCCTCCCAGCTCTGCGTGGGGTGCCCTCTTGCTCCGTCAGACTCTGACACCTCACACTAGGTGGCACTCCTGCTTCGCAGCCTTCCTTTCCCTACTCAGGCTTCAGCTTCCCTTGCTGAGCCGCCTCCCTATGCAGACATGCTCCTTACCCTTCTTGGGATCTGACAGCCTGCGCATGGTTATGCTTCTGTTTTTCATCCAGCTCAATCCTCTCTAGAATACTGTGTACACACTCTTACCTTGCGTGGTCCTATCTAATGGCTGTTCAATAGAGTTTTCAAGAAGGGCAAGACAAGAGCCAAATTGCATTTTTATTGATTCTTTACTAATATACTGGCTTGTTAAGGTTGAAATTTTTTTATTTATTCATTTTTTTTTTTTTTTGGAGACAGACTCTCGATCTGTCGCCCAGGCTGGAGTGCAATGGCGTGACCTCTGCTCACTGTAACCTCTGCCTCCCAGGTACAAGCTATTCTCCTGTCTCAACCTCCCAAGTAACTAGGACTACAGGCATGTGCCACCATGCCTGGCTAATTTTTTTTTGTATTTTTAGTAGAGACAGGGTTTCACCATATTGGCCAGGCTGCTCTCGAACTCCTGACCTTGTGATCCACCCACTTCAGCTTCCCAAAGTGCTGAGATTACAGGCATGAGGTACTGTGCCCTGAAATTTTTTTAAACCAGAAGACTTTTTATAGACCATATCTGTCCTTGTTTAGGATCTAAGTACCACATCTTTGTATTTGGTCATTATGGCCATGTAGTGGGACGGTGGGGAGACAGAGTCTTGCCCTTTTTCCCAGACTGGAATGCAGTGGTGTGATCATAGTTCACTGAAGCCTTGACTTCCTGGGCAAGCAATCCTCCCACCTCAGCCTCCTGAGGGACCACAGGTGTGTCCTACTATGTCTAGCTCATATGTATGTATGTACGTATGTATTTACATACATATGATGGAGTCTCACTCTGTCACCCAGGCTGGAGTGCAGTGTCATTATCTTGGCTCACTGCAACCTCCGCCTCCTGGGTTTAAGTGATTCTCATGCCTCAGCCTCCTAAGTAGCTGAGACCACAGGTGTGCACCTCCAAGCCTAGCTAATTTGTATGTATGTATGTATTTATGTACATATGATGGAGTCTCACTCTGTCACCCAGGCTGGAGTGCAGTGGCATGGCTCACTGCAACAGCCCTTTCCCGGGTTTAAGCAATTCTCATGCCTCAGCCTTCTGAATAGCTGTGACCCACAGGTGTGCGCCACCATGCCTAGCTAATTTGTATGTTTGTATGGTATGTATGTATGTATGTATTTACACTCATATGACAGAGTCTCACTCTGTCACCCAGGTTGGAGTCTCACTCTGTCAGCATGACCTTGGCTTACTACAACCTCCGCTTCCCGGGTTTAAGTGATTCTCATGCCTCAGCCTCCTGAGTAGCTAGGATCACAGGTGTGTGCCACCATGCCCAGCTAATTTTTTTGTATTTGTAGTAGAGACAGGGTTTCACTGTGTTGGCCAGGCTGGTCTTGAACTCCTGGCCTAAAGTGATCCACCCGCCTCAGCCTCCCAAAGTGTTGGGATTACACACGTGAGTCACTGTGCCCAGACATATTATTTTTTATTATTTTTTAGAGACAGGCTCTTGCTCTGTTGCCCAGGCTCATCTTGAACACCTGGACCCAAGTGATCCTCCCGCTTCAGCTCCCTAAAGTGCTTGGATTACAGATGTGAGACACCGCTGTCAGCCAAAAAATTAGCTTTTTGTTAATCAGCTATCTTTTATTTTTTTCCTCTTTTACCTGATATCCCTTGAAGTTTTAAACATTATATGTTCTATATTCGATTCACTCTGTAGTTATAATTATGTAGTTGATCTCTTCTTTAGTATTTATATAAGCTCATACCTTTCCTAGTTACTCACTGTAGTAATTAAAATAACTTGCTTTATCCCTGAGAAGTCTGAAAAAAAAAATGACTAGCTTAAAGTTTATTGAACGCCTTGGAAAAGTGTGGTATAAAACAATAATTTATTTCATTCTTGAGTTTTAATCCTTACCTATTACCTCTGTCTCCACTCTGCATGTTAAACTAGTGTTCCCCTTTCTCTCTGTCTTCATTTTCTGTACATATGTTCATTGTGTCATTTATTATATATAATTTTAAATGTTTACAATGTTTCTCCCCACTAGAATAAAAGTTCACTGGTGGAAGAACCTACTTCTTTTTATCCTTGAATTTCTAGCTAGAATATTGCCTGGCTTATGCCTGTAACAGGCCTTTAATTTATTGATTAGAAGCTTTAGTTTGGAGCATGTAGTGTGCGACAAAGTATTTCAATCTTTTTTTTAAAAAACAAGTAATTCTTAATTCTTTTAGAAGCTGGATAAGAAATCATCTCCATCCACAGGAAGCCTAGATTCTGGAAGTGAGTCAAAAGAGAAATTATTGAAAGGAGAAAGTGCGCTTCAGCGGGTCCAGTGTATCCCTGGCAATGCCAGCTGTTGTGACTGTGGCCTGGCAGATCCACGGTGGGCCAGCATCAACCTGGGCATCACCTTGTGTATCGAGTGCTCCGGAATTCACCGGTGGGTAGGCCTGCCCAGGATTAGAATTTCTTCTTTTGGATAAACATAGATTGAAATGGTCATGTTTCATTTGTTAGCTGCCCTTTTCCACTTCCCTAATTTAATCACCAGTTTGTATCTTTGTACCTTTTAAGAAGTGGTTAAAATCCTGGTTTGTAAAAGCTTTTGAGGACTTTGGTTCATCATTCATTACTAAACGAAGATATGTCCCTATCTGTGTATATTGAGGGCTTTATTAGAGCCTGTGTCACATTAAAAAAGAATTTGCACAAATATGTAAACGGAGACTTGATAGTAATGCGGTCGTCTTTTTTCCACTTAGGAGTCTTGGGGTTCATTTTTCGAAAGTACGATCTTTAACTTTAGACACCTGGGAGCCGGAACTTTTAAAGGTAAAACAACAACAACAAAAAATTTTGCTTTAAAATTTTCATATTTTCACATAAAAGTGAAGATTTTAGAATCTTGGTTTGCAAATGTATGAGTTCTTCATGCTGACAATGTATGCTAGCTAAATTGTATTGAAACATATCTGAGGCTATTTTGGCAAATCTGGTGTTTTCATTGTAAGTTTTAAAAATGGCTGCATTTGGCTGGGCACGGTGGCTCACGCCTGTAATCCCAGCACTTTGGGAGGCCAAGGCGGGTGGATCACAAGGTCAGGAGATTGAGACCATCTTGGCTAACACAGTGAAACCCCATCTCTACTGAAAATACAAAAAATTGGCCAGGTGGGGTGGGCATCTGTAGTCCCAGCTACTCGGGAGGCTGAGGCAGGAGAATGGCGTGAACCCGGGAGGCGGAGCTTGCAGTAAGCCGAGATCGCGCCACTGCACCCCAGCCTGGGCGACAGCGAGACTCCGTCTCAAGAAAAAAAAAAAAAAAAGAAAAAGGCTACATTTGTATATAGCACTCTTAACTCCAGGTTAGTTCACTGTTCTTGTTTTTCCTTGAGACAGGGTCTTCTCGCTCCCTTGTGCAGGCTGTGTAGTGGTGCCATCACAGCTTACTGTAGTCTGGACTTCCTTGGCTCAAAGAATCCTCCTGCTGCAGACCCCCCGAGCAATTGAGACCATAGATTCATGCCACCATGCCCGGCTAATTTTCGTACTTTTTGTAGAGACAGGGTTTCACCATGTTGCCCAGACTGGTCTCGTGCTCCTGGGCTCAAGCAATCCATCTACCTTGGCCTTCCAAAGTGCTGGGACTATAGGTGTGAGTCACTACCCTTGGCCTAGTTCAGATTCTATGCCTTAATTTTAATCTTTTCTGATTAGATTCTTATTAAATATATAAGAGGTCTATTGCTATACTAAACTTCATGATGGATTAGTAAAGCTTTTGACCCCACTGGGTTGTTTTAGCATGGGGTGATTTGCAAATTTACATTTGTCAGGTTAGGAGTCATCATACCAAGTCTTCCTTTTTTCCCTAAGAATTTATATCTATGAAAATGTCATAAATAATTTTAGACCACGACAGGTTTCTGATAAGATTTACAAAATTTGAAATAGTAGTATAATCCTTTTAATTCCTGCCATCTAGTTTACCATATTGTAGAAAATAGATGAGTTTAAGGGTTGGAATATATACTCATTTGCTTCTGTCTGAAAATTGTGGCCGGTGTGGTGGTTCACACCTGTAATCCCAGCACTTTGGGAGGCCAAGGTGGGCAGATCACTTGAGGTCAGGAGTTTGAAACCACCCTCGCCAACATGGTGAAACTCTGTCTCTACTAAAAATACAAAAATTAGCGGGGTTGGTGGCACATGCTTGTAATCCCAGCTACTGGAGTGGCTGAGTCAGGAGAATCACTTGAACCTGGGAGGCGGAGCTTGTAGTGAGCCGAGATCGCACCACTGCACTCCAGCCTGGGTGATACAGCAAGACTCTGTCTCCAAAATAAAAAGAAAGCAGATACTAATTCCCATTCTTTTTAAAATAGAATGTTTTTTATTTTTTTAAAATTCACTCATTTTTATGACAATATTTTTCAAATTTTAATCATAGTATATTGTGAATTTATTTAATGTAAAAAATGTGTGCCTAACTCTTGATAGTTTTTTCCAAGTTTTCTCTCTTTTTTTTTTTTGGAGAGGCAGTCTTGCTGTGTCGCCCAAGCTGGACTGCAGTGGTGCGATCTCTGCTCACTGCAAACTCCGCCTCCCAGGTTCACGCCATTCTCCTGCTTTAGCCTCCTGAGGAGTTGGGACTACAGGCACCCACCACCACGCCTGGCTAATTTTTTGTATTTTTAGTAGGGACGGGGTTTCACAGTGTTA